>NC_072396.2:57264848-57567878 GCF_028885625.2 Pongo pygmaeus | reverse complement strand
GGATGAAATTGGAAATCATCATTCTCAGTAAACTATCGCAAGAACAAAAAACCAAACACCGCATATTCTCACTCATAAGTGGGAATTGAACAATGAGAGCACATGGACACAGGAAGGGGATCATCACACTTCGGGGACTGTTGTGGGGTGGGGGGAGGGGGGAGGGATAGCATTGGGAGATACACCTAATGCTAGATGACGAGTTAGTGGGTGCAGCGCACCAACATGGCACATGTATACATATGTAACTTACCTGCACATTGCGCACATGTACCATAAAACCTAAAGTATAATAATAATAATAATAAAGAAAAAAAAAAGAAATTCTGGGTTGAAAATTTTTTCTTTAAGAATGTTGAATATTGGCCCCAAGTCTCTTCCAGCTTGTAGGGTTTCTGCAGAGAGATCTGCTGTTAGTCTGATGGGCTTCCCTTTGTGGGTAACCTGACTTTCTCTCTGGCTGCCCTTAACATTTTTTACTTCTTTTCAACCTTGGAGAATCTAACAATTATATGTCTTGGGGTTGCTCTTATTGAGGAATATTTTAGTGGACTTCTCTGTGTTTCCTGAATTTAAATGTTGGCCTCTCTTACTAGTTTGCGGAAGTTCCTCTGGATGATTTCCTGAAGTGTGTTTTCCAACTTGGTTCCATTCTTCCCATCACTTTCAGGCATACCAATCAAAAGTAGCTTTGGTCTTTTCACATAGTTCCATATTTCTTGCAGGCTTTGTTCATTCCTTTGCATTCTTTTTTCTCTAATCTTGTCTTCATGCCTTATTTCAGTAAGTTAATCTTCAATCTCTGATATCCTTTCTTCTGCTTGATTGATTTGTCTATTGATACTTGTGTATGTTTCACGAAGTTCTCGTGCTGTGTTTTTCTGCTCCATCACGTCATTTATGTTCTTCTTCTCTAAGGTGGTTATACTAGTTAGAAGTTCCTGTAACCTTTTATCAAGGTTCTTAGCTTCCTTGCATTGGGTTAGAACATGCTCCTTTAGCTCGGAAGAGTTTATTACCCACCTTCTGAAGCTTACTTCTGTTAATTCATCAAACTCATTCTCTGTCCAGTTTTGTGCTCTTGCTGGTAAGGAGTTGCAATTTTTTGGAAGAGAAGAGGCATTCTGGTTTTTTAAATATTCAGAATTGTTGTGCTCTTTTTTTCTCATCTTTGTGGATTCATCTACATTTGATCTTTGAGACTGATGATCTTTGGATGGCGTTTTTGCGTGTGTGGGGCGTCCTTTTTGTTTATGATGATGTTATTGCTTTCTGTTTGTTAGTTTTTCTTCTTACAGTCAGGTCCCCATTCTGCAAGTCTGCTGCAGTTTTCTCGAGGTCCACTCCAGATCCTGTTTGCCTGGGTATCACCAGCAAAGGCTGCAGAACAGCAAAGATTGCTGCCTGCTCCTTCCCCTGGAAGCTTCTTCCCAGAGGGACACTTGCCTGATGCCAGCCAGAGCTCTCCTGTATGAAGCGTCTATTGACCCCTGCTGGGATGTCTCTTAGTCAGGAGGCATGGGAGTCAGGGTCCCACTTAAGGAGATAGTCTGTCCCTTAGCAGAGCTCAGTCTCTGTGTTTAGAGAATCCTCCTTGTTAGGATCTGCTGCTGTCTTCAGATCTGACAGGCAGAAGAGTTTAAGTCCACTGAAGCTGCACCCACAGCCACCCTTTCCTCCAGTTGCTCTGTCCCAGAGAGTTGGAAGTTTTATCTATAAGCCCCTGACTGGGGCTGCTCCCTTTCTTTCAGAAATGCCCTGCCCAGTGAGGAAGAATCTAGAGAGTCAGTCTGGCCACAACCTCCTTGCGTGAGTTCCACCCAGTCCTAACTTCCCAGCCTCCTTAGCACGGTCAGGGGAAAACCGCCTACCCAAGCCTCAGTAATGGTGGACACCCCTCCCCCCACTAAGCTTGATCACCCCAGGTCGACTTCAGACTACTGTGCTTGCAGTGAGAATTTCAAATCCATGGTTCTTAGCTTGCTGGGCTCTGTGAGAGTGGGACCTACTGAGCAAGATCACTTGGCTCCCTAGTTTCAACCCTCCTTCCAGGGAAGTGAGCTGTTCTGTCTCACTGGGGTTCCAGGCACTGCTGGGGTATGAAAACAACAACAACAACAACAACAGACTCCTGCAGCTAGCTCAGTGTCTGCCCAAACAGCTGCCAAGTTTTGTGCTTGAAACCCAGGTTTCTGGTTGTCTAGGCACATTAGGGAATATTCTTATCTGCATATTGCAAAATCAGTGGGAAAATTGTAGTATATGGGCCAGATAGCACAGTTCCTTATGGCTTTCCTTGGCTGGGGGAGGGAGCACCCTGGCTTCTTGCACTTCTTGAGTGAGGCAATGCCCCACCCTGTTTCTGCTTTCCCTCCATGGGCTGCATCCACTGCCTAACCAGTCCCACTGAGATGAACTGGGTACCTTAGTTGGAAATGCAGAAATCACCCACCTTCTGTGTTGGTCTTGTTAGCAGCTGCAGACTGGAGCAGTTCCCATTCAGCCATCTTGCCAGATCCCCCACATTTTTTTTTTGTAAGGTGCTGTTAACTATATGGTTATTGGCTAGAAATCCTGAGTTATCAACTGTATATATCTGTGGTTTGTAAAAAGAACAAAAGAACCAAGACAAGCTCTTGATGCTCCTTGCTTGTTTGGCATTGAGGCTGTGGAGAAGATGCTTTTTGGAGGTGCTGTAGCTCAGGGTATACACCAGGAGGCTGACTCTGTGGTGGGCATCCCTTTAGTCTCAGGTTGTCTTATTTCTGTGTATAGTGATATAGCATTTTACTGCCATCTTAGCTGTGGAAAGAGGGTGTCAGCTTGCATGAGAAGTTTTCTTTTGGTTTATTTATTTATTTAATTTTAATTAAGTGTGGTAGTTTTTAAACAAACTGTAGATCTCTTCATTGTCAGCAAAGTGAAGAGCTACATCATCAATGAAAGTTCAAAAACCTTCTTTACTTAAACATGATTGCAACGTTCCATTTTTTATATGTTTAGAAAGCTGAAATGTTTTTGAAGTTAAACAAACAGTATTACATTAAAAAGTAAAGGAGGGAGGGATATAAAACTACATATTGAGTACAATGTACACTACTCAGGTGATAAGTGCACTAAAATCTCAGACTTCACCACTATGTAATTCATCCATATAATCCAAAATCACTTGTACCTTTAAATGACCTTTGAGTTCATTGATTTTTTATTATGCACAATTGACTCTGCTATTGAATCTCTCTTACTGTATTTTTAGTTCTGTTATTGTATTCTTCAGCTCCAGGATTTTTTCTTGTGGTTTATAAACTGGTATACGTTCAGTAAACTCATTTTATTCATGCGTTGTTTTCCTGATTTTGTTTAGTTGCCTGTCTGTGTCTTCTTGCATCTCAGTAAGCTTCTTTAAGATTATTGTTTTGCATTTTTGACAGGCAATTCTTAGATCTCAATTTTTGGGGGTCAATTACTGGAGGTTTATTGGTTTTATTGTTTTATTTTGTTTCAGCGGTGTCATGTTTGTCTGATTCTTCTTTGTGTAGCCTTGCATTGGTGCCTGCTCATTTGAAGGAGAAAATTCCTATTCCAGTCATTACTGACTGATTTTACCAGGTAAAGACCTTAGGACCCTTTATGATGGATTTTCCTCTGAGATTGAAATCAAGTGGGGTTACAGCTGTGTCACGTAGCTGCTGTTGGGTTCACAGGAGGCCTGTTATCAGTTGTGTAGATAGATATGACTCCCTCTGGGCCCCCAGGAAGCATATTTCCGGGACACTGGGTGGGTCACTGAATAGGCAGAACTGGTCCCAGACCATGGTTTAGCACAGCTGAAGCCATGACACAAGGCTATTTCATAATCTGTAGTTGGATTGAGGTCACTGGGTCTGTCTCCAAAAAAACTAAAAAGTACATCTCTGGTGGGTCCTTGAGTCAACAGAATTACTTTTTCTCTGTGGCTGGAGACAATGGAGCTGGATTACAGAACTGCTTTATACTGCACAAGGGCATTGAGGTCAGTGGGCCTGGCTTTGAACAGTGGTGTCTTCTGGAAGTTCCCTGGTCAGGCAACACTGCTCTTAAACAGCAGAAGAAAGAATCTGAAGCCAAGTAACATTCGTTTGGGGATCTGCTGTAGGACTGAAATCTACAAGACTGCTTCTGGGGACATGGACAGGCATGCACCCTGCACGTCCCTGAGCAAGAAAGACTACTTGTAGATGATGGCCGAGAGGAGATGGAACTGGGTTACAGAGCCATTTTAGAGTTCACAGCTGGGAGCAGGTTTGGCAGGCCTGTCATCCAAGGCATAATGAGTGTGACTCTTCCCTGGTCTCTTAACAGGTGGTTCTGGTGGCAGCAACAGACCCAAATCATGTTGTAATCAAGTCCACTTGAGGAAAATGTCATTTCTGGGTCTGTAGGTGGGACCATGGTTGGTGATCCTACCACCTGGGTGCAAGTCTGTTCTCTCAAAAAAGCCCTCCTCAGTCTTGGGATCCACTGGAGTTTTGCAACATTCTAACTGGGACTCAAGGCTACAAAAAGGGAACTTCTCTTTGTGAATGGTTGCCAAATTCTTATTACTGTGGGAGGATGCTAGTGTTAAACATGCTACTGTGCTATCCCGCTAAAATTACTTCTCCATTTGTTACTTCTCAAGCTGCATTGTGTATTTTCCTTTTAGAAATCATTCTTTACAGAGAATGATTGCTTCCAATCGGGAGGTGGGGGCCAGGGGAGAAAGAGCATTAGGACAAATACCTAATGCAGGTGGGGCTTAAAACCTAGATGACGGGTTGACAGGTGCAGCAAACCACCATGGCACATGTATACCTATGTAATAAACTTGCACGTTCTGCCCACGTATTTCAGAACTTAAAGTAAGATTTTAAAAAAAGAAATCTTTCTTGGCCCATTTACCAATGACTTGGTGAAGTCGTCAATCAAGATACTGAAACTGAACCCTTCTTTCCATAATGGTAATTTCATACCTTAGGCTGAACAATCAGAGCACCCACTCTGGTGGATTCATGAATTCATGAATGGTATGCAATCCAAGCAGGATCAACAGCAGTATTATTTAAAAAATTAATATGGAATTTTGAGAAAGAAATTGCTTCTTCTCCTTAGTGTGTGAGCTTAATGTGATATAATCCTGAAGGTGCTTCAGGTGTCCTCTTTCTCACTACAAAGAGACAGCCCAGCAGAAAGTGAACAGTGAAAAAGTGAACTAAAAGATGAGATATCACTGAGTGTATAATTTTAGCACCTGAATTCAGCCATGCTTTATACCTTGTTTAATTATCTGCCCTCCATGTTATACTATAAGTTACATTGACTGTTATTTTACTCATCATTACATTCCCAGTACTTGATACAGCTACTTGTGACATAGTAGGTTAAACTAATACATTTTGAAAGAGTAAATTATTATTATTTCAGGGATTATACCTATCCTACAATAATATATTGACCAATATTATCTTTTTATATTTTTACAATTTGAGGCTGGGCATGGTGGCTCATGCCTGTCATCCCAGCACTTTGGGAGGCTGAGGCAGGTGGATCAACTGAGGTCAGGAGTTCAAGGCCAGCCTGGCTAACAGGATGAAACAACATCTCTACAGGTGGTGGGCACCTGTAGTCCCAGCTACTTGGGAGGCTGAGGCAGGAGAGTCACTTGAACCTGGGAGCCAAGATCGCACCACTGCACTCTAGCCTGGGTGACAGAGTGAGACTCCATCTCAAAAAAAAAAAATACAATTTAATGTTTTGCATTTATGCTTATGGTGTGAGAAAAAAAAACCTAATTTGAGTTTTTTCCTATATGATTAGCCAAATGTTCTTAACACAATTTAATGAATGAAACAGTCTTCTCAACGAATTTGAAATCTCACCTCCATATCCTTATATAAGCTGATGTCCATTTCTGAGTTTCAGATCCTGTTGAACTGACTCATGTGCACATTTCTATGTCTTTAATCCATTGCTTAAATTATTGTGTCTTTCTTATATTTTAATGTATATAAAGATTTTTCTAAAATTAATTTTTTTGACAAAGGGTCTTGCTCTATCACCCAAGCCAGAATGCAGTGGCAAAATCTCGGCTTACTGCAACCTCCAGCTCCTGGGTTCAAAAGATTTTTGTGCTTCAACCTCCCAAGTAGCTGTGATTACAAGCGTGTACGACCACACCAGGCTAATTTTTGTATTTTTAGTAGAGACAGGGCTTTGTCATGTTGGCCAGACTGGCTTAGAATTTCTGGCTTCAAGTGATCTACCTGCCTCAGCCTCGCAAAGTGCTGAGATTACAGGTGTGAGACACCATGCCCAGCCACCTAAAATTAGTTATAATTGTTTTTCCTTGACTATTTTACCAGATTAATATTTGTAGGTAAAATTTATGGTCACATTGTTAAGTTCCTAAACAAATCCTATAGGCATGGTGATTAATATTTTATGTGGTATAATAAATTTTGAGAGAACATGTCTACAATATTATTTCTTTCAATTCAGAAACTTTAAAAATCTCTTTATGTAGCCATATTTTATGTATATTCATAATTTTTAATATTTTGTTTCATATTTCTATAGTCTTGCATTTTTTAATCTATATTCAATAGTCAGGGGTGGAGCCAAGATGGCCACACAGGAACAGCGCCAGTCTACAGCTCCCAGCATGAGCGATGAAGAAGACGGATGATTTCTGCATTTCCAACTGAGGTACCAGGTTCATCTCACTGGGGAGTGCCAGACACTGGGTGCAGGACACTGGGTGCAGTGCACCATGCATGAGCCAATGCAGGATGAGGCATCGCATCACCCAGGAAGTGCAAGGTGTCAGGGAATTCCCTTTGCTAGTCAAACAAAGGGGTGACAGATGGCACATGGAAAATCGGGTCACTCCCACCATAATACTGCACTTTTCCAATGGGTTTAACAAACAGCACACCAGGAGATTATATCCTGCACCTGGCTCAGAGGGTCCTATGCCCACAGAGCCTCACTCATTGCTGGCACAGCAGTCTGAGATCAAACTTCAAGGTGGCAGCGAGGCTGCGGAAGGGGTGCCTGCCATTGCCGAGGCTTGAGTAGGTAAACAAAGCAGCCAGAAGCTCGAACTGGGTGAAGCCCAGCACAGCTCCAGGAGGCCTGCCTGCCTCTGTAGGCTCCACCTCTGGGGGCAGGGCACAAACAAACAAAAGGCAGCAGTAACCCCTGCAGACTTAAATGTCCCTGTCTCACAGCTTTGAAGAGAGTAGTGGTTCTCCCAGCACGCAGCTTGAGATCTGAGAACAGGCAGACTGACTCCTCAAGTGGATCCCTGACCCCTGAGTAGCCAAACTAGGAGGCACCCCCCAGTAGGGGTGGACTGACACTTCACACAACCAGGTACTCCTCTGAGACAAAACTTCCAGAGGAATGATCAGGCAGCAGCATTTGCAGTTCACCAATATCCACTGTTCTGCAGCCACCACTGCTGATGCCCAGGCAAACAGGGTCTGGAGTGAACCTCCAGCAAAATTCAACAGACCTGCAGCTGAGGGTCCTGATTGTTAGAAGGAAAACTAACAAAGAGAAAGGACATCCACACCAAAAACTCATCTGTATGTCACCATCATCAAACACGAAATGTAGATAAAACTACAAAGATGGGGAAAATCAGAGCAGAAAAACTGGAAACTAAAAATCAGAGCACCTTGCTCCTCCAAAGGAATGCAGCTCCTCACCAGTAACTGAACAAAGCTGGACAGGGAATGACTTTGATGAGTTGAGAGAAGAAGGCTTCAGAAGATCAAACTACTCTGAGCTAAAGGAGGAAGTTTGAACCAATGGCAAAGAAATTAAAAACCTTGAAAAAAATTAGATGAATGGCTAACTAGAATAGCCAATGCAGAGAAGCCCTTAAAGGACCTGATGGAGCTGAAAATGATGGCACAAGAGCTATGTGATGAATGCACAAGCCTCAGTAGCTGATGCGATCAACTGGAAGAAAAGGTATCAGTGATGGAAGACGAAATGAATGAAATGAAGCAAGAAGAGAAGATTAGAGAAAAAAGAATAAAAAGAAATGAACAAAGTCCACGAAGTATGGGACTATGTGAAAAGACGAAATCTATGTCTGATTGGTGCATCTGAAAGTGATGGGGAGAATGGAACCAAGTTGGAGAACACTCTGCAGCATATTATCCAGGCGAAATTCCCCAATCCAGCAAGGCAGGCCAACATTCAAATTCAGGAAATACAGAGAATGCCACAAAGATACTCCTTGAGAAGAGCAACTCCAAGACACATAATTGTCAGATTCACCAAAGTTGAAATGAAGGAGAAAATGTTAAGGCAGCCAGAGAGAAAGGTCAGGTTACCAACAAAGGGAAGCCCATCAGACTAACAGCTGATCTCTTGGCAGAAACTCTACAAGCCAGAAGAGAGTGGGGGCCAATATTGAACCTTCTTAAAGAAAACAATTTTCAATCCAGAATTTCATATCCAGCCAAATTAAGCTTCATAAGTGAAGGAGAAATAAAATCCTTTACAGACAAGCAAATGCTGAGAGATTTTGTCACCACCAGGCCTGCCCTAAAAGAGCTCCTGAAGGAAGCACTAAACATGGAAAGGAAGAACCAGTACAAGCCACTGCAAAAACATGCCAAATTGTAAAGAACATCAAGGCTAGGAAGAAACTGCATCAACTAATGAGGAAAATAACCAGAAAATATCATAATGACAGGATATAATTCACACATAACAATATTAACCGTAAATGTAAATGGGCTAAATGCTCCAATTAAAAGACACAGACTGGCTAATTGGATAAAGAGTCAAGACCCATCAGTGTGCTGTATTCAGGAAACCCATTTCACATGCAGAGACACACATACGCTCAAAATAGAGGGATGGAGGAAGATCTACCAAGCAAATGGAAAACTAAAAAAAAGCAGGTGTTGCAATCCTAGTCTTGGATAAAACAGAGTTTAAACCAACAAAGATCAAAAGAGACAAAGAAGGCCATTACATAATGGTAAAGGAAAGAATTAAACAAGAAGAGCTAACTATCTTAAATATACATGCACCAAATACAGGAGCACCCAGATTCATAAAGCAAGTCCTTAGTAACCTACAAAGAGACTTACCATTTGACCCAGCCATCCCATTACTGGGTATATACACAAAAGATTGTAGATCATGCTGCTATAAAGACATGCGCCCATGTATATTTATAGTGGCACTATTCACAATAGCAAAGACTTGGAACCAACCCAAATGTCCAACAACAATAGACTGGATTAAGAAAATGTGGCACATATACACCATGGAATACTACACAGCCATAAAAAATGATGAGTTCATGTCCTTTGTAGCGACATGGATGAAGCAGGAAACCATCATTCTCAGCAAACTATCACAAGCACAAAAAACCAAACACCGCATGTTCTCACTCATAGGTGGGAACTGAACAACGAGAACACATGGACACAGGAAGGGGAACATCACACTCTGGGGTCTGTTGTGGATGGGGGGAGGGGGAAGGGATAGCATTAGGAGATATACCTAACGGTAAATGATGAGCTGATGGGTGCAGCACACCAACATGGCCCATGTATACATATGTAACAAACCTGCACACTGTGCACATGTACCCTAAAACTTACAGTATAATAATAATAATAAACAATAATAATGGGAGACTTTAACACCCCACTGTCAACATTAGACAGATCAATGAGACAGAAAGTTAACAAGGATATCCAGGAAATGAACTCAGCTCTGCACCACATGGACCTAATAGACATCTACAGAACTCCCACCCCAAATCAACAGAATATACATTCTTTTCAGCACCACACCAATCTATTCCAAAATTGACCACATAGTTGGAAGTAAAGCACTCCTCAGCAAATGTAAAAGAATAGAAATTGTAACAGTCTCTCAGACCACAGTGCAATCAAACTAGAACTCAGAATTAGAAACTCACTCAAATCTGCTCAAATACATGGAAACTGAACAACCTGATCCTGAATGACTACTGGGTACATAATGAAATGAAGACAAAAATAAAGATGTTCTTTGAAACCAACGAGAACAAAGACACAACATACCAGAATCTCTGGGACACATTCAAAGGAGTGTGTAGAGGGAAATTTATAGCACTAAATGCCCACAAGAGAAAGCAGGAAAGATATAAAACTGACACCCTAACATCACAATTAAAAGAACTAGGGAAGCAAGAGCAAACACATTCAAAAGCTAGCAGAAGGCAAGAAATAACTAAAATCAGAGCAGAACTGAAGGAAATAGAGACATAAAAAACCCTTCAAAAAATCAATGAATTCAGGAACTGGTTTTATGAAAAGATGAACAAAATTGATAGACTACTAGTAAGACTAATGAAGCAGAAAAGAGAAGAATCAAATAGAAGCAATAAAAAATGATAAAGAGGATATCACCACCAATCCCACAGAAGTACAAACTACCATCAGAGAATACTACAAACACCTCTATGCAAATAAACTAGAAAATCTAGAAGAAATGGATAAATTCCTCGACACAAACACTCTCCCAAGACTAAACCAGGAAGAAGTTGAATCTCTGAATACACCAATAACAGGCTCTGAAATAGAGGCAATCATTAATACCTTACCAAACAAAAAAAGTCCAGGACCAGATGGATTCACAGCCAAATTCTACCAGAGGTACAAGGAGGAGCTGGTACCATTCCTTCTGAAACTGTTCGAATCAATAGAATAAGAGGGAATCCTCCCTAACTCATTTTATGAGGCCAGCATCATCCTGATACCAAAGCCTGGCAGAGACACAACAAAAAAGAGAATTTGAGACCAATATACTTGATGAACATTGATGCAAAAATCCTCAATAAAATACTGCAAACCGAATCCAGCAGCACATCAAAAAGCTTATCCAGCATGATCATGCGGGCTTCATCACTGGGATGCAAGGCTGGTCCAATATACGCAAATCAATAAACGTAGTCCAGGATATAAACAGACCAAAGACAAAAACCACATGATTATCTCAATAGATGCGGAAAAGGTCTTTGACAATATTCAACAACCTTCATGCTAAAAACTCTCAATAAATTAGGTATTGATGTGATGTATCTCAAAATAATAAGAGCTATCTATGACAAACCCACAGCCAAAATCATACTGAATGGACAAAAACTGGAAGCATTCCCTTTGAAAACTGGCACAAGACAAGGATGCCCTCTCTCACCAACACAGTGTTGGATGTTCTGGCCACGGCAATCAGGCAGGAGAAGGAAATAAATGGCATTCAATTAGGAAAAGAGGAAGTCAAATTGTCCCTGTTTGCAGATGACATGATTGTATACCTAGAAAAGCCCATCATCTCAGCCCAAAATCTCCTTTAGCTGATAAGCAACTTCAGCAAAGTCTCAGGATACAAAATCAATGTGCAAAAATCACAAGCATTCTTATACACCAATAACAGACAAACAGAGAGCCAAATCATGAATGAATTCCCATTCACAATTGCTTCAAAGAGAATAAAATACCTAGGAATCCAACTTACAAGGGATGTGAAGGAACTCTTCAAGGAGAACTACAAACCACTGCTCAATGAAATAAAAGAGGATACAAACAAATGGAAGAACATTCCATGCTCATGGGTAGGAAGAATCAATATCGTGAAAATGGCCATACTGCCCAAGGTAATTTATAGATTCAATGCCATCCCCATCAAGCTACCAATGACTTTCTTCACAGAGTTGGAAAAAACAACTTTAAAGTTCATATGGAACCAAAAAGGAACCTGCATTGCTAATTCAATCTTAAGCCAAAAGAACAAAGCTGGAGGCATCACACTACCTGACTTCAAACTATACTACAAGGCTACAGTAACCAAAACAGCATGGTACTGGTACCAAAACAGAGATATAGACCAATGGAACAGAACAGAGCCATCAGAAATAATGCCACATTCTACAACTATCTGATCTTTGACAAACCTGACTAAAACAAGCAATGGGGAAAGGATTCCCTATTTAATAAATGGTGCTGGGAAAACTGGCTAGCCATAGGTAGAAAGCTGAAAATGGATCCCTTCCTTACACCTTATACAAAAATTAATTCAAGATGGATTAAAGACTTACATGTTAGACATAAAACCATACAAATCCTAGAAGAAAACCTAGGCAATACCATTCAGAACATAGGCATGAGCAAGGACTTCATATCTAAAACAGCAAAAGCAATGGCAACAAAAGCCAAAATTGACAAATGGGATCTAATTAAACTATAGAGCTTCTGCACAGCAAAAGAAACCACCATCAGAGTGAATAGGCAACCTAAAGAATGGGAGAAAATTTTTGCAACCTACTCATCTGACAAAGGGCTGCTATCCAGAATCTACAAAGAACTCAAACAAATTTACAAGAAAGAAACAAACAACCCCATCAAAATGTAGGCAAAGGATAGGAACAGACACTTCTCAAAAGAAGACATTTATACAGCCAAAAAACACACGAAAAAATGCTCATCATCACTGGCCATCAGAGAAATGCAAATCAAAACCACAATGAGATACCATCTCACGCCTGTTAGAATGGCGATGATTAAAAAGTCAGGAAACAACAGGTGCTAGAGAGGATGTGGAGAAATAGGAATACTTTTACACTGTTGGTGGCAATGTAAACTAGTTCAGCCATTGTGGAAGTCATTGTGGCGATTCCTCAGGGATCTAGAACTAGAAATACCATTTGACCCAGCCATCCCATTACTGGGTATATACCCAAAGGATTATAAATCATGCTGCTATAAAGACACATGCACACGTATGTTTATTGTGTCACTATTCACAATAGCAAAGACTTGAAACCAACCGAAATATCCAACAACGATAGACTGGATTAAGAAAATGTGGCACATATACACCATGGAATACTATGCAGCCACAAAAAGGCATGAGTTCATGCCCTTTGTAGGGACATGGATGAAGCTGGAAACCATCATTCTCAGCAAACTATCACAAGCACAAAAAACCAAACACCGCATGTTCTCACTCATAGGTGTGAATTGAACATTGAGAACACATGGACACAGGAAGGGGAACATCACACTCCGGGGCCTGTTGTGGGGTGGAGGGAGGGTGGAGGGATAGCATTAGGAGATATATCTAATGCTAAATGACGAGTTAATGGGTGCAGCACACCAGCATGGCGCATGTATACATATGTAACAAACCTGCATGTTGTGCACACATACCCTAAAACTTAAAGTATAATAATAATAAAATTTAAAAAACTGTATTCAATAGTCTATATTGTTAGCATGTTTGATATTCATTCCATATCCACAAAGGATTACAAAATGTTTCTGAGTGAATTTATTTTTTTTATTTTGAAAATATTTTAATGCTCGTTGTGGTGGCTCACACCTGTAATCCCAACCCTTTGGGAGGCTGAGGCAGGCAGATCACTTGAGCGCAGGAGTTCAAGATCCACCTGAGCAACAAGCAAAACCCCATCTTTACTGAAAACAAAAAAATTCACTGGGTGTGGTTTGTATGCCTGTAGTCCCAGCTTCTCAGTAAGCTGATATTGGAGGATCACCTGAGCCCAGGAAACGGAGGTTGCACTGAGCCAAGACTGCACCACTGGACTCCAACCTGGGCCACAGTGCAAGATCCCGTCTAAAATATATATATATATGATAATTTAATTCTACAAGAACAAATTTCCAAGCTCAGTCTTGAATGGGAAGATTGCAATGAAGAAGATAAACCATTCCACAAATTAGTGGTTTGGTGCAAATGTAATTTGCAGTTATTGTCATCTAAAGTAGTGTCAAAATCACAATTACTTTTGCACTGACCTAATAAAAAGATTACTTCTCTGAGATGTAAATATTGCTGCCATATTTACTGATTTTTTTTTTTCTTCTTTCTAGGTATCTTGTAGTGAGCAGGGGCTTGAACTCTAAAAAAGAAAATGAGCAAAGTTTATATGAAGAGAGTGATTTCAGGCACATGGCAACTCACTAAGTGCTAAAGATGGTCATAGCCAGTGGTCAGAGATGATCACTGTACTGGTTAGTTTTAAGCATCAACTTAACTAAGTTAAGAGATACCAACCTAGTGGGTAAAGCATTATTCCTGGGTATGTCTGTGAGTGTATTTCCAGAGGAGATTGGAAGTTAAATCAATGGACTGAGTAAGGAAAATCTATCCTCACCAAATGTGGGTAGGCATCATCTTATTGGTTGGCGGCCCAAATATAACAAAAAGGCAGATGAAAGGCAAACTTATCTCTCTTTTTTGAGCAGGGAAACCCAACTTCTTTTATGCTTGGAGGTCAGAATTCTACATTTTTCAGCCTTCAGACTCTGGTACTTGCAACTGTGTCCCCCCAGTGTCTCAGGATTTCAGAATTGGACTGAGCTATAGCATAAACTTCCCTGGTTCTCCAACTTGCAAATGATATTTTGTGGGACTTCTCCATGTCCATAATCACATGACCCAATTCCCATAATAACTAACTTCTTATATATATATATGTACTTTTCATTCTGTTTCTCTGAAGAACCATGAATAATACAGATTTTGGTACCAGAAGTGGTTCTAGAGCAACAAAATTTTAAGGATAAGTTTCCTGAATTGACTTTAGAGTTTCTGGAATTGACTAATTTGATTAGATTTTAAAATGCTAAGGACTCCCTATTCAAGATCATATAGAGAGCAATAATAGTCCATGGTGTGATCCGTCAATAGACATATGCAAAATATTACTATTGTATAGTTCTAATCAACCACATATAAGAGTCAACGAACTTAGTGACTCTGTATATAATACTTTTGAACATTTGTGGAAAACTAAGAAATATAATGACATTGGTTGGTTTCTCGTAATGTCAATGGACAAAGTGATTAAAAAATTAAAGGATGAGCTCAGGGATTTGAATTCCTAGCTTAAGAACTGGGTAAATGACCTAAGAGCTTTAAGCTATGCCCTCAGAGAGAAGCTTATCTCCTGTAGCCACAGGACTGAGCATAATGAAAATCAAACACATGTTCTTATCATGGAATTTCCTGAATTACAAAGAGAGTTTAAATGCCAGCCTCTCAGGGTATCTAATGTGAAAGTGAGTCACAGACTGGGAAAAAATGGGATCATGTAAATTGAGATGGTGATGCATAGAAAAACTCAATGACGCAAGAGACATTGAGCTTTTAAATTTTAATGAGGTGTTTTGTTGTTGCTGTTTTGTTTTGTTTTGTTTTGTTTTTTTTGCCAGTGGAAGTAGCCTTTCAATCTCCCAGTGGTAGCACTGTCCCCACTCATAGTGGTATTGGCCTTTCCACTTCTATCTAATGGAATGATAATAGTCTCCATAGAGGCAGTTTCCAAGCATGACAATGCTGATTCTCCTTGGGACCAACCCTCACCACCCAACTTTGCTTCTAGATCCATAAATATAATCAAGTTCCAGCAGATCCCTAAATGTATGGAATAAAGTGTGACCAATGAAGGAGCACTTTACACTTCAAAAATAAACCTAAGTTTTCTAATTGATACAAGTAGATATTCAGGGCACTTTTCTGGGAATGCATATTAAGGTATGAAATGGAGGTGGAAGAAATATAAAGTTGCATCAGGCTGAATTTGTTCATTTGTGACCACCAAGTAGAAATTCTGTATTTAATGTTGCAGCTTGGGGAGTTAGAAAGGGCTCTAACAGTTGGTGTAGTTTCCTGGCTGAAAACTGGATCAAAAAGATGGACAACTGCTGGCTGGCAAGATGGCCAAATAGAAAAATCTCTGGTCTGCAGTTCCCAGTGAGATCAACACAGAAGGCAGGTGATTTCTACATTTCTGACTGAAATACCTGATTCATTTCATTGGGACTGGTTAGACAGTGGGTGCAGCCCATGGAGGGTGAGCCAAAGTAGGGTGGGGCATCACCTCACCTGGGAAGTGCAAGGGGTTGGGGAATTCTCTCCTCTACCCAAGGGAAGCTGTGAAAGACTGTGCCTGAGGAATGGTGTACTCCAGCCCAGATACTGGGCTTTTCCCACAGTCTTTGCAACCCGCAGACCAGGAGATTCACTATAGTGCCCATGCCACCAGGGCCCTGGGTTTCAAGCACAAAACTGGGCTGCCATTTGGGCAGAGACTGAGCTAGCAGCAGGAGTTTTTTCTTTTTTTCCATATCCCAGTGGTGCCTGGAACACCAGTGAGACAGAACTATTCACTCCCATGGAAAGGGGGCTGAAGCCAGGTAACCAAGTGGTCTGGCTTGGCAGGTCCCACCTGCCAAGCAGTAAATGCCCACAAGCAAAAGCAGGAAAGATCTAAAAGATCCCACCTCCACGGAGCCCAGCAAGCCAAGATCCAATGGCTTGAAATTGTCGCTGCCAGCACAGCAGTCTAATATCAACCTGGGACACTCGAGCTTGGTGGGGGGAGGGGCATCCACCATGGCTGAGGCTTGAGTAGGCAGTTTTACCCTCACAGTGTAAACAAAGCTGCTAGGAAGTTTGAACAGGGTGGAGCCCACCGCAGCCCAGCAAGGCCACTGTGGCCAGACTGTCTCTCTAGATTCCTACTCTCTGGGCAGGACATCTCTGAAAAAAAAGGCAACAGCCCTAGTCAGAGGCTTACAGATAAAACCCCCATCTCCCTGGGACAGAGCACCAGAGGGCAGGGGTGGCTGTGGGCGCAGCTTCAGCAGACTAAAACATCCCTTCCTAATGGCTCTGAAGAGAGCAGCAGATCTCCCAGCACAGCATTTGAACTCTGATAAGGGTCAGACTGTCTCCCCAAGTGGGTCCCTGACCTCCGTGTATCCTGACTGAGAGACAGCTCCCAGTAGGAACTGACAGACACCTGATACAGGAGAGCTCTGGCTGGCATCTGGCAGGTGCCCCTGTAGGACGAAGCTTCCAGAGGAAATAACAGGAAACAATCATTTCTGTTCCGCAGCTTCCGCTGGTGATACCCAGACAAACAGGGTCTGGAGTGGACCTCCAGCAAACTCCAGCAGACCTGCAGCAGAGGGGCCTGGCTGTTAGAAATACAACTAACCAACAGAAAGGAATAGCACATCCACACAGAGTCCCCATCTGAAGGTCACCAATATCAAAGACCAAAGGTAGATAAATACAAGAAGATGGGGAGAAACCAGTGCAAAAAGGCTGAAAATTTCAAAAACAAGAGTGCCTCTTCTCCTCCAAAGGATCACAACTTTTCACCAGCAAGAGAACAAAACTGGACGGAAAATGAGTTTGACAAATTGACAGAAGTAGGCTCCAGAAGGTGGGTAATAACAAACTCCTCCAGGCTAAGGAGTATGTTCTAACCCAATGCAAGGAAGCTAAGAAACTTGATAAAAGGTTACAGGAACTACTAACTAGATTAACCAGTTTAGGGAAGAATATAAATGACCTGATGGAGCTGAAAAAACAGCACAGGAACTTCATGAAGCATATAAAAGTGCCAATAGCCAAATAGATAAAGCAGAAGAAAAGATATGGGAGATTGAAGATCAACTCAATGAAATAAAGCAAGAAGACAAGATTAGAGAAAAAAGAGTAACAAGAAATGAACAAAGCCTCCAAGAAATATGGGGCTATGTGAAAAGACCAAATCCATATTGGATTGGTGTACCTGAAAGTGATGGGGAGAATGGAACCAAGTTTGAAGACACTCTTCAGGATATCATCCAAGAGAACTTCCTCAACCTAGCAAGGCGGGCCCATATTCATCCCTTTACCACAATGGTAGAGGGATCAATGGAACAAGAAGGGCTAACTATCCTAAACATATATGCAGAAATACAGAAGCACTCAGATTCATAAAGCAAGTTCTTACTGACTTACAAAGAGACTTAGACTCCCACACAATAATAGTGGGAGACTTTTATACCCCACTGTCAATACTAGACAGATAAATGAGACATAAAATTAACAAGAATATTCAAAACTTGAACTCAGCTCTGGACCAAGTGGACCTAATAGACATCTACAGAAGTCTCCACCCCAGATCAACAGAATATACATTCTTCTAAGCACCACATCGCATTTATTCTAAAATTGACCACATAATTGGAAGTAAAACACTCCTCAGCAAATGCAAAAGAATGGAAATCATAACAGTCTTTCAGACCACAGTGCAACCAAATTACAACTAATTACAACTCAGGATTAAGAAACTCACTCAAAACTGGACAACAACATGGAAACTGAAAAACCGGTTCCTGCGTGACTACTGGGTAAATATTAAAATTAATGCAGAAATAAAAATGTTCTTAAACCAGTGAGAACAAAGAGACAAGGTACCAAAATCTCTGGGACATATTTAAAGGAGTGTAAAGAGGGGAATTGTTAGAACTAAATGTCCACAAGCAAAAGCAGGAAAGATCTAAAATCGACACCCTAACATCAAAATTAAAAGAACTACTGAAGCCAGAGTAAACAAATTCAAAAGCAAGCAGAAAACAATAAAAAACTAAGATCAGAGCAGAACTGAGGGAGATGGACACATGAAAAACCATTCAATAAATCAATGAATCCAGGACCTGGTTTTCTGAAAAGGTGAAAAACCATTCAATAAATCAATGAATCCAGGACCTGGTTTTCTGAAAAGGTAGAGAAGAATCAAAAAGATGCAATAAAATTGATAGAATGGATATCACCAGTGATCTCACAGAAATACAAACCACCATCAGAGAATACTATAAACCCCCTACACAAATAAACTAGAAAATCTAGAAGAAATTGATAAATTCCCAGAAATACACACCCTCCCAAGTCTAAACCAGGAAGACATCAAATCACTGAATAGACCAATAAGAAGTTCTGAAAATGAGGAAGTAATTAATAGCCTACCAACCAAAAAAAGTCCAAGAACAGACAGATTCACAGCAGAATTCTAGATGAGGTATAAAGAGGAGCTGGTACCATATCTTCTAAAACCATTCCAAACAATAGAAAAAGAAGGAATACTCCCTAACTCATTTTATAAGGCCAGCAACATCCTGATATCAATATCTGGAAGAGACACAACAAGAAAAGAAAATTTCAGGCTAATATCCCTGATGAACATCAATGTGAAAATCCACAGCGAAATACTGACAAAACAAATCCAGCAGCACATCAAAAATCTTATCCACCAGTATCAAGTTGGCTCCATCCCTGGGATGTAAAGCTGGTTCAACATAGGCAAATCGATAAATGTAATCCATCACATAAACAGAACCAATGAAAAAAACCACTTGATATCTTAATAGATGCAGAAAAGGCCTTCAACCAAATTCAACAGCCTTCATGCTAAAAATTCTCAATAAACTAGGTATTGATGGAACATACTTCAAAATAGTAAGAGCTATTTATGACAAACTCACAGCCAATATCATACTGAATGGGAAAAAACTGGAAGCATTTCCTTTAAAAACTGTCACAAGACAAGAATGCCCTGTCTCACCACTCCTATTCAACATAGTATTGGAAGTTTTGGCCAGGGCAATCAGGCAAGAGAAAGAAATAAAGGGTTTTCAAATAGGAAGAGAGGAAGTCAAATTGTCTCTGTTGCAGATAACATGATTGTACATTTAGAAAACCCCATTGTCTCAGCCCAAAATCTCCTTAAGCTGATAAGCAACTTCAGCAAAGTCTCAGGATACAAAATCAATGTGCAAAAATCACAAGCATTCCTATATACCAATAATAGATAAACAGAGAGCAAAACCATGAGTTAACTCCCATTCACAATTGCTACTAAGAGAATAAAATACCTAGAAATCCAACTTACAAGGAATGTGATGGACCTCTTCAAGGAGAACTACAAACCACTGCTCAAGGAAATAAAAAGGGACACAACCAAATGAAAGAACATTCCATGCTCATGGATAGAAAGAATCAATATAGTAAAAATGGCCTTACTGCCCAAAGTAACTTATAGATTCAATGCTATCCCCATTGAGCTACCATTGACTTTCTTCACAGATTTGGAAGAAATACATTAAACTTCATATGGAATGAAAAAACAGCTCCCATAGCCAAGACAATTCTAAGCAAAAAGAACAAAGCTGGAGGCATCACACTACCTGACTTCACACTGCACTACAAGGCTACAATAACCAAAACAGCATGGTACTGGTACCAAAACAGATATATAGACCAAGGGAACAGAAGAGAGGCCTCAGAAATACCACCACACATCTACAACCATCTGATCTTTGACAAACCTGAGAAAAACAACAATGGGGAAAGAATTTCCTATTTAATAAACAGTGTTGGGAAAACTGGCTAGCCATATGCAGAAAACTGAAACTGGACCCCTTCCTTACACTTTATACAAAAATTAACTCAAGATGGATTAAAGACTTAAACGTAAGACCTAAAACCATAAAAATCCTAGAAGAAAACCTAGGCAATACCATTCAGGACATAAGCATGGTCAAAGACTTACATCTAAAACACCAAAAGGTATGGGAACAAAAGCCAAAATTGACAAACGGGATCTAATTAAATGAAAAAGCTTCTACACAGCAAAAGAAACTATCATCAGAGTGAACAGGCAACCTATAGAATGGGAGAACGTTTTTGCAATCCATCCATCTGACAAAAGGGCTAATATCCAGAATATACAAAGAACTTAAACAAATTTACAAGAAAAATCAAACTATGCCATCAAATAGTGGGTGAAGGATATGAACAGACACTTCTCAAAAGAAGACATTTATGCAACAAACAAAGGTATGAAAAAAAGCTCATCATCACTGGTCATTAGGGAAATGCAAATGAAAACCACAATGAGATACCATCTTACACCAGTTGGAATGGTGATCATTAAAAAGCCAGAAAATAACAGATGCTGGAGAAGATGTGGAGAAATAGGAATGCTTTTACACTGTTGGTGGGAGTGTCAATTAGTTCAGCCATTGTGGAAGACAGTGTGGCAATTCCTCAAGGATCTAGATCCAGAAATACATTTGACCCAGCAATCCAAATACTGGGTATATTCCCAAAGGATTATAAATCATTCTACTATAAAGACACATGCACACGTATGCTGACTGTGGCACTAGTCACAATAGCAAAGACTTGGAACCAACCCAAATACCCATCAATGATAGACTGTATAAAGAAAATGTGGCACATATGCACCATGGAATACTATGCAGCCATAAAAAAGGATGAGTTCATGTCCTTTGCAGGGACATGGATGAAACTGGAAACCATAATTCTCAGCAAACTAAAACAAGAGCAGAAAACCAAACACCACATTTTCTCACTTATAAATGGGAGTTGAACAATGAAAACACATGGACACAGGGAGGGGAACATCTGTCACTGGGACCTGTCAGGGTGTGGGGGGCTAGGGGAGGGATAGAATTAGAAATAACTAATGTAGGTGATGGGTTGATGGGTGCAGCAAACCACCATGGCATGTGTATACCTATGTAACGAAACTGCACATTCTGCACATGTACCCCAGAACTTAAAGTATAATTTTAAAAAATAATTATTTAATAATTACTTAATTGATCACTTAATTTAATCCTTATTAACAGTCTGTTACCACTATTCTTTCATTTTACTGCATAATCACTTTATTGGTCACTTAATTTAATCCTTATTAAGTCTATGACCACTATTGTCCCATTTTACTGCATAACAGTCTACTAAAAGTAGTATTTTTAAAAATTAACCATCAGATAATTATGTCCTGATTGTATTGCATTATCTATATTAAAGTCTTTCTCTGGGAATTTCCTCAAGTATGATCTTCATACCTTTGATACCTTTTCTCTTTTAATAACACCTCATCTAAATTTTAGACTCACATACCTAATAAAACAGCTCATAGTTTTTCCTTCCCTACATTGCTCGCTCCTATTTCTTGAGCTGTCATTGCTCTTAAAGCCTATACCACACAGATACAGTCTCTGCTGTTTTTTAACTCTTTCATTTATGCAAGTTCTGGAATTATGGGCTGAATAAATTCATGTTTTAAAAAAAAAGACGGCCAATTATGAGTGACTTGGAAATATCCAAACACCCTTGGTTTAATGGAGAAGAAGAAATTCACAGGATTAGGGAGATTAAAATACTAGAGTAGATTTGTCTTTTAAGGCTTAGTCATCAACACTGGAAGAGTCTAGAAAGTGTAACTTTCACCAGTGCTTTGGGAAATAGATTTGTGAGGGGATCCCCAGCATCCTTGAAGAGCTCCATGACTGCTTTTCTCTGTAGGACAGATCTTACGGTGAAACCTGCAATCACTCAACTGGAAAACTTAAATGCAATAGGTATAATTGGATCTTGAGATAGCAGGGGTGAAGTTGTGGCACACAATCATTAAAAGAAAGGTGAGTATAATTACTGTAATGGACAGCTGTGTAAAAGCCCCAATCAGAATAATCTGACTCACGCAGAACTATGGTGTTGGCTAGTTAATTGTTGTGTTTCCATAAGTGAAATAGATGCGAAAGCTACTAAACCTTTACTTGATCTGTATAACCATAACATATCCAGGTCAAATAAACAAAAGTCTAATTTGAATCATAAAAGCAAAAAAAAAAAAAAACACCACAACACTCAATTAATTTTCAGGCTTCATCCAGTTTACAAACCCAGAAACCCTTGAATGAAGGGGAGGCTCTCTAGTCAGATTAAGGGCTATGGAGGTCAGGTGATCAATAAAGTCTTTGCTGAGGTCTATCTTGCGGTGAGTCCAGTAGGTCCCTGAACCCATTCTGTGGTTATTTCTCTAGCTCCAGAATGCATCATTAGAATAGAAATAATTAGCAGCTAGAAGAATCTCAACACTGGTTTTCTAACCAGAAGAGTGAAAGCTATTATAGTGAGAAAGGCCAAATAGAAGCAATTAGAGTTGTGTATACCAAGGAAAATAGTAAATCAAAAGCAATACTGCATCTCTGGAAGGATTGTAGACATTAATGCCACCATCAAAGACTTGAAAGATTCAAAGATGTTGATTCCTACCACATTCCCCATTCAACTCTTCTATTTTACCTGTGCAGAAGAGAGATGGGTCTTGGAAAATTACAGTGGAATATCATAAAATTAAACAAGTGATGATTCCAATGGAATCTCCTCCACTAGATGTGGATTCACTGCTTGAGCAAATTAACACATCTCCTGGTACCTGCTAGGCAGTTAATAATCTGGCAATTAACTCTCTAGCACTACATCATAATTTAGTTTAAAGGGATCTTGATTGCTTTTCTCTTCCACAAGATATTTCACAGACCTATTACATTGAAGACATTTGCTGATTGGACTTAATGAGCAAAAAGTAACAAATACTTTACACTTATTGCTAAGACATTTGCATTTCAGAAGGTAGAAAATAAATCCAACTAAAATTCAGGAGGCTTCAACCTCTTTAAAATTTCTAGGGGTTATGTGGTGTGGGGCATGCCAAGATGTCCTTCCTAAGGCAAATAATAAGACGTTGCATCTGATTCCTCCTGCAACCAAGAAAGTGGCAAATTGCCTAGTGGACCTATGTAATTGGTCCAAACTACCAAGGAGAAGGTAGACTACTGTACCCCAGTGGAGGTAAGACAGAGTATTTATGGAATACAGAAGATCTTCTAGGGAGTCACTTAATATTACCACAACCTATGATTAAGGGTCAATGGAAAACTGCAATGACCCAATCCAGGCAGAACAACAAATGACCCAAACCCTTCAGGAATGAAGGTTTGGATCACACCAGCAGGTAAGGAATTACAATCAGCTGAGGTGCTTGCTGCAAGCAAAGAGAATAGAGAATGGGTTGTGGAAATAAGTTGTTCAAAATACCAGCTATGACCACATGACCAGTTAAGGAGAAAAAGACCATAATTGTCATGAGTATTTCTTTTCTATGTGTTAAAATTAAGATTATATATGTATATGTATATTATGTATAATATACATATATTAAGCAAATATCTTTGTTTCATATCCTCTCTTGTTCCTTTATAATGTAACAAAAGATGTATTGACTTTATATCAGTATGTAAGCTTGTTTTTTTATTGTTATTCTACTTTAAGTTCTAGGGTACACGTGCACAACGTGCAGGTTTGTTACATATGTATACATGTGCTGTGTTGGTTTGCTGCATCCATTAACTTGTCATTTACATTAGATATTTCTCCTAATGCTATCCCTCCCCCATGCCCCCACCCCATGACAGGCCCTGGTGTGTGATGTTCCCCGCCCTGTGTCCAAGTGTTCTCATTGTTCAATTCCCACCTATGAGTGAGAACATGCGGTGTTTGGTTTTCTGTCCCTGTGATAGTTTGCTCAGAATGATGGTTTCCAGCTTCATCCCTGTTGCTACAAAGGACATGAACTCATCCTTTTTTATGGCTGCATAGTATTCCATGGTGTATATGTGCCACATTTTCGTAAGCACTCATCTAATAATTTTGCATTCTCTTTAACCTGCTTAATAGGGCAAGTGGGGTGTTTTCTGCTCAACTGACATATCTGACCTGTATGATAATAGAATTTCTCATTATAAGTCAATAAATTTTTGTTCTCTTATTGTGTCTTTCAGTCTTATGATGTAATCAGTGTGATTTACATTATAGTATTTAAGTTAGAGGATATCAGAAGAAAAGTAAACAACACTCAGCAGTGAGTTTATCTCTCTTTATGGGGAAGGGATTAATATGTTTATATTTTCATTTGTTTTTGTGTTAATAATTGGCATATATTTCTTTCAGATTGAACTCCCTTTAGCATTTCTTGTAAGATAGATCTGGTGGTAATGAACTCCTTAAGCTTTGTTAATCTGAGAATGTCTTTATCTCTTCTTTATTTCCAAAGGACAGCTTTGCTGGTTAAAATATCCTTGGTTATGTTTTGTTTTTAGTACTTGGCATATATCATCCCACTCTCTCCTGGCCTGTAAAGCCTCTGCTGAAAGATCCACTTCTAGCCTTATTGAAACTCCCTTCTATGTTATTTGTTTCTTCCTCTTGCTGCTTCCAACATCCTGTCTTTGTCCATAATTTGTAACAGATTGAATATAATATGAATTAGTCTTCTTTAGACTGAATCTCATTGGAGACTTTTCACCTTCTTATTCTTGGATATTTATTTCTTTTCACAGATTTGAAAAGCTTTCACTATTATTTCTTTAAATAAAATTTCTACTCCTTTGTCTTTCTCTGCTCCTTTAAATCATATCACATGAAGACTTCTTCTTTTGATGTTGCCTTGTAAAATCTGTAATCTTTCTTAATTTCTTTTTATTTTTTTCTGACTGTATATTTTCAAATAACCTACAATCGAAATTCCTAGATTCTTTCTTCTGCTTCATAAATTCTGCTGTTCATGCTCTTTATTGCATTTTTCACTTAATTCATTGTATTTTTCAGCCACAGAATTTGTGGGCTTTTAAAATAATTTCAACCTCTCTGTTAAATTTCTCATTCTGATCATTTATCTTCTGATTTTATTGAGTTATTTATCTGCAGTTTTTTGAAATTTGCTGAGCTTCCTTAAAATTAATTATTTTGAACTCTTTGTCATACAGTTCACATATCTCTATTTTTTTTGTTTGTTTGTTTGTTTCAGCTAATGGGAGATTGTATTATTGTGGTGATGTTATGTCTCCCTGGCTTTTCCTATTTCTTACTGCCATATGTTTGTTTCTACACATCTGAAGTAAGGGCTTATTCCAGTCCTTGCAGACTGGCTTTATCAGGTAAAACCCTTCAGCAGTCAGCCTATCCAGGGATTCTGAGCAGGCCATCTGACAAGGTTTGAGGATGAGCTTGCTTGCAGAGTCCTCAGGCATGTAGGTCTGGTAACTGGGTCAGCAGGCAGCTGAGTATAGTGTCTGCGTCTGTGGTATTGGGCCTGACACCTGGGTCCAATGGAGTAGACTTCAACAAGGGTGAGGTTTGCAGGGATGAATCTGAAGCCTGGGTCCATGAGGGCAGGCCTAGAGCCTGTATCTATGATGGCCAACCTCAAGCCTAAGTCCACAGGGGCTGACCTGGAGCTGGGATGAGACTTGACCCTGGGTCTGCAGGAGCTGGCCAGGCACTTTGGCATCTGTTTCCACTAGGATGAGTCTGAAGTCTGAGTTCACAAAAACTGGACTGACACTAGGCCAGCCAGGAACCTAAGGATGCAGGAGTGGCTCTGGATCTTGGATCCACAGAAGCTGACCTGGATTCTGAGTCTACAGGGGTGTTCTTGGAACTTCAGTCCAAGGGGTATGGTCTGACACCAGAGTACACAGGAATAAGCCTGAACACTGGGTCTGCTGAAACAGGCCTGGACTCTGAGTTCTCTGAAGTGTAAGCCCACAGGGACCAGCCTGGAGCCTGAGGCTGGCCTACTGCTAAGTCTAGTGTGGAGCCTGGGTCTGCAGGGGCTAGTCTGGAGCCTGGAGCCCACTGGGCTGGCCTGAAGCCTGGGAATATGGGAACAAGCTTGGAGTTGTGTTCACTGATGTCAGCCTTGAGGCTGAGTGTACAGTTGCTGCCCTAGATTCTAAGACAGCAAAGTCTGGCCTAGGTCCTGGGGCCTTGGATACTGGCCTTGTATATGGGTATACATGGACAACTCTGGAGTCTAAGTCTATGAAGGCCTGCCCAGCACTGAGGTCTATTTGGGAGGGCCTAGACCCTGGGTTAGCTGAAAGGTGGGACCATGAGGCCAGCCTGGCACTGGGAAGGCATTGAGCATATCTTCATGGGTCCCCACCTGGTGTTTGATGCCAGTGTGTTAATCTGGCACTGGGACAGGGCTGAAGTCTGGTGCTGGTACCAGTTTGAAGCCTAGGGCCACTGGAGCCAACCTGGTGCTAGGGCAGTTTTGGAGTCCAAGTCTATTGTGCAGGCCTAGAGCCTGGGTCTGCAGGATCCTACCTAGTGTCAAGGTAGGCCTGGAAGTTCAGTCCGCATGTACCAGCCTGGAACCTGGGGCTAAGGGGGCCTCTCTGGTGCAAGGTTTTACT
Organism: Pongo pygmaeus; assembly: GCF_028885625.2. Taxonomy (NCBI): domain Eukaryota; kingdom Metazoa; phylum Chordata; class Mammalia; order Primates; family Hominidae; genus Pongo; species Pongo pygmaeus. The sequence goes on along the minus strand of NC_072396.2, from coordinate 57,540,906 downwards.
GGAATGGGCCCAGTTTGGGGGTTTGAGGCAGTCCAGTACTAGGTTTTTTCTTCTTCCCCTCATAGATGGGTATCTTTCTCCTTGCTGTGCTACTTAGAGTTGGGGGAGGGGTGATGTGCATAATGTAAAACTGTCCTTTTTCCACTCTATTTTTTTCCCCTTTGGAAATGGAGTCTTGCTCTGTTGCTCAGTCTGGAGTGTGTGGTGCAATCTTGGCTCACTGCAAACTCCACCTCCCAGATTCAAGCGAATCTCCTGCCTCAGCCTCCCGAGTAGCTGGGATTACAAGTGCCTGCCACCACACCTGGCTAATTTTTGTATTTTTAGTAGAAACAGGGTTTCATCATGTTGGCCAGGCTGGTCTCAAACTCCTGACCACAAATGACCCGCCCTTTCTCCACTCTTAAATGCATCTTTCTTTATTTGCTACACCCAGGTGCTGTAATCTCTCACTTGGTTTCTTTAGGCATTGTAAAGGTAATTTTGTGCATGAATAGTTGTTCAAATGGATACTTCTGCAAGGTTATGAGTGCTGAAGAGTTCCATTTCGCCATCTTGCTGCATAGGAATTTAATAAGTTGGGAGAGGCTGGCCAGACATGGTGGCTCACGTCTGTAATCCCAGCACTGGGAGGCCGAGGGGCGGGTGGATCACCTGAGGTCAGGAGTTCGAGACCAGCCTCAACATGGAGAAAACCTGTCTCTACCAAAAATATAAAATTAGCTGGGTGTGGTGGTGCATGCCTGTAATCCCAGCTACTCGGGAGGCTGAGGCAGGAGAATTCCTTGAACCTGGGAGGCAGAGGTTACGGTGAGCTGAGATTGCACTATTGCACTCCGGCCTGGACAACAAGAGTGAAACTCTGTCTCAAAAAAATAAAATAAAATAAAATAAGTTGGGAGTGGCTGCCTTGGGAGGTGCTAGCCAGACATCTATTGTTTTAAACAACTTGAGATATGCACATATAATACAATCCATGATTTAAAGTGTACAATTCAATGGTTTTGGATATTTATAGATAAGCATAGATATGTGTAAATATCACTACAGTCAATTCTTTTGCATTTTCATTAACCCTGAATAAAATCACACAATCCTTAGACATCAATTCTCAATCATAACTTAAGGGAAACTCCATCCTTAAGCAAATATTTTTTCTGAACCTATAGACTTGCCTCATGTGGACATTTTATTTATATGAAATTATATAATATATGGTACTGTGTGACTGGTTTTTTTCACATAGCATAATGCTTTTGCTTTTCCCAGACCACTAGGCAAGAATTATTTTCCTTTTTTTTTTGGCATAATGCTTTCAAGGTTTATTCTGGCAGTATCTATACTTATTTCCTGTACATGACCAAATTAATATTCCATTGTGTGAATATACATTTTGTTTTCCATTCACCAGTTGATGGGCATTTGAGTTGTTTCCACATTTTCCTAGTACAAATATTTCTGCTGTAAACGGTCCTGTACAATTTTTGTTTGAACACCTGTTTTTTAGTTATTTTGGCTATGTATCAGGAGTAAAATTGCTGGATAGCATGTTATTTCTTTTTTTTTTTTCTTTTTTTTTATTATTATTATTATTATTATCATTATTATACTTTAGGTTTTATGGTACATGTGTGCAATGTGCAGGTAAGTTACATATGTATACATGTGCCATGCTGGTGCGCTGCACCCACCAACTTGTCATCTAGCATTAGGTATATCTCCCAATGCTATCCCTCCCCCCTCCCCCCACCCCACAACAGTCCCCGAAGTGAGATGTTCCCCTTCCTGTGTCCATGTGTTCTCATTGTTCAATTCCCACCTATGAGTGAGAATATGCGGTGTTTGGTTTTTTGTTCTTGCGATAGTTTACTGAGAATGATGATTTCCAATTTCATCCATGTCCCTACAAAGGACACGAACTCATCCTTTTTTATGGCTGCATAGTATTCCATGGTGTATATGTGCCACATTTTCTTAATCCAGTCTATCATTGTTGGACATTTGGGTTGGTTCCAAGTCTTTGCTATTGTGAATAATGCGGCAATAAACATACGTGTGCATGTGTCTTTATAGCAGCATGATTTATAGTCCTTTGGGTATATACCCAGTAATGGGATGGCTGGGTCGAACGGAATTTCTAGTTCTAGATCCCTGAGGAATCGCCACACTGACTTCCACAAGGGTTGAACTAGTTTACAGTCCCACCAACAGTGTAAAAGTGTTCCTATTTCTCCACATCCTCTCCAGCACCTGTTGTTTCCTGACTTTTTAATGATTGCCATTCTAACTGGTGTGAGATGGTATCTCATTGTGGTTTTGATTTGCATTTCTCTGATGGCCAGTGATGGTGAGCATTTTTTCATGTGTTTTTTGGCTGCATAAATGTCTTCTTTTGAGAAGTGTCTGTTCATGTCCTTCGCCCACTTTTTGATGGGGTTGTTTGTTTTTTTCTTGTAAATTTGTTGGAGTTCATTGTAGATTCTGGATATTAGCCCTTTGTCAGATGAGTTGGTTGCGAAAATGTTCTCCCATTTTGTAGGTTGCCTGTTCACTCTGATGGTAGTTTCCTTTGCTGTGCAGAAGCTCTTTAGTTTAATTAGATCCCATTTGTCAATTTTGGCTTTTGTTGCCATTGCTTTTGGTGTTTTAGACATGAAGTCCTTGCCCATGCCTATGTCCTGAATGGTAATGCCTAGGTTTTCTTCTAGGGTTTTTATGGTTTTAGGTCTAACATTTAAGTCTTTAATCCATCTTGAATTAATTTTTGTATAAGGTGTAAGGAAGGGATCCAGTTTCAGCTTTCTACATATGGCTAGACAGTTTTCCCAGCACCATTTATTAAATAGGGAATCCTTTCCCCATTTCTTGTTTTTGTCAGGTTTGTCAAAGATCAGATACTTGTAGATATGTGGCATTATTTCTGACGGCTCTGTTCTGTTCCATTGATCTATATCTCTGTTTTGGTACCAGTACCATGCTGTTTTGGTTACTGTAGCCTTGTAGTATAGTTTGAAGTCAGGTAGTGTGATGCCTCCAGCTTTGTTCTTTTGGCTTAGGATTGACTTGGCGATGCGGGCTCTTTTTTGGTTCCATATGAACTTTAAAGTCGTTTTTTCCAATTCTGTGAAGAAAGTCATTGGTAGCTTGATGGGGATGGCATTGAATCTGTAAATTACCTTGGGAAGGATGGCCATTTTCATGATATTGATTCTTCCTACCCATGAGCATGGAATGTTCTTCCATTTGTTTGTATCCTCTTTTATTTCCTTGAGCAGTGGTTTGTAGTTCTCCTTGAAGAGGTCTTTCACATCCCTTGTAAGTTGGATTCCTAGGTATTTTATTCTCTTTGAAGCAATTGTGAATGGGAGTTCACTCATGATTTGGCTCTCTGTTTGTCTGTTATTGATGTATAAGAATGCTTGTGATTTTTGCACATTGATTTTGTATCCTGAGACTTTGCTGAAGTTGCTTATCAGCTTAAGGAGATTTTGGGCTGAGACAATGGGGTTTTCTAGATATACTATCATGTCATCTGCAAACAAGGACAATTTGACTTCCTCTTTTCCTAATTGAATACCCTTTATTTCCTTCTCCTGCCTAATTTCCCTGGCCAGAACTTCCAACACTATGTTGAATAGAAGTGGCGAGAGAGGGCATCCTTGTCTTGTGCCAGTTTTCAAAGGGAATGCTTCCAGTTTTTGCCCATTCAGTACGATATTGGCTGTGGGTTTGTCATAAATAGCTCTTATTTTCTTTTTTTTCTTTTTTTTTTGAGATGGAGTCTTGCTCTGTCACGCCCAGGCTGGAGTGCAGTGGTGCGATCTCGGCTCACTGCAACCTCTGCCTCCCAGGTTCAAGGGATTCTCCCGCGTCAGCCTCCTGAGTAGCTGGGCTAATTTTTTGTATTTTTTAGTAGAGGTGGGGTTTCACCATGTTGGTCAGGCTGGTCTCGAATTCCTGACCTCAGGTGATCCATCCACCTCAGCCTCCCAAAGTGCTGGGATTACAGGTGTGAGCCACCAAGCCCAGCCATTATTTCTATGTTTAACTTAGAGAGGAACCACAAAATTGTTTGCCCGGTGGCTGCACCATTTATCATTACCAGCAACAATGCCTCATGTTCCTGTTTTCCCACATTCTCTCTAACATTTATTATTTTGCTATTTAAAAAAATAATAATAATAAGTATCCTACTGGGTATAAATTGGTATCTCTTTGTGATTTTGATTTGCATTTCCCTGATGACTAATAGTGTTGAGCATCTTCTCGTGTGTAATTTGTGATTTGTATGTCTTCTTTACAGAAGAATCTATTCAGATCCTTTCGTTATAAAATTGGTTTATTGTTTATTATTTAGCTGTGATTACTGTTTATTTTATTTTATTATTTTATTTTATTTTTTGAGATGGCATCTTGCCCTGTTGCCTAGGCTGGAGTGTGCATTGGTGCAATTTTGGCTCACTGCAACCTCTGCCTCCCAGGTTCAAGCTATCTTCCCACCTCAGCCTCCTGAGTAGCTAAGATTACAGGCATGCACCACCACACCCTGCTAATTTTTTTTCTTTTTTGTATTTTTAGTAAAGATGGGGTTTCATCATGTTGGCCAGGCTGGTCTAGAACTCCTGAGCTCAAGTGATCCACCTGCCTCGGCCTCCCAAAGTGCTGGGATTACAGGATGAGCCACCATGCCCGGCCTTATATATTTTAGATACAAGTCATTTATGAGACATATTATTTGCAAAAATATTCTTGTACTGTGGCTGTCTTTCATATTTCTTGACTGTGTTCACTGAAGCAAATTTTTTTTAAAATTTTAATTATGTCCAGTTTACCTAATTTTTCCTTTATTAACTTGTGCTTTGGTGTAAGAATTAAAAATCCAATACTTAATTCAAGGTCACGAAAATTTATTCTATATTTCCTCCCAAGAGTTTTATAGTGTAACCCTTATATTTGAGTCTTTGGCCTATTTTGAGTTAATTTTTGTATTTTCCATGAGGTAGGGGTGGAAGTTTCTCTTTTTTTTTTTTTGCATGTAGATACCAAGTTGTCCCAGTACCATTTGTTGAAAATAGTTATTTTCCCTTATGTCTTGCCTCCTTGTCAGAAGTTAATTGGCTGCAAATTAACTTTTGTGAGGGCTTATGTCTGGACTTTGGATTCTATTTCTTTTTTCTTTTTTTTTGTCACAGCATTTTAAATTTATTTAGTGCATATTTTGTTACACTTCAGAAGGACTTTTTTTCTTTCATTGATCAATATTTATATCCTATGCCAGTACCACATAGACTTGTTTATTGTAGCTTTGTAATAAGTTTTAAAATTTGGAAATGTGACCTTCAAACTTTGTATACTTCAAGATTGTTTTGGCTATTCTGGGTCCATTACATTTTCATATGAACTTTAGAATCAGGTTATAAATTTCTTCAAAGTAGGCAACCTTAATTTTGATAAGGGTTGCATTAAATATTTTGATTATTTTGAAGAGTGTTGTCATCTTTATAATACTATGTCTTCTGATGCATAAAATACCTTTCACCAGATGTCATTTTAAAGAAGTCTGTGTTTACTGTTTGTGATGTTCAGGCTGGCTCAGAAGTTTTAAAACTCTAATGTGTGATTAGTAATATTATACAATCTTTAAAATAACTGTCTATAATTTATTAAGTGTGCATAACATAACTCTAGAATATACATAAATGTCACCATTCCTCCATTTGTGATTTTTCAGATTCTTTAATTCTGATGCTAGGGACTAATTTCAGAGGACTGGGTAAAATACTCAGGTTTCACAATCTCTCTAAATATTCATTTTACAATGTCAGCTTTAATTACTTATTTGAACAAATTGTATTATTATTTTATATTTTAATTTATAAGCCAAGTTTATCTGACATTTTCGGATATAATATATGCTTTCAAATCTGTTTATCTTTTATTACAATTCAGAGGTAGAAGCTTTATTTTTTATATCCCTGGAAATTATTATAGTCTATAAATTTTTTTCTATAACCTTCTAATTCCTGAAAAATTTATGAACTATATGAAATATTGAAAGCTGCTATCTAATGTTTTCCCATTTTACTTGTATTTTTTCACCATAATATTTATTACTGTTTTTAATTAGGATATTCTATTTGTTCAATACTAAGCATTTTAGAAAGTAGAAAATTACAAAAAACAAGCACATCAACCATTTTAGTCAGAAAAAAATAGTTAAGATGTAAAATAATATGATGAGGATTAGCATAAAAAGATGTAGATTCCATGCAAAAACTGACAGCAAAGTAAAGAAAGTGTACTGGAAATTGAATTCTTTTTTGGATTTAACCTTCCTCTCCTTTCTTTATATTTTTCACTAAAATAAATGAATAAATAGACATAAATAAATGAATAAATGTAGGAAGAAGGTCATATTTCAACACTAATTTTAGTAATGCTTTACATAGGAGTTCTTAGAAAATATTTACTTAAAATTCACAATTTACTAGATGTAGTCATATAGATCTAACACAGCACTTAGAGACAAACTTTATTGGGGCCTTAATGGATTTATAGGAATATAAAGTTATACAACAAGAACTGGATGTCACCAAAAGAGCGCACTGGTTGGTTGCTGCAGGACCATCTCACAGGCATTGTTTGCTTTGGTAAGTTCACCATGATCCAGGCCATGGCCTTAAATCTCAGAGGTCTTACAACCCGATCTTGCCCATGTCTTAGAATTCATCAAAATTCAGGAAGTGAAATCACGCTGATTACATCATAAGACTGAAAGATACAGAAAGAGAACAAAAGTTTATTGACTTACTTATAATGAGAAATTCCATTATCATACAGGTCAGATATGTCTGTTGGGCAGAAAACACCCCACTTTCCCTATTAAGCAAGTTAAAGAAAATGCAAAATTATTAGATGAGTGCTTAATAAATGTTAAATCAAGGCATACAATGATGATAACCTGCATCTTGTTGGTATCTAATGTATTTGAATGCAAAATAATTCATCTGTTAGGTGGACCAGATGTTTCTATTATCCTAGGCATATATTTCTCCCCCAAAAAGCACAGGGATGTCTACCGCTATTACTCGTTTTATTAGGCTTCCAAAACTGATTAATCAGCCTCATTGTTCCCTCACAGCCCCTTGACAATCTCCTATATTCCTTGGAAATTTTATATTTATTTATTTATTTATTTACACAAATAATACATGAATAAATACATGAATAAAATCTAACTGTATATAATTCAAACGACATAGACAGAATTCTTCTTACTGCTAAACATTTACCATTCCTCAGTCTTTCTCCTATTTCCAGAAGAAAACATACTTATCAATTCTGTCTAGACCTTTTTATTTCTATTTAAATGTACACATACATAGTATTTATAATAATATAATAATTTAGATTTGGAGTTTATAATATAAATTAGATCATCCTAGCATACACTTCTGCAATTTGTTTTTATTCACTTATAAACCTCTTAATAATTTTTAATATAAAAATAGATCAGTCTCAATATTTCAGTGGCTTCAAAATATTGCATTGTATTACAGTATAATTTTAAAATCATTCTGTTGAAAGATATTTAATATGCTTGCAACATTTTTACTACAAACAAGCCAATTTGTTGATATGTAGAATTATTTCCATATATTCTACAAATAAAACACAAGTCAAAACTTACAAACATTAAAATTATGATACAGATAAAATACTTTAGAAACGTATAATTTTATAGACAGTAGATATTTAACCAAATCCTTTCTAAAACTGAGAATTCTGGAGATTTTTTGATTGTGGCAAATATGATGACCTAATATTAAAGTCAACTGTATTTATTATTATTATTGGCCATATATTTTTGTCTCCTATGAATTGCCTGTTCTTTGACTATATTTCTATCAGGCTTTGTTTCTGTATTAATATAAAGAAATGTATTATATATTCTATGAATTAATGACATCCATTATCTATCTTTAAAATGGAACCACATTGTATATAAATAGTCTTTAAGTTTACTTATGATGTTTTTCTTCGTATAAAGTTTGCATGTTTTATAAAAGAAAATTATATTTAGAAATATAATACAAAGGCATTAAAATGAGGAAAACAATATAAAATGTATAAAAAGAAGATTAACAATTTCTTCCAGAAAACCAATTCTAAATCTGTGGAGGTTAAAAGATGTTAAAAGTATGGAACAAATGCCTAATAATTTTTTCCATAACCAAAGACACATATACTTACCAACATGTAACTCTTTCTGTTTGTTGTTACAAAAAATAAGTTTGTATTACACACATTACTCCAGACATGTTTTATTTATTTAATAATATCTCATAGTAACCACATAAACTTAAATATTTTTAAAATATCTGCACAAAATTCCAGCAAATGTGTCCACCAAAACATAGTAATTCTCAAAATGAACAGAACTGAGACAGTTTCCAATTGTTTTCACAAATATGCAAATATATTCTCAGCTGGTATAATAAAAAAGTTAAACAATTTGTGGATTACCATTTCAAATGTTGCAGTAAACAATTCTCCAAACACCAATGTATGAGAGACAAGCTAATCCCCTCAACAAGAAATACCTGTCATCATACTTTAAATTTCTATAAAAGATAAAGAAAACATGGTATATGTTTGATTTATTGTACCTTAATAGAATTTTAAAAGTGGACAATTTTTTAAGAATTTAGTAATCCAAAATTTCTTAGTCATGATGATCTCCTCATTTTGATGCAGAAAAATAAATTTTAATTTAAATGAATCTCTATAAAGGGTTATTGCATATGAATCATTTTAATCATCTTTGCAACATAGGTTTAAATCTCTTTACCAGATACTATACTGTATTTTGGTTTAAAATTAAGTATTTTTAGCATTTTTATTAAAATATTTTCATTATCAAAGAGTAAATAATTTATTGATGACTTTCAAATTTTCCTGATTTCTCAGAAAGATCTATTTAAGCCAAGTCATATAGTCTATAAAATCATGATTTTATATTAAAATGAGTTGATTTATCACTACTTTAAGAATAAATTTCTCAGTGTAGTAAAAATTGTGTATAAGATATGACAGAAATGTAAAAAGCATTATAGAATGAGGTAAAGGTTAAATATATATTACAAAAATATATTCTCTATTAGCTATTAATGACACATAAAATATGACATTTCTTACTATCACATTTGATTAAATTAAAAAAAAAAGAAATACCCCAAAATATGATCAAGAGTCTAAGGTGAACAGCAAAAGAAAAGATGTGGTTCACCGGGTGCAGTGGCTCAGGCCTGTAATCCCAGCACTTTGGGAGGCCAAGGTGAGCAGATCACGAGGTAAAGAGATGGAGACCATCCTGGCCAGCATGGTGAAACCCCATCTCTACTAAAAGTACAGAAAAATCAGCTGGGCATTGTGGCATGCACCTGTAGTCCCAGCTGCTCAGGAGCCTGAGGCAGAAGAATCGGTTGAACCTGGGAGATGGAGGTTGCAATGAGTCGAGGTCACACCACTGCACACCAGCCTAGGCAACAGAGTGAGACTCCCTCTCAAAAAAAAAAAAAAAAAAATGTGGTTCATAACTTGGGTCACTTAAACAATAAGCAAAAGAAAATTAAAATATATGATGCAAAGAGAAATGATCTTCCCAAAATAACAACTTAATAATCCCTAATTGATATATAATCAACTTTAATAAAACTAAGTTTCTTAAATGCCCTGATAAGCCATGAAAAAAAAAAAGTTACAGAGTAAAATAAATGGAGAAAAAATATTTCATATAACACTCAATAAAGCCATTCAATAATCACTCAAAAACAACTCAATAAAAAAAGACTCAAAAACCATGAAATTAAAAGAAGATAAAATATCACTATGAATCCACCACTGGGAAGAAGAAAAGTTCACCACCTAAAATGACTACCTTTGGTCCAGAAAAAACGATAGAAAGAAAATGCAAAAATCAATCACAATCTGAAAATACTAAATAAAAAAGTAAAAGAACAAATTGAAAAACACAAAAGAAACAAAAACTGAAACTGATACTAATTATGTTAAAAAATAATGTAAAGCAGTGAAAATAAAAAATGAAAAACAAAAAAAAGACAAAATAATCAGACTGAGAAGAAGCAATGACAATGAACGAGAGGGGCAAAGAGACACCAGTGACATCCCCGTGAAAAAACACACAATCAAGAAGCTTTGTGACGATGGGATCCTTTCTGAGTGTAAGTTTTTAAGCAGTTTGACCAAGGAAACTCCAGTTTCACACCCACTGCTGGGGCCTATCTGATAACAGACTTCCTGCATTCATTCTCAAAGGAAGGCCCAAGTTACCCAATCAATGGCATGATGACCCAGGTCTGGAGACAGAAAAGCATGCCCATTGCAAGTGGTGATTCAGAGCCTGTATGGGAGAGTTTGTGGGCAGTGTTATGCCTGTGGGGGTGTGTGTGTGTGCATGTCTGTGTGGGGGAACACTTGGGCCCACACCCTTGTGCCCGTGTCAAGTTTCTTGTGTGTTTCTCTGCTTCTGTGTTTGTGATTACGTTTTGGGGTGTGGAGTCCCTTCTGAGTGCATGTGTGGGTGTGTCTGTGTCTGTGGTCTGTGGGCATCTGCCTGCGTAAGTGAGAGTGGGCAAATGGACACATGGCAGAGACAGCCTGCCTGTACACACTGAAATGTGGATCACTGTTGTGTTCACATGGCTGGGCTGGAAAGAAAGGCAAAAGGACACAACTTGCCAAGGCTCCCACTGGCTCAGGATTGGACATTTACAGAGTCCACAAAAAGAATGGGGACAAAGAGCGAGCCAAGAGGTACTGGAAAATCCATGAATTCACGATGACATTTCACATAAAAGTAACACCTGGGTGGCTTTATATATATATGTATATATATACACGTGTATATATATATATATATATATATATATATATATATACACTTTAAGTTCTAGGGTACATGTGCACAATGTGCAGGTTTGTTACATATGTATACATGTGCCATTTTGGTGTTCTGCACCCATTAACTCATCATTTACATTAGGTATATCTCTAATGCTATCCCTCCCCCCTCCCCCAACCGCAAGACAGGCCCCGGTGTGTGATGTTCCCCACCCTGTGTCCAAGTGTTCTCATTGTTCACCAGAGAAACTGAACTGGTGACTTTCATCTCTGGTCCTTTAAAAATGAAAGTGAAGCCTCCCTCCAGGCCTGGTGCTGCAAGGGGACACACCCATCACCAATGAGCAGAAGAAGAAGCTGTCTCGATAGAACATTTGTACCGCAGAAAGCTGAAAGTGAAAGGAAAAAGGAAGAAGAAGAAGAAAGAAAGAGGAGAAAAAGAACAACAAGTGGCAGCTTCATGTCACCCAAGCTGTCCTGAAGGATCTAGTTCAGGGGTGTATCACTGCATGGTGACATACACAACAAGCAACAAAGAGACATGAATGATGTCCGGGTGAAAGGACACACCACTGAAAAGCTTCTCATCGATGGGGTCCTTTCTGAGTGGGATCAAGGGCACTGATCCACAAGTAGCCCTGCAGGAGCAAAGGAGAACAAAGGTGCAGGCAAAATCTTGCCCTCTGAATATCATCAGCACACTTCAAGGGGCCACCAAGTCCCTAGTACATAAGGCCAAGGGAGGGAAGGACCCTGGAAATGGGAGGAGAGATGAAAAATGGGGAGAAACAGGACACCAAGAAAAAGAGGTAATCAGCCACCTATGGCAATAAGGAGGGCAGAAAGAGGAGGGGGATTCTGATTATGCACTTCAGGGGTCAGCCAGGGTCCATCTAATTTTCTTAGGAAAAGTAAGCATGTTCTCCATAATGATGTGCCCGTGCCCACCCGACCCTCCTCAAACCACAAGTGGACTAAAAGTAAAGACAGTGAAGATAAAAAAAAAGTGGGAGGCTGGCAAGATGGTGGAATAGGAACAGCTCCAGTCTGCAGCTCCCAGTGAGATTGATGCAGAAGATGGGTGATTTCTACATTTCAAACTGAGGTACCAGTCTCACCGGGACTGGTTGGACAGTGGGTGCAGCCCAAGGAGGGTGAGCCAAAGCAGGGTAGGGGTGTCACCTCACCAAGGAAATGCAAAGTGTCAGGGAACTCCCTCTCCTAGCCAAGGGAAGCCGTTAGGGACTATACCATGCACTCCAGCACAGATACTGCACCTTTCCCATGGTCTTCACAACCCGCAGACCAGGAGATTCACTCCAGTACCCATGCCACCAGGGCCCTGGGTTTCTAGCACAAAACTGGGTGGCCATTTGGGCAGACACCAAGCTAGCCACAGAAGTTTTTTTTTTTTTTTTAATGCCCCAGTGGCACCCAGAAGTCCAGCCAGACAAAACCATTCACTCCCCTGGAAAGCAGGCTGAAGCCAGGGTGCCAAACAGTCTGGCTCGGTGGGTCCCAACCCCATGGAGCCCAGTAAGCTAAGATCTACTGGCTTGAAATTCTCACTGCTAGCACACCACTCTGAGCTTGACCTGGGACCCTGGAGCTTGGTGGGGGGCGGGGCATCTGCCATTGCTGAGGCTTAAGTAGGCAGTTTTACCCTTACAGTGTAAACAAAGCTGCTGGAAAGTTCGAACTGGATGGAGCCCACCGCAGCTCAGCAAGGCCACTGTGGCCAACCTGCCTCTCCAGATCCCCTCCTCTCTGCACAGGGCATCTCTGAAAAAAAGGCAATAGTTCCAGTCAGGAACTTATAGATAAAACCCCCACCTCCTTGTGACAGAGCACCTGGGGGAAGGGGCAGTTGGGGGTGCAGCTTCAGCAGATTTAAACGTCCCTGCTTGGTACCTCTGAATAGAGCAGCAGATCTCCCACCACAGCGTTTGAGCTCTGATGAGGGACAGACTGACTCCTCAAGTGAGTCCCTGACACTCGTGTATCCTGACTGGGAGACACCTCCCAGTAGGAACTGACAGATACCTCATACAGAAGAGCTCTGGCTGGCATCTGGCAGGTGTCCCTCTGGGACAAAGGTTCCAGAGGAAAGAACAGGCAGCAATCTTTGCTAGTCTGCAGCCTCCGCTAGTGATACCCAGGAAAACAGGGTATGGAGTGGACCTCCAGCAAAACTCCAGCAGACCTTCAGCAGAGGGGCCAGACTGTTAGAAGAAAAACTAACAAGCAGAAAGGAATAGTATCAACATCAACAGAAAGGACATCCAATCAGAGACCTCAGCTGATGGTCATCAACTTCAAAGACCAAAGGTAGATAAATCCATGAAGATGGGGAGAAACCAGCACGAAAAGGTTGAAAATTCCAAAAAACAGAACACTTTTTCTCCTCCAAAGGATCATTACTCCTCGCCAGCAAAGGAACAAAACTGGACAAAGAATGAGTTGGAAAAATTAACAGAAGTAGCCTTGAAAAGGTGAGTAATAACAAACTCCTCCAAGCTAATGGAACATGTTCTAACCCAATGCAAGGAAGCTAAGAACCTTGAAAAAAGGTTAGATGAATTGCTAACTAGAATAACCAGTTTAGAGAGGAAGATAAATGACCTGATGGAGCTGAAAAACAGCATGAGAACTTCGTGAAGCATACACAGGTATCAATAGCTGAATGGATCAAGCAGAAGAAAGGATATCAGAGATTGAAGATCAATTCAATAACATAAAGTAAGAAGACAAGATTAGAGAAAAAAGAGTCAAAAGAAATGAGCAAAGCCTCCAAGAAATATGGGAGTATGTGAAAAGACCAAAACTACATTTGATTGGTGTACCTGAAAGTGACAGGGAGAATGGAACCAAGTTGGAAAACAATCTGCAGGATATTATCCAGGAGAACTTCCCCAGTCTAGCAAGGCAGGCCAACATTGAAATTCAGGAAATACAGAAAACACCACAAAGATACTCCTTGAGAAGAGCAACCCCAAGACACATAATCATCACATTCACCAAGGTTGAAATGAAGGAAAAAATATTAAGGGCAGACAGAGAGAAAGGTTGGGTTACCAGGGAAGCCAATCAGACTAACAGCAGGTCTCTCAGGAGAAACCCTACAAGCCAGAAAAGAGTGGGGGCCAATATTCAACATTCTTAAAGAAAAGAATCTTCAACCCAGAATTTCATATTCAGCCAAACTAAGTTTCATAAGCAAAGGAGAAATAAAATCCTTTACAGACAAGCAAATGCTGAGAGGTTTTGTCACCACCAGGCCTGCCTTACAAGAGCTCCTGAGGGAAGCACTAAACATGGAAGGATCAACAAGTACCAGCCACTGCAAAAACATACTAAATTGTAAAGACTATCAACAAGATGAAGAAACTGCATCAACTAACAGGCAAAAAAACCCAGCTAGCATCATAACGACAGGATTAAATGCACGCATAACAATATTAACCTTAAATGTAAATGGGCTAAATGCCCCAATTAAAAGACACAGACTGGCAAATTGGATAAAGAGTCAGGACCCATTGGTGTGCTGTATTCAGGAGACCCACCCCACATGCAAAGACACACATAGGCTCAACGAAAGGGATGGAGGAATACATACCAAGCAAATGGAAAGCAAAAAAAAAAGCAGGTGTTGCAATCCTAGTCTCAGATAAAACAGAGTTTACATGAACAAAGATCAAAAGAGACAAAGAAGGACATTACATAATGGTAAATAAATCAATGCAACAAGAAGAGCTAACTATTCTCAATATATATGCACCCAATACAGAAGCACACAGATTCATAAAGCAAGTTCTTAGAGACCTACAAAGAGACTTACATTCCCACATAAAAAGAGTGGGAGACTGTCAATATTAGATGGATCAGTGAGAAATAAAATTAACAAGGATATCCAGGACTTGAACTCAGCTCTGGACCAAGTGAACCTAATAGACATCTACAGAACTCTCCACCCCAAATCAACAAAATATACATTCTTCTCAGCAGCACATCACACTTATTCTAAAACTGACCAAATAATTGGAAGTAAAACACTCCTCAGCAAATGCAAAAGAACGGAAATTATAACAAACAGTCTCTAAGGCCACTGCGCAATCAAATTACAACTCAGGATTAAGAATCTCACTCAAAACCACACAACCACATGAAAACTGAACAGCCTGCATCTGAATGACTACTGGGTAAATAACAAAATGAAGGCAGAAATAAATATGTTCCTTGAATGAATGAGAACAAAGACACAACGTACTAGAATCTCAGGGACACGTTTAAAGCAGTGTGGACATATGTTTATTGCAGTACTATTCACAATAGCAAAGACTTGGAACCAATCCAAATGTCCAACAATGATAGACTGGATTAAGAAAATGTGGCACATATACACTATGGAATACTATGCAGCCATAAAAAATGATGAGTTCATGTCTTTGTAGGGACATGGATGAAATTGGAAATCATCATTCTCAGTAAACTATCGCAAGGACAAAAAACCAAACACCGTGTGTTCTCATTCATAGATGGGAATTGAACAATGAGAACACATGGACACAGGAAGGGGAACATCACACTCTGGGGACTGTTGTGGGGTGGGGGGAGGGGGGAGGGATAACATTAGGAGATATACCTAATACTAAATGGTGAGTTAATGGGTGCAGCACACCAGCATGGCACATGTATACATATGTAACTAACCTGCACATTGTGCACGTATACCCTAAAACTTAAAGTATAATAGTAATTAAAAAAATAAAAATAAAAATAAAGCAGTGTGGAGAGGGAAATTTATAGCAGTAAATGCCCACAAGAGAAAGCAAGAGAGATCTAAAATCAACAACCTAACATCACATTTAAAAGAAATAGAGAAGCAGAAGCAAACAAATTCAAAATCTAGCAGAAGGCAAGAAATAACTAGGATCAGATCAGAACTGAAGAATACAGAGACAAGAAAAACCCATCAAAAAAATCAATGAATCCAGGAGCTCGTTTTTTGAAAAGATCAACAAAATAGATAGACCGCTAGCCAGCCTAAGAAGAGAGAAGAATCAAATAGATGCAATGAAAAATGATAAAGGGGATATCACCACTGATCCCACAGAAATACAAACTACCATCAGAGAATACTATAAACACCTCTATGCAAATAAACTAGAAAATCTCGAAGAAATGGATAAGTTCCTGGACACGTACATTCTCCCAAGACAAAACCAGGAAGAAGTCGAATCCCTGAATAGACCAATAACAGGCTCTGAAACTGAGGCAACAATTAATAGCCTATTGACCAAAAAAGAGTCCAGGACCAGATGGATTCACAGACGAAGTCTACCAGAGGTACAAAGAGGAGCTGGTATCATTCCTTCTGAAACTATTCCAAACAATAGAAAAAGAGGGAATCCTCCCTAACTCCCTAACTTTTATGAGGCCAGCATCATCCTGATACCAAAGCCTGGCAGAGACACAACAAAAAAGGAGGATTTTAGGCAGCATTTGAAAAAGCTTATCTACCACGATCAAGTCAGCTTCATCCCTGGGATGCAAGGCTGGTTCAACATATGCAAATCAATAAACTTAATCCATCACATAAACAGAACCAATGACAAAAACCACTCGCTTACCTCAATAGATGCAGAAAAGGCCTTTGACAAAATTCAACAGCCTTCATGCTAAAAACTTTCAATAAACTAGGTATTCATGGAATGTATCACAAAACAATAAGAGCTATTCATGACAAACCCACAGCCAATATCATACTGAATGGTAAAAAACTGGAAGCATTCCCTTTGAAAACTGGCACAAGACAAGAATGCCCTCTCTCACCACTCCTATTCAACACAGTATTGGAAGTTCTGGCCAGGGCAATCAGGCAAGACAAAGAAATAAAGCGTATTCAATTACAAAAAGAGGAAGTCAAATTGTCTCTGTTTGCAGATAACATGACTGTATATTTAGAAAACCCCATCGTCTCAGCCCAAAATCTCCTTAGGCTGATAAGCTAATTCAGCAAAGTCTCAGGATACAAAATCAATGTCCAAAAATCACAAGCATTTCTATACCCCAAAAACAGACAAACACAGAGCCAAATCATGAGTGAACTCCCATTCACAATTACTACAAAGAGAATAAAATACCTAGGAATCCAACTTATAAGGGACGTGAAGGACCTCTTTAAGGATAACTACAAACTACTGCTCAATGAAATAAAAGAGGACACAAACAAATGGAAGGACATTCCATGCTCATGAATGGGAAGAATCAATATCATGAAAATGGCCATACTGCCCAGGGTAATTTATAGATTCAATGCTATCCCCATCAAGCTACCCCTGACTCTCTTCACAGAATTAGAAAAAAACTACTTTAAAGTTCAAATGGAATCAAAAAGAGCCCAAATAGCCAAGACAATCCTAAGCAAAAAGAACAAAGCTGGAGGCATCACACTACCTGACTTCTAACTATACTACAAGGCTACAGTAACCAAAACAACATGGTACTGGTAACAAAACAGATATATAAACCAATGGAACAGAATGGAGGCCTCAGAAATAACAACATACATCTACAACCATCTGATCTTTGACAAACCTGACCAAAAAAGAAATGGGGAAGGGATTCCCTATTTAATAAATGGTGCTGGGAAAACTGGCTAGCCATATGCAGAAAGCTGAAACTGGAACCCTTCCTTACACTTTATACAAAAATTAACTCAAGATGGATTAAAGACTTATACCTAAGACCTAAAACCATAAAAACCCTAGAAGAAAACCTAGGTAATACCATTCAGAACATAGGAGTGGGCAAAGACTTCATGACTAAAACACCAAAAGCAATGGCAACAAAAGCCAAAATAGACAAATGAGATATAATTAAACTAAAGAGCTTCTGCACAGCAAAAGAAACTATCATCAGAGTGAAAAGGCAACCTACAGAATGGGAGAAACTCTTTGCAATCTACTCATCTGACAAAGGGCTAATATCCAGAATCTACAAATAACTTAAACCAATTTACAAGAAAAAAACAAACAACCCCATCAAAAAGTGGGCAAAGGATATGAGCAGAGACTTCTCAAAAGAAGACATTTATGCAGCCAATGAACATACGAAAAAAGCTCATCATCTCTGGGCATTAGAGAAATGCAAATCAAAACCACAATGAGATACCATTTCATGCCCGTTACAATGCTGATCATTAAAATGTCAGAAAATAACATGCTGAAGAGGATGTGGAGAAATAAGAATGCTTTTACACTGTTGGTGGGAGTGTCAATTAGTTCAACCATTCTGGAAGACAGTGTGGCAATTCCTCAAGCATCTAGAACTAAAAATACCATTTGACTCAGCAATCCTGTTACTGGGTACATACCCAAAGGATTATAAATCATTCTACTCTAAAGAGACATGCACACATATGTTTATTTCCGGACTGTTCACAATAGCAAAGACTTGGAACCAACCCAAATGCCCATCAATGATAAGCTGGATAAAGAAAATGTGGCCCATATACATCACGGAATACTATGCAACCATCAAAAAGGATGAGTTCACGTCCTTTGCAGAGACATGGATGAAGCTGGATACCATCATTCTCAGCAAACTAACAGAAGAACAGAAAACCAAACACCACATGTTCTCACTCATAAGTGGGAGTTGAAGAATGAGAACACATGGACACAGGGAGGGGAACATCACACACCAGGGCCTGTCATGGGGTGGGGAGCTGGGGGGGGATAGCATTAAGAGAAATATCTAATGTAGGTGACGGGTTGATGGGTTCAGCAAACCACCATGGCACGTCTATATCTATGTAACAAACCTGCATGTTCTGCACATGTACCCCAGAACTTTAAGTATAATAAAAAAAAAAAGTGAAGGGAGAAAAACTCCAAAAGTACACAAAGAATTAGAGTGAGCAATGAGAATGAGAGTGAATTGGAATGCAGAGTGTCCCAAGTAGACAGGTAGTAGCCCAAGTGGCCTCCTGTGGCCTCACAGAGGAGGAAGAGCCATCAGCCAAGAGAGTCAGCCCCTTAGTCCCAGGTCTGCACCACATTGGCACAGAGGCCTTGCAAGCCTGGAGGCTACCCTGGTCCCCACTGCCCCCACCACCACCCCATCCTGCACCATCTGCCAACAAATATTGGAAAGCCACACAGATAGGGACAAGAAAGATGAACAAAAGAGAACCTGGAAGCTGAAGAACCCTGCCCACTTAGAGTTGCCTAGACAATGGGATCCAGGTTTTAGGGGAGGTGCCTGGACCTACACTTTTGAGTGACTATGGGTGAGGATACATGTATGTGCCTGAGGATGTATGGAAGCACAGATAAAGACAGGAAAAAGGTGAGATGTGATGGGAGTTAAATGTTAAAAATGAGGACCTCTGACATTCAGAATCCCAATGCCACCCCGAAGAACTCTGTCCAGATCTTCCTGCATTCCTTTCTTCCTGCATTTTCCCTATGCAGGCACTGGAGGTGCCCCCATGGTGATTACTACACATGAGAAAAGGATTCACATTAGTTGACAAGTGACAGAAAGGGAGTGATTCCTGTTCCATGGTAATGTTGCCCTTCTTCCTGGAATGCCCTGAGAGTGCAAGCCCATGCATGAAACTGATGTTCGTGAGAGTAGGTCATACCCCTCTGAGCGTGGGAATCATAACCCGTGGGGAGAATTTTCTCTCCTCTGAAGGTCTGCACGTTCCCAGTGCGGCCTACACATCCAGGAAGACTTGTAACAAGCGAAGAAAGAAAACATTTGCAATATTCTGAGAGGGTTGTGTTCCATGCTGCTCTCCAGTCACTGAGAGGCATGGGTAAGACATGCAACCTTTAGAGCAATGAGGCCACAGCTTTGCATCTCAACAAGTGTTCTGTATGAAGGACCCGTGCCCGGCTTTCCCATTTCTGCCTGGAGACCCAAAAGGGGTGGCACAATTTGTACCCCCCATCTCATCCATTTTTCCAGGTTGAATAATCTGACAAGCAATAGAATTCAGCTTGAGGAGCCCAGAGAGCTCTGTATCAAACCAAGGAACAGCCACCTCACCACCTGCAAAGACACGCCAGCCTCAACCTTCACTTCCATGCCCAGCACAGGAACACAGAGGAGGCCCAGGCGAAAGTGAGCATGGCTGGGGCCTGACTACCCATGTATTTGGCAGAATGACCAAGATGCCCGGGGAATTAACTGGTGAGCCACCACATTCAGTGAGCACGCATGCTCCATCAGCTATGCCAAGTGGCTCTCTCTAGGAGAGCCGCCTGTGGAAGCCACCCAGAATACCCCTCCTACTCCTGGGCATGGATGAGTGCCTGGGCTCCAGTGAGAAACGTAGCTGAAGGCGTGGGACAGGTGTCCAATCTGTCGAGTCTCATCCTGACAGACACCTGGCCCGACCTTCTTCTGCTAGAAGGGTCAACAATCTATGGATGCCTGTTGGACCTGGCTGCTTTTGATCCAAGCTTTTGTCCGTTCCCCAAGAAACAATGTGTTGCCTATCTACAAGCGTAGTGCGCAAAAGCAGGCAGCCTGGTCTCCTTAGGAGGCTTGTGCAAATTCACAGAAGTAATCAGCAGTGGCCCACAAGCAGGCCCATACACTCACACACCCCTCCCCCTGTACCCCTTCACATTGCCGCCAGTGCAACCTATCCCCACAATGCCACAGCCCCAAGGGTGGGATTTCTTGAGGATAGGCTCCTCTGGCTCACTGGGACCCCTGTCCATAGAGGAATCCAGAGGGAAGGAGGGAGGCAGAGAGCCCTTTGATTGTTGCAGGTTTCCCCAAAGAGACCATGTAGGTGGGGAGTCCTGCTGTAGGTGAGGTGAGTGCTCCTTGGCTGGTTTCTTTGTTTCTTTTCTTTTTGTTTTGTTTTGTTTTATTGTTGTTTGTTTTGTTTTGTTGGAAGCAAAATGAGAAAGAGAAAGGCAAGGGAAATAAGTGACTGCCATTTCTGGAGCCACACTGCCATCCAGCGGCACTTGTTTCTGAACACGACAGGCTGCAGGGACACTTGCCTTCTGACAGGCACAGATTTCAGCGAGAATATGTCAGGCTGGGCAGACTCTGACTAAGCCAGGGTTTCCCTCATCGTGGTTTTAAGCCTTTGAAGGAAGTGTGCCTGCCATTTGGACCCCACGGAGAAGCAGCTAATCTAGAGGTCCAGGGACAGAGCAGCCAGGCAGCCCCAAGACCAGTCAGTCCAGAGGGCGGAGGTGCCCTGGCAGCCATCTTGAGGTGGGCTTAAGGGAAGCCACTGACTACTGATGGCCGAGACTGGGGTCGTTTACACTGGTCTCTTTTGTGGGGAGTTCTGGAGGGCCCTTGCCTGCAATCACTCTGGGGCCAGAGGTCCCCTATCCTCCTAGTGAACCAAGGAGATTTGGGGTGCTGTGGGTGGGACGACTCCTGCCCGGCAATTCCTGGAGATGGCCAGGGGAACCCATGGAGGGCCGCCCCTTCCTGCCCTTTTTTCGGAGAGGGCTGTGGAGCCCAGGTGCCATCCTGGTAATGAGCAAAGGCAAAGGGCCAGCCAGGAGTTCCTCTCTCGTCCAGCTTTGGCCTGGGGGCCCCACACCACCACCATCTCTTTCGTGCTCCTGGGATTTCTCCAGCACTCGTGCCCAGCTGCCTCCAGTTTCCAGAAACAGATTCCGCTCGATGGCACTATGGCTCTACAAAGGCCAACTACAAGCTTAACCCTGCCCCTCCAATCCGACGGCCTCCACCCTTTCCAATGTGAAAAAAAGAAAAGGGAAAGAGAAACAAAAAAGACAGGGAGGATAAAAAGGAACCAGCCACCTGGTCTCAGGTTGACCACCAAAGTTAAGGGACCCTAAGACCTAGGACCAGTAGGCGGAAGACACTGCGGAAATCCTCTTTATGCAGCCAGCCTTTGCTTTTCCTTTGGCCCTCTCCAGGTTTCATGGCTCATGCTCATGCAGAAAAATAGAAGACAAATGATACATAATCATGGCCACTGGGAAACCACAGGAAGACTGGGATAATGGGGCTGCCGCCCCAGGACAAGGTGCTGGTCACCCAGCTGAATTACCCAAGGTTTTGCTGCAGGACTGGTGGTTCTCCCAAAGCCTGGAGCTCCAGATAGAGTTTACCACCTTGGGCTGGCACATGGAGGTCACCAAAATGAGCGAACAGCTCAACAGGCAGTCACAGGGTGTGTGGCAGGATTCTCCCTCAGAGGGGATACTCAGCAACTGACTGAAGTCTGACTCTGTGCAGGCTGTCCTGGCTTTCACACGGGGTGGGGGGGAGGGGCAGGGGTGACGCGAGGGTGGCTTACGGGAACTGGGGAAGGCCACCACGCAACACAGATTCTCATGCCATCACAGAGGGCCGAGGGTCCCAAGGGGACTCTCTGCCTCTACCCAAAGTGTGGTCCCTTTTTAAGCAGGTTGACCCAGGAGGCTCCAGTTTCACACTGGCTGCTGGGGCTTATCTGATAACAGACTTCCCGCATTCGCATTCGTTCTCAGGAGAAGGCCTTAGTTGCCCAATCAACAGCATAATGACCCAGGCCTGGAGCCAGGAATCCTCACCCATAGCCCATTGCCTGTGACTGACTGAGAGCCTTTATGGGAGAGTTCATGGGCAGTCTGGTGGCTGTGGCAACACATGTGTGTGTGCGTCTGTGTGGGTGAATGCTTGGGCCTGCACCCCTGGGCCTGTGTGAGGATTTGTGTGTGTGTGTGTGTGCGTGTGTGTGTCTATGAGTTTGTGAGTGTGCATGTGTTAGTGTATGTCTTTGTGTCTGTGTGTGTGTGTATCTCCCTGTGCATGTGCATTTGTGATTATATTTGTGGTTGTCGGGGTTTCCCTGTGAGTCCATGTGGTTGTGTCTCTGTCTGTGGTCTCTGAGTGCCTGGCTGTGTGAGTGAGAGTGGGCAAATGGGCACGTGGGAGAGACAGCCTGCCTATACACACTGAAATCTGGATCGTTGTGTTCACATGGCTGGATTGAAAGAAAAGGCAAAGGGGGACAACTTGCCAAGGCTCCTGCTGGCTCAGGATTACACATTTAGAGCATCCACAAAGAGAATGGGAAAGAACGGTGAGCCATGAGGAACGGATTAAGGGGTGGGTTCATGGTGACATTTCATGAAAAGTAACACATGGGCGCCTTTGTGGAGCACCAGAGGGACTGAACTGGTGACCTTCATATCTGCTCCTTTAAGAACAAGTGAGGCCTGTCTCACTTTTGTTCTGCAAAGGGGCATCCTGCATCACCAGGAGCAGAGGAAGAAGCAGTCTCAGTGTAATGCTTGACCCACCAAGAGCCGAAAGTGAAAGGAAAAAGAGAAGAAAGAGGAGAAAAATGAGAAGGAGAAGAAGGAAAAGAAGAAAAAAGAGGAGGAGGAGGAGGAAGAGGAAGAAGAACCAGAAAGACAACAAGAACAAGAAGTGGCAGCTTCATGCCACAGCAGCTGTCCTGAAGGACCTAGTTCAGAGGTGCCTCACTGCATGGTGACAACATACACAACAAGTGGCAAGGAGAAACCAGTGATGTCCCGGTGAAAGGACGCAACACCAAGAAGCTTCTTGTTGATGGGTTCTTTTCCGAGTGGTATCAAGGGCTTTGATCTACAAGTAGGCCTAGAGAAGCTACAGAGGACAGAGGTGCAGGCTGAGCCATGCCCTCCAGATGTCATCAGCACATTGCAAGGGGCCACAAGCTTCTAATCTACAAGGCCTGGGCAGGGAAGTACCCTGGAAATGGGTGGGAGAAGAGATGTAAAACGGGGAGGAAATGGATACTAGAGAAAGGAGGTAATGAGCCACCTATGGCAATACTGAGAGAAGGCAGATAGGGGAGGGGGATGCTGCTTACACCCCCAGGGGTCAGCCAGGGTCCTTCTGATTTCCTTAGGAAAAGTAGGCTTACTCTCCCTAAGGACATTCCTGTGCCCACCCAACCCTGCTTTTGCAGGCTGATCCTGAACTCCCTAAACCAGAAATTGATGAAAAGTAAAGAGTGAAGAAGAAAAAAGTGAAGGAAGAAAAACTCCAAAAGTACACAAAGAATCAGGGTGAGCAATGAGGATGAGAGTGAGCTGAAATGCAGGATATCCCAGGTGGAAAGGTGGCTGCCCGAATGGCCTCTTGTGCCCTCGTACAAGAAGAGTCACCTGCCAGAAAAAAGCATCAGACCCTTTGGCCAGGCTTTGTACTGGGTCCACACAGAGGCCAGTGGAGCCAAGAGACTGCCCTGCTCCCCACTGCCCCCACCCCCACACCATCCCACACACTCCACCAGCAAATATTGGGAAGCCAGACAGAAAGGGAGAGCAAAAATGAATAAGAGAAAACTGGGAAGCTGAAGAACCCTGCCCATTGAGAGTTACCTAGATGTGGGGATCTGAGTGTGAGCAGAGGTGCCTGGGCAGACACCTTTTAGTGAGTATTGGTGAGGATACATGTATGTGCCTGAGAACATATAGAAGCACAGATGAAGACAGGAAAAAAGTCAGATGAGATGGGAGTTAAATGTTACAAATGAGGATTTCTGACACTCAAAGTCACCTTGCCACCCCTAAGGACACAGTCCAGATCTTCCTGCATTCTTTTCTTCCTATGTTTTCCCTAGGCAGGCACCAGTCTCCTTCTGAGGAGACCTGTGCAGATTCATAGAAGAATCTGCAGCGGCCCACACACAGGCCTAAACACCCACACACCCCTCCCTCTTTACCCCCTCACACTGCCCCCAGTGCTACAAATCCACAGCAAAAGCATAGCATTTCTTGAGGATAAGCTCCTCTGGATTACTGGGACCCCCTGCCCAGAGAAGAATCCAGAGGGTAGGAGAGGTAGACATCACTCCTATTGTTGCAAGTTTCCCCAAAGTAACCACATAGGTGGGGAGCCCTGCTGAAGATGAGGTGGGTGCTACTTGTGCAGTTTCTTTGTTTCTTTGTTTTTTTGTGTTTGTTTTGTTTGGTTGGCAGCAAAAGGAGAGAAAGGCAAAGTGGAGGAAGGAAAAGGGGTGATTGCTATTTGTGGAGCCACAGTGCCATCCAGTGGAAGGTGTTTCTTAACATGACAACAGACTACAAGGACACTTGCCTTCTTCCAGGCACAGATATCAGAGAGGATGTGCCGGGCTGGGTAGACTAGACCCAAGCCAGGGTTTCCCCCACCGGGGTTCAGAGCCTTTAAGGAAGTGTACCTGACATTGGAACTCCATGAAGAAGCAGCTAATCTAGAGGCCCGGGGACAGAACAGTCTGGCAGCCCCAAGACCAGTCAGCCCAGTGGGTGGAGCGTCCCCATCTTGAAATGGGTTTAAGAGAAACCACTGTTCACTGATGGCCAAGACTGGGGCCATTTGCTCTGGTCTCTTTTGTGGAGAGTTCAGGGGTGCCCTTGGCTGGGGCCATGCAGGGACAGGGGCACCCTATCCTCCCAGGGAACAAAGAAGTTTTGGGATGCTGGGGTGGGGCAACTCATGCCAAGCAGTCTCTGGCGGCTGCCAGGGGAACCCATGGTGGGCCACCCCTGCCTGTCCATTCTTACAAAGAGAGTTGTGGAGCCAGGGCGCTATCCTGGGAATGAGCATAGACCATGGGCCGGACAGGAGTTCCTCTCTCAGCTTCAGCCTGGGGGCCCCACACCACCATCTGTCTGGCACTCCTGAGCTTTCCTCAGAGGCACATGAACTCAGGTGCCTCCCATTTCCAGAAACAATTTCCACTTGATGGCAGTATGGCTCCGCAAACGCCAAGTACAGTTGTAACCCTGCTCCTCCACCCTGAGGGCCTCCACCTTTTCCAATGTGAAAAAAGCAAATAGGAAGGAGAAAGAGGAAAAGACAGGAGGGAGAGAAAGGAACCAGCCAACTGGTCCCAGGTTGACCACCAAAACTGACAGGTCCCAATGACCAAGGACCAGTAGGCTGGAGGCCCTGCAGGAATACTGTTTAGGAAGCCAGTCTTTGCTCTTCCTTTGGCCTTCTCCAGGTTTCACGTCTCCTGCTCCTGCAGAAAGTAAAAGACAAATGACACATAATCATGGGCACTGGGACACAAGAGACTTGGGATTAAAGGGTTGCCGTTCCAAAACAAGGTGCTGGTCACTCAGCTGGCTTACACAAGGTTTTACTGCAGAACTAGGAGTCCTCCCAAAGGCTCTAGGTAGTTTACCGCCTTGGGCTGGCAGATGGAGGTCGCCAGAATGGGCAGATTGCTCAACAAGGAGCCACAGGACCTGAGGCAGGGGTATCCCTTAAAGAGCACACTCAGCAACTCACGCAAGCCTGACTCTGCACAGGCTGTCCTGGCTTTCACACAGGCAGGGGTGGGAGGATGGTGGCTTAGGGGGACTCAAAAAGGCCACCATGTGCCACAGATTCCCATGACATCACAAAGGGCTAAGGCTCCCAACAGGACTCTCTCTGCCTCTATCTGAAAGGGGAGTCCGTTTTTAAGCAGGTTGACCCAGGACGCTCCAGTTTCACATCCGCTGCTGTGGGCTTTCTGATAAAAGACTGCCCGCATTCATTTTCGGGAGAAAGCCAAGTTGCCCAATCAATGGCATGAGGACTCATGCCTGAAGCCAGGAATGCTTGCCCATAGCCCATTGCTTGTCAGCGATTAAGAGCCCATATGAGACAGTGTGGGCAGTCTCATGCCTGTGGCTTTGTGTGTTTGTTTACCTCTAAGTGTGAGAATGCTTGAGCCCCAACCCCTGTGTCCATGTGAGGTTACCTGTTTATTGGTCTGGTTGCGTATGTGTGACTTTATGTGTCAGTGTGCCTGTGTGTGTGTGTGTCTGCATGTGTGTTTGTGTCTGTATCTGCATGTATCTCCATGTGTGTATGGGTTTTGTAATTTCATTTCTGGTTGTGGGGTTTCTTGTGAGTGTGTGCATGTGTTCTGTGTCTGTGGTCTGTGGGTTCCTGCTTGTGTGAGTGAGAGTGGGCAAATGGACACGTGGCAGAGACAGCCTGACTGTACATACTGAAATCCATATCGTTTTGTTCACCTGGCCTGACTGGAAGGAAAGGCAATAGGGGAACAACACAACAAATTGCTGAGGCTCCTACTGACTCAGGATTACACATTTAGAGAGTCCACAAGGAGAACAGGAAAGAATGGTAGGCTATAAGGTACTAGGTACAGGGTGTGTTTACCATGGCATTTCACTTAAAAGTAACACGAGGACAGCTTTTTGGTGGAAAAGAAGGACTGAACTGGTGACCTTCATCGCTGTTCTTTTAAGAAGAAAAGTGAAGCATTTCTTGAGGCCTAGAGCTGCAGAGGGACATCCCCCATCACCAAGGAGAAGAAGCAGCAATCTGCTAGAACACTTGCATGCAGAAATCCGAAAGTGAAAAAAAAAAAGAAAGAAAGAAGTAGAAGAAGGAGAAGAAAAGTAGAAAAAAAGATGTAGAAGGAGAAATAGAAAAGAAGAAGGAGAGAAAAGAAAAGAAGTCAAAGAAGAAAAGGAGAAGGAGGAGGAAAAGGAAAGAAGGAGAGAAGAAGAGGAAGAAGAAGAAGGAGGAGAAGGAGGGGAAGGGAAAGAAGAGGAAGAAGAAGAAAAGAAGAGGGAAAGAAAAAGAAGAAGAAGAAGGAGAGGGAGTTGGAGGAGGAGGAGGAGGAAAGGAGAAAAAGAACAATAAAGAAGAGGAGCAGGAGTAGGAAGAGGAAGAAGAACCAGAAGGAGAAAAAGAATAGGAAGTGGGAGGTCCATGCCACTGTAGCTCTCCTGAAGGATCTAATTCAGGGGGACCTGAATGTGTGATGACATACACAACGAGTGGTAGGGAGCCACCAGTCATGTCCCACTTAAAGGACACAAAACCGAGAAGCTTCTTGTCAATGAGATCTTTCCTGAGTGGGATCAAAAGCTTTAATCCACAAATAGTCCTGCAGGAGCTACAGAAGACAGGTGCAGGCTGAACAGTGCCCGAGCATGTCATCAGCAGACTGCAAGGAACCACTGAGCCCCAAGCCTACAAGGCCAAGGCAGGGAAGGACCCCCAAAAAGAGAGGAAGATGAAAAATGGGGAAGAAATGTATATCAGGGAAAAGAGATAATCAGCCACAAATGGCAATATGGAGAGAGGGCAGAAAGGAAAGGGAAATGCTAATCACTCCTTGCAGGGATCAGCTGGGGTCCTTCTAATTTCCTTAGGAAAAATAAGTTTGTTTTCCCTAAGGGTGTTCCCTAGCCCAGTTGACCCTGACTTCCAGGCTGATCCTGACCTCCCCAAACAAAAGTGGATGAAAATTAAAGAGAGTAAAGAAGAAAAAAGTGAAGGGAGAAAACCTCTAAAAGTACACAAAGAATCAGAGTGAGCAATGATGTTGAGAGTGAACTGGAATGCAGTGCTCCAGGTGGACAGCTGGCAGCCCAAGTGGCCTCCTGTGGGCTCACAGAGAGGGAGCCATCAGCCAGGAGAAAGAGTCAGTCCCATAATCCCAGATCTCCACCGCATCCACACAGAGGCCTGTTAGGCCATGGGGCTGCCCTGCTCCCCGCTGCCCCCACCCCAACCCCATCCTGAACATTATGCCAACAAATACTGGGAAGTCAGAAAGGGACAAGGAAGATGAAGAGGGAACCGGAAACCTGAAAAACTGCCCACTGAGAGCAGCCTAGATGACCAGACACAGGTGTGAATGAAGGTGTCTGGGCAGACACTTGTGAGTATGGGTGGGGATACATGGATGTGCCTGAGGACCTATGCAAGCACAGATGAAGACAGGAAAAAGTTGAGACGTGATGGGGGTTAAAAGTTAAAAACGAGAACCTCTGAAACTCAGAGTCGCAATGCCACCCCTAAAGACACAGTCCAGATCTTCCTGCATTATTTTATTCTTACGTTTTCCCTAGGCAGGGCCAGAGGTGCCCCGTGGTGGATGCTACCTACATATGAAAAAAGGACCCACATTTGTTGACAATTAAAAGAAATAGGGTGACGCCTGTTCCATGGTCATGTGGGTCTTCTCCATGGAATGCCCAGAGAGTGCAGGCCCACACACGAGATTGACGTTCTTCTTGTGAGAGTGGTTCACACACCCCTGATTGTGGGAATCATTACCCGTGGGGTAAATTTTCTGTCCTGTGAAACTCTGCCTGTTCCCAGTGTGGCCTACACATCCAGAAGGAGTTGTAACAAGCAAAGACAGAGAACAGTTGCAATATTCAGAGAGCATTGTGTTCCAAGCTGCTGCCCAGGCACTGAGCAGCATGGGTAGCATATGTAACCTTTAGAGCAACACGGTCATGGCTTCGCATCCCAACATGGGCTTTGTATGATAGACCACGTCAGGCTTTCTTATGTCTTCCTGGAGACCCCAAAGGGCCGGCATAATTTGTCCTCGACCGTCTCATTCATTTTCCGGGATGAATATCCAGCAAGCACCAGAGTTTACCTTGAGGACCCCAGAGAGCTCTGTATCAAACCAAGGCACAATCGCCCAACCACAAATTAAAACACTCCACATAAAATCTCTCCTTCCACATGCAGCACAGCAACACAGACGGGGCCCAGGTGAAAGCGAGCTACTCATGCACTTTGGCAGAATGACCAAGATGCCAGAACAACTGGTGAACCACCACGTTCCAGTAAGCATGCATGCTCTATCAGACATGCCAAGTGGCTCTCTCTCCAGAAGAGCCAACTGTGAAATTCACCCCGAAATACCCCTCCCACTTCTGGGCACGAATGAGTGCCTGGGCTCCAGTGAGAGAGGTCGGTGAAGGTCTCAGACAAGAGTCTGTCCCATCCAGTCCCATTGCAAGAAATATCTGGCCCGAATCCCTGCAGCTAGATGGGTCAACAATGTGCAGATACCTGTTAGAACTGGCTGCTTTCCATCCAGCTTTTATCCCTTCCACAAGAGAAAGACTGCTGCCTAGAGACAAGTGTGGTGCGCACCAGCATTCGGCCTGGTATCTTCTTAGGAGACCTGTGCAGATTCATAGAGGAATCGGCAGGGTCCCACATGCAGGCCCACTCACCCACACACCCCTCCCCCTGTACCCCCACACACTGCCCCCAGTGCAACCTACCCCCACCATGCAACCACCTAAGGGTGGGATGTATTGAGGACAGGATTCTCTAATTCACTGGGACCCCTGCCCAGAGAAGAATCTAGAGGGAAGTGGGGAGGCAGAGAACCCTCCTACTGTTGCAGGTTTCCGCAAAGTGACCTCGTAGGTGGGGAGACCTGCTGTAGGTGAGGTGGGTACTTCTTGGACAGTTTCTTTCTTTGTTTCTTTGCTTTTGGTTTTTCGTCTTGGTTTTGTTCAGTTGGCAGGAAATGGAGAAAGATGAAGGCATGGTGGGGGAAGAAGACATGACTGCCATTTGTAGAGCCACAGTGCCATCCAGCAGAAGGTGTTTCTGAACATGACAACAGGCTGCAGAAACACTTGCCTTCTGCTAGGCACCGAGATCAGCGAAAATGTGCGGGGCTGGGTGGACTCTGCCTGAGCCAGGGTCTCCCAGACCGGGGTTTAGAGCCCTAGAACAAAGCGTACCTGCCGTTGGGACCCCTTGGAGAAGCAGCTACTCTAGAGGCCCAGAGACAGAGCAGCCAGGCAGCCTGCAGACCAGTCAGCCCACAGGGTGGAGCTGCCCCAGCAGCCATTTTGAGATGTGCATAAGGGAAGCCACTGGCAACTGATGGATGAGAATGGGGCTGTTTACCCTGGTCTCTTTTGTGGGCAGCTCTGAGGTGCCCTTGGGGGGCCGCAGGGGGAACAGGGAGCCTCTACCCTCCTGGAAGGAAAAGGAGCTTCAGGGTGCTGAGTGTGGGGTGACTCACACCTGGCAGTTCATGGAGACTGCCAGGGGAAGCCATTTTCTGTCCTATGAAGCTCTGCTTGCTCACAGCCGGCCTGACTGCCCTTTCCTAAAGACAGCTGTGGAGCCAGGGTGCCGTCCTAAGAATGAGCCCAGGCGAAGGGCCAGCGAGGGGTTCCTCTCTCGTCTGGCTTCAGTCTGGGGGTCACATGCCACCATCTCTTTTGTACCCCTGGGATTTCCCCAGCACTTGTGCCCAGCTTTTGTGCCCAGCACTTGTGCCCAGCCTCCCGTTTCCAGAAATAGTTTCCGCTTGATGGCAGTATGGCTCCACAAATGCCAACTACTACCGTAACTGCCCCTCCAAGCCTAGGCCCTCCATGCTTTCCCATGTGAAAAAAGTAAAGAGGAAGGAGACAAAAAAAGACAAGGAGAAGACAAAGGAACCAGCCACCTGGTCCCAGGTTGACTACCAAATTTAGGAGATCCTAGGACCAAGGACCTGTAAGACCTGTAAGACCTGCTGGAGACCCTGCAGAATGCTGTTGAGGCAGCCAGCCTTTGCCCTTCCTTTGGTCCTCTCCAGGTATTATGGCTCTCACCAGTGCAGAAAGTAAAAGACAAAGGACACATAATCATGGCCTCTGGGAAACCACAGGAGGACTGGGATCACAGGGCTGCCACCCTAGGACAAGGCGCTGGCCACTCAGCTGGATTACAAAAGAATTTTCCCCAGAACTGAGGGTCCTCCAAGCCTGGAGCTGCAGGTAGAGTTTACCACCTTGGGATGGCACATGGAGGTCACCAGAATCCCGGAGTCTCCCTCACAGGGGACACTCAGTAACTCACTCAAGTCTGACTCTGCTCAGGCTGTCTTGGCTTTCACACAGGTGGGGTGGGAGGATAGTGGCTCAGGAAGGCTGGGGAAGGCCACCACATGCCACAGATTCTCATGGCATCCCATAGGGACAAGGGTCCCGAGGGGACTTTCTCTGCCCCTACCCTGGTTGCAGGGTCCCTTTTTAAGCAGCTTGACCAAGGATGCTCCAGTTTCACACCTGCTGCTTGGGCCTATCTGATGACAGACTTCCCGCATTCATTCTCAGGAGAAGACCCTAGTTGCCCAATAAATGGCATGATGACCCAGGACTGGAGCCAGGAATGCTCGCCTGTCTCCCATTCTGCTTTGCACATTTAGAGCCAGCGTGGAAGAGATTGTGGGCAGTTTTGGGCCTGTGGTGGGGTGTGTGTGTCTGTGTCCAATAATGCTTGAGCTCACACCCCTTTGCTAGTGTGAGTTAACTTTGTGTGTGTGTGTGTGTCTGCTTGGGTGTGTTTGACATGAGTGTTTGTGTCTGCATGTGCATGTGTCTCTGTGTGCACATGTGTTTGTGATTTTATTTCTGGTTGCAGGGTCCCTTGTGAGTGAGTGCATTGTGTCTGTGGTCTGTGGGTGCCTGCCTGTGTGAGTGAGAGTGGGCAAATGAACACGTGGCAGAGACACCCTGCCTGCACACCCTGATATCCAAGTCAATGTGTTCACATGGCTTGACTGGAAAACAAAGAGACAGAGGACAAGTTGCCAAAGCTCCTAATGGCTCAGGATTACACACTTCCAACATCCTTAAGGAGAATGGGAAATAATGGTGACCCACGAGGTACGAGGTAAGGGTGCGTTCACCATGACATTTTACTTAAATATAACACGTGGGCAGCTTTTTGGTGTACCAGAGGGACTAAACTTATGACCTTCATCTGTGCTCCTTTAAGAAAGAAAGTGAAGCTTTCTCCAGGCCTAGTGCTGCAGACAGACATCCATCATAACCAAGGAGCAAACGAAGAAGCAGTCTCCTAGAATACTTGCCCACCCAGATCCAAAAGTGAAGTGAAAAAGAGAAGCATAAGAAGAGGCAAAAACAAAGAAAAAAAATAAAAAGAAAAAAAAAAAGAGACAGAGGAGGAGGAGGATGAAGAAGAAGGAGAAGGAGAAAGAAAGGAAGAGGAAGAGGAAGAGGAACAACAACAACAATAAGAAGCAGGAGGAGGAGGAGGAGGAGGAAAAATAGGAGTAGAAGAAGAAGGAGGAGAAGAGGAAGTTGGAAGAGGAGGAGCAAGAGGATAAAAAAAAGAGAATTAAAAAACAAAAGTAGGAGGAGGAACAGGAAGAGGAAGAAGAAAGGCCCATGCAGAAAGGTCTATGCCACTATAGTAGTCCTGAAGTATCCAGTTCAGGAAGACGTCAATGCATGGTGACATACATAATGAGGAACAAGGAGCCACTGGTCATGTTCCGCTTAAAGGACAAATAATCAGGAAGCTTCTTTTCAATGGGATCTTTCCTGAATGGAATCAAAACTTTGATCCACAAATAGGCCTAAAGAAGCTACAGAGGACACAGGTGCAGGTTGAACATTGCCCTGAGAATGTCATCAGCTGACTGCAAGGAGCTACCCGGCCCCAAGTCTACAAGGCCAAGGCAGGGAAGGACCCCCCAAAAAAGAGGAAGATAATAAACGGGGATGAATCGGACACCAGGGAAAAGAGGTAATCACCCACCAATGGCAATACGGAGACAAAGCAGAAATGGGAGGGAAATGCCAATTTCTCCTCGCAGGGGTCAGCTAGAGTTATCCTAATTTCCTTAGGAAAAGTAAGCCTGTTTTCCCTAAGGGTGTCCCCTCCCCCAGTCGACCATGATTTCCAGGCTGCTCCTGACCTTGCCAAACAAAAGTGGACAAAACGTAAAGACAGTGAAGAAGAAAAAAGTGAAGGGAGGAAAACTCCAAATGTACACAAAGAAACAGAGTGAGCAATGAGGTTGAGAGCAAACTGGAATGCAGAGTGCCCCAGGTGGACAGCTGGCAGCCTTGTGAGTGGCCTCCTGTGGCTTCACAGAAGAAGAGCCACCAGCCAGGAGAAAGCGTCAGCCCCTTAAGACCGGGTTCGCACCGCGTCTGCACAGAGGCCTGTTGGGCCAGGAGGCTGCCATGCTCCCCACTGCGCCCACCCCAACCCCATCCGCACACTCTGCCAGCAAATATTGGGAAGCCAGGCAGAAAGCGACAAGAAAGGTGAATAAGAGGGAACCCGAAAGCTGAGAAACTGCCCCTTGAGAGTTGCCTAGACAACCAGATCTGGGAGTGAATGGTATCTGGGCAGGTGCTTGTTAGTATGCATGGTGAGATGTGTATGTGCCTGAGGACCTATGGAAGCACAGATGAAGACAGGAAAATATTGAGACGTAATGGGAGCTAAAAGTTAAAAACAAGGACCTCTGAAACTCAGAGTTGCAATGTCACTCCTAAAGATGCAGTCAGATCTTCCTGCATTCTTTTCTTCTCCCATCGTCCCTAGGCAGGGCCGGAGGTGCCCCGTGGTGCATGCTACCTACTTATGAGAAAAGAATCTGCATTTGTTGACAAGTGACTGAAAGGAGGTGACTCCTGTTCCATAGTCATGTAGGTCTTCTTCCCAGAATGCCCTGACAGTAGAGGCCCACACACAAGACTGACATTCCTCTTGTGATGTGAGAGTGGTTCACACACCCCTGAGTGTGGGAATCAATACCCATGGGGTGAATTTTCTATCCTATGAAGCTCTGCTTTTTCACAGTGCAGTCTACACATCCAGGAAGATTTGTAACAGGCAAAGAAAGAAAACATTTGCAATATTTGAAGAGCTGTGTGTTCCATACTGCTGCCCAGGCACCAAGCAGCATGGGTAGCATATGTAACCTTTAGAGCAACGCGGTCATGGCTTTGCATCCCAAAATGGGCTCTGTATGATGGCCCAAGTGAGGCTTTCTTATGTCTTCCTGGAGACCCTAAAGGGGCAGCATAATTTGTCCTCGACTGTCTCATTCATTTTTCTGGATGAATATCCGGCAAGCACCAGAGTTTAGCTTGAGGACCTCAGAGAGTTCTGTATCAGACAAAGGCACAGACACTCCACCACACCCCCCACCAACATACTCCAGGCTCAACCTCCATTTCAACATGCAGATCAGGAACAAAGATAGGGCCCAGGAGTAGGCAAGCACTGTCTGGGCCCTGGCTACCCATGCACATGGGAAGAATGACCAAGATGCCAAGGCAAATAACTGGTGAACCACCACGTTCCAGTGAGCACGCATGCTCAGTAAGACGTGACAAGTGGCTCTCTCTCCAGGAGAGCCACCTGTGAAAAAACCTGGAAAATCCTTCCAACCCCTGGACCCCTATGAGTGCCTGGGCTCCAGAGAGAGAGGTAGCTGAAGTCTTCGGACAGGAGTCGGTCCCATTCAGTCCCATCTCAACAAACATCCGACCTGACTCCCTGCTGCTCCATGGCTCAACAATGTGAGCCTGTTGGACCTGGCTGCTTTCCATTCAAGATTTTTTCCCTTCCCCAAGAGGAACAGTGCTACCTAGGGACAAGTGTGGTGCGTGCCATCGTGTGGCCTGGTCTCTTGCTTTGGGGACCTGGGCCGATTCCTAGAGGAATCTGCAGTGGCCTGCATGCAGGCCCACACAGTCACACATCCCTCCCCCATACCCCATCATACTGCCCTCAGTACAACCTACTCCCACCATGACAGCCCTAAGGGTTGTAATTTCATGAGGACAGACTCCTCTGGTTCACTGGGAACCCTGCCCAGGGAAGAATCCAGAGGGAAGGAGGGAGGCAGAGAACCCTCCTACCATTGCACGTTCCCCCAAAATGACCACGTAGGTGGGGAGCCCTGCTGTAGGTGAGGTGGGTGCTCCTTGGCCAGTTTCTTTCGTTGTTTCTTTGCTTTTTGTTTTTGGTGTTTGTTTTATTCTGTTGGCAGCAAATGGAGAAAGACAAGGCAAGGTGGGGGAAGGAAAAGACGTGACCGCCATTTGCGGAGCCACAGTGCCACCCAGCGGAAGGTGTTTCTGAACATGACAACAGGCTGCAGGGACACTTGCCTTCTGCCAGGCACAGAGATCAGTGAAAATGTGCGGGGCTGGGTGGACTCTGCTTAAGCCAGGGTTTCCCCAGCTGGGGTTTAGAGCCCTAGAACAAAGCGTGCCTGCCACTGGGACCCCTTGGAGAAGAAGTTACTCTAGAGGCCCCGACAGGGCAGTCAGGCAGCCCCGAGACCAGTCAGTCCACACGGTGGAGCTGCCCCCCAGCCATTTTGAGATACACATAAGGGAAACCACTGGCCACCGACAGCCAGAGAATGAAGCGGTTTACTATGGTTTCTTTTGTGGGCAGTTACAGCTTGCCCTCCTTGGCTAGGGCCACAGTAAGGCCAGAAGGCCCCTATCTTCCCAGTTAAAAAGAAAAAAAAAAAAAAAAAAAAAAGGAGCTACAGGGTGCTGAATGTGGGGTGACTCATGCCCAGCAGTTCCTGGAGACTGCCAGGGGAAGCCATGGTGGGCTGCCCTAAGTGCACTTTCTTACATACAGCTGTGGAGCCAGGGCACCATCCTGGGAATGAGCCCAGGCCAAGGGCCAGTGAGGAGCTCCTGTCTCATCCTGCTTCAGTCTGGGGGCCCCATGCCACCATCTGTTTTGTGCCCCTGGGCTTTCTCCAGCACTTGTGCCCAGCTCCCTCCCATTTCCAGAAACAGTTTCCGCTTGATGGCAGTATGGCTCCACAAATGCCAACTACAACCATAACCCTGCTTCTCTAAGCTGATGGCCTCTGCCCTCTCCCATGTGAATAAAGAGGAAGGAGAAACAATAAAAAAGACAAGAAGAAGAGAAAGGAACAAGCCACCTGGTCCCAGGCTGACAACCAAACTCTGGGGACTCTAGCACCAAGGACCAGTAGCCTGGAGACCCTGCGGGAATGCTATGGAGCCAGCCAGCCTTTGCCCTTCCTTTGGTCCTCTCCAGGTTTCACGGCTCCCGCAGGTGCAGAAAGTAAAAGACAAAGAACACATTATCATGGCTTCTGGGAAACCACAGGAGGACTGGGATCATAGGGTTGCAGCCCCAGGATGAGGAGCTGGCCACTCAGCTGTCTTATACAAGGATTTGCCCCCAGACTAGGAGTCTTCCCAAGGCCTGGAGCTGCAGGTAGAGTTTGCCAACTTGGGATCATAAATGGAGGTCACCAGAATGGGCCACCAGGGCCACCTGCTCAACAGGCAGCTACAGGGCCTGAGGCCAGAGTCTTCTCACAGGGGACACTCAACACCTCACTCAAGTCTGACTCTGCTCAGGTGGTCTTGGCTTTCACACAGGCAAGGGTGAGAGGAGGGTGGCACAGATTGGCTGGGGAAGGCCACCACACACCAGATTCTCATGGCATCACACAGGAACAAGGCTCCCAAGGGGACTTTCTCTACCCCTACCCCAAAGTGGGGTCCCTTTTTAAGCAGCTTGATCCAGAATGCTCCAGTTTCACACCTGCTGCTTGGGCCTATCTGATAACAGACTTCCTGCATTTATTTTCAGAAGAAGGCCTTAGTTGCCCAATAAATGGCATGATGACCCACGCCTGCAGCCAGGAATGCTGTCTTGTCCCCCATTCCCCTTTGCACATTTAGAGCCCATGTGGAAGAGATTGTGGGTAGCTTCAGGCCTGTGGTGGTGTGTGTCTGTGTACGATAATGCTTAAGCCCACACCCCTTTGCTAGTGTGAGCTTACTTCTGTGTGTTTCTGTGTCTGTGTGTGTGTGTGTGTGTGCGTGTGTCTGCTTGGGCTTAACGTGTGTGTTTGTGTCTGTGTGTGCATGTGTCTGTGTGTGCATGTGTCTGTGTGTGTGTGTGTGGGTTTGTGATTTCATTTCTGGTTCATGTTCCCTTGTGAGTGCGTGCATTGTGTCTGTGTCTGTGGTCTGTGGGTGCCTGCCTTTGTTAGTGAGAGTCGGCAAATAGACAAGCAGAGACACCCTGCCTGCACACACTGAAATCCGGATCAATGTGTTCACATGGCTGGACTGGAAAAAAGGAGAGAGATGACAACTTGACAAATCTCATAATGACTCAGAATTACACACTTAGAGCATTCAGAAGGAGAACGGGAAATAATAGTGAGCCATGAGGTACTGGGTAAAGAGGGCATTCACCACGACATTTCCTTTAAAAGTAACATGTTGGCAGCTTTTTGGTGGACCAGAAGGACTAAACTGGTGACCTCAATCCAATCTGTGCTCCTTTAAGAACAAAAGTGAAGCTTTCTCCAGGCCTAATGCTGCAGAGGGACATCACACATCACAAAAGAGCAAAAGAAGAAGCAGTCTCCTAGAACACTTGCCTGCCCGGATCTGACAGTGAAGGGGGAAAAAAAAGCTGAAGCAGAAGCAAAAGCAAAAAAAGAAGAAGAGGCAAAGGAGGAGGAGGCAGAGGCACAAGAAGAAGAAGAAAAAGAAGGAAAAAGAAGAAGAAGGAGAAAGAAGAAGGAGGAGGAGGAGATGATGGAAGAGAAGGAGGAGGAGAAGGAGAAGAAGAGGATGTTGGAAGAGAAGGAGCAAGAGGATAAAAAAGAGGAGAAGAAGACTTAAAGATGAGGATTAGAAGGAGGAAGATGAAGAAGAACCAGAAGCAGAAAAAGAACAGAAAGTGGGAGGTTCACACCACTGTAGCTGTCCTGAAGGATCTAGTTCAGGAATACCTCAATGCATGGTGATATACACAACAAAGAACAAAGA
The DNA here is from genome assembly GCF_028885625.2 of Pongo pygmaeus. Classification (NCBI taxonomy): domain Eukaryota; kingdom Metazoa; phylum Chordata; class Mammalia; order Primates; family Hominidae; genus Pongo; species Pongo pygmaeus. The sequence goes on along the minus strand of NC_072396.2, from coordinate 57,502,591 downwards.
GCCATCGTCACCGCTGTTTAAAGGACAAACAACCAGGAAGCTTCTTGTCAATGGGATCTCTCATGAGTGAGATCAAAACTTTGATCCTCAAATGGGCCTGCAGAAGCTACAGAGGACACAGGTGCAGGCTGAACCTTGCCCTGAGGATGTCATCAGCCGACTACAAGGGGCCACCCAGCACCAAGTCTACAAGGCCAAAGCAGGGAAGGACCCCACCCCTCACCTCCAAAAAAAAAAGATAATAAACAGGGATGAATCAGACACTAGGGAAAAGAGGAAATCAGCCACCCATGGCAATATGGAGAGAGGGCAGAAAGGGGAGGGAAATGCCAATTTTTCCTCAGCGGCGTCAGCTAGAGTCCTTCTAATTTCCTTAGGAAAAGTAAGCCTGTTTTCCCTGATGGTGTCCCCACGCCCAGTCAACGCTGTCTTCCAGGCTGCTCCTGACCTCCCCAAACAGAAGTGGACAAAAAGTAAAGACAGTGAAGGAGAAAAAAGTGAAAGGAGGGAATCTCCAAAAGTACACAAAGAATCAGAGAAATCAATGAGGTTGAGAGGGAATTGGAATGCAGAGTGCACCAGATGAATAGCTGGCAGCCCTGTGACTGGCCTCTTGTGTCCTCACAGAAAAAGAGCCACCAGCAGGGAGAAAGTGTCAGCCTCTTAAGCCCGAGTCTGCACTGTGACTGCACAGAGGTCTGTTGGTTCAGGAGGCTGCCCTGCTCTCCACTGCCCCAACCCCAACCCCAACCCCATCCCGCACACACCATCAGCAAATATTGGGAAGCCAGACAGAAAGCAACAAGAAAGGTAAACAAGAAGGAAAGGGAAAGCTGAAAAACTGCCCCCTGAGAGTTGCCTAAATGACTGTACCCGGAGGTGAATGAAGGTGTCTGGCCAGACACTTGTGAGTGTGCGTGGTGATACGTGTATTTGTCTGAGGAACTGTGGAAGCACAGATGAAGATGGGAAAAAGTTGAAGCGTGATGGGAGTTAAAAGTTAAAAACGAGGTCCTCTGATACTCAGAGTCGCAATGCCACCCCTAAAGACACAGCCCAAATCTTCCTGCATTCTTTTCTTCTCCCTTTGTTCCTAGGAAGGGGCAGAAGCACCCCCTGGTGCATGCTACCTACATGTGAAAAAAGAATCCGCATTTATTGACAAGTGACAGAAAGGGGGTAACTCCTGTTCCATGGTCACGTGAGTCTTCTTCCTGGAATGCCCTGAGAGTGCAGGCCCACACTCGAGATTGAGGTCCCTCTTGTGAGAGTGGTTCACACTCTCATGAGTGTGAGAATCATTACCTGTGGCGTGAATTTTCTGTCCTATGAAGCTCTGCCCATTCCCAGTGCGGCCTACGCATCCTGGAAGATTTGTAACAAGCAAAGACAGAAAACATTTGCAATATTTGAAGAGCTGTGTGTTCCATGCTGCTGCCCAGGCACCGAGCGGCATGGGTAGCATATGTAACCTTTAGAGCAACGCGGTCATGGCTTCGCATCCCAAGAAGGGGGTTGTATGATGGCCCGCGGCAGAATTTCTTACATCTGCCTGGAGACCCTAAAGAGCCGGCAAAATACCGCAAGAATCAGAGTTCAGCTTGAGGACCCCAGAGAGCTCTGTATCAAACCAAGGCACAGTCGCCCTACCACCCCCCCACCCAACACATTTCAGGGTCCACCTCTACTTCCACACGCAGAACAGGAACAAAGACAGGCCCAGGAGAAGGAGAGCACTGTCTGGAACCTGGTTACCCATGCACTTAGGCAGAATGACCAAGATGCCGGGGCAAATAACTGGTGAACCACCACGTTCCAGTGAGCACGCATGCTCAGTCAGACATGACAAGTGGCTTTCTCTCCAGGAGAGCCACCTGTAAAACAACCTGGAATACCCCTCCCACCCCTGGGCACGGATGAGGGCCTGGGCTCCACAGAGAGAGAGATAGCTGAAGGCCTGCAACAGGAGTCCTTCCAGTCCAGTCCCATCCCAACAAACATCCGGCCAAACTCCTTGCTGCTCCATGGGTCAACAATGTGCAGAAGCCTGTTGGACCGGACTGCATTCCATACAAGATTTGGTCCCTTCCCCAAGAGGAAGAGTGCTACCTAGGGACAAGTGTCGTGCACCTCAGCATGCGGCCTGGTCTCTTGCTTAGGCGGGGGCTGAGCACATTCCTAGAGAAATCTGCAGCAGCCTGCATGCAGGGCCACACATCCACACACCCCTCCCCCTGTACCCACTCACACTGCCCCCAGTGCGACCTACCCCCACCATGCCACAGCCATAAGGGTCGGATGTATTGAGGATAGGCTCCTCTGGTTCACTAGGACCCATGCCCAGAGAAGAATCCAGAGAGAAGGAGGGAGGCAGAGAACCCTCCTACTGTTGCACCTTCTCCCAAAGTGACCACGTAGGTGGGGAGCCCTGCTGTAGATGAGGTGGGTGCTCTTTGGCCCGTTTCTTTCTTTCTTTCTTCGCTTTTTGTGTGTGTGTTTGTTTTACTCTGTTTGCAACAAATGGAGAAAGACAAAGGCAAGATAGGGGAAGGAAAAGACGTGGCTGTCATCTGTGGAGCCACAGTGCCATCCAGCGGAAGGTGTTTCTGAACATGACAACAGGCTGCAGGGACACTTGCCTTCTGCCAGGCACAGAGATCCGCGAAAATGTGCGGGACTGGGTGGACTCTGCCTAAGCCAGAGTTTCCCCGACTGGGGTTTAGAGCCCTAGAACAAATCGTACCTGCCATTGGAACCGCTTGGAGAAACAGCTACTCTAGAGGCCCCGAGACAGATCAGCCAGGCAGCCTGAAGACCCGTCAGCCCACATAGTGGAGCTGCACCAGCAGCCATTTTGAGATGCTCATAAGGGAAGCCAGGGGCCACTGACAGCCAGAAAATGGGGTCGTTTAATCTGGTCTCTTTTGTGGGCAGTTCTGGGATGCCCTTGGCTGGGGCCACAGTGGGGCAAGAAAGCCCCTATCCACCCGGGAAATGAAGGAGCTTCGGCGTGTTGAGTGTTGGGCGACTCATGTCCGGCAGTTTCTGGAGACTGCCAGGGGAACCCATGGCTGGCCGCCCCAACTGCCCTTTCTTACATACAGCTGTGGAGACAGGGCGCCATCCTAGGAATGAAGGCAGGCCAAGAGCTAGCAAGGAGTTCCTCTCTTGTCCCGCCTCAGTTTGAGGGCCACACGCCAGCATTTACAGCCCCATTTAGAGCCCGTATGGAAAACACTGTGGGCAGTTTCGTTCCTGAGGTGTTGTGTGTGTCTGTGTACGATAATGCTTAAACCCGCACATTTTTGCTAGTGTGAGCTTACTTCTGTGTGTGTGTGTATCTGTATGTGAGTGTGTGTGCCTGCTTGGGCGTGTTTAATGTGTGTGTTTGTGTCTGTGTGTGCATGAGTCTCCATGTGCGTGTGTGTTTGTGATTTAATTTCTGGTTGGGGGGTCCCTTGTGAGTATATGTATTGTGTCTGAGTCTGTGGTCTGTGGGTGCCTGCCTCTGTGAGTGACAGTGGGCAAATGGGCATGTGGCGGAGACACCTTGCCTGCAAAAACTGAAATCCGGAACAATGTGCTCACATGGCTGGACCAGGAAAAAAGGAGATGGGACAACTTGCCAAACTTCCTAATGGCTCAGGATTACACACCTAGTGCATCCACAAACAGAACAGGAAATAATGGCGAGCCATGAGGTACTGGATAAAGAGGTGTTCACCATGACATTTCACTTAAAAGCAACACGTGGGAAGGTTTTTGGTGTACCAGAGAGATTTAACTGGTGACCTTCATCAGTGCTCATTTAAGAAAGAAAGTGAAGCTTTCCCCAGGCCTAGTGTTGCAGATGGACGTGCCAAATCACGCAGGAGCAAAAGAAGAAGCAGTCTCCTAGAACACTTGCCTGTCCTGATCTGAAAGTGAAGGGAAAAGGAGAAGCAGAGGCAAAAGCAAAAGATAAAAAAGAAGAAGAGGCAAGAGGAGGAGAAGGGAAAAGAAGAAGAAGAAGAGGATGAAGAAGAAAGAGGAGGGGGAGGAGGAGGAGCAGAAATTGGAAGAAGAGGAGCAAGAAAACAAAAAAGAGGAGAAGGAGAAGAATTAAAGAAGTAGAGTAGGAGGAGGAAGATGAAGAATAACCAGAAAGAGAACAAGAACAGAAAGTGGGAGGTCCATGCCACTGTAGCTGTCCTGAAGGATCTAGTTAAGGAAGACCTCAATGTGTGGTGACATACACAACAATGAACAAAGAGCGCCAGGTCACCTCCAATTTAAAGGACATACAACCAAGAAGCTCCTTGTCAATGGGATCTTTCCTGAGTGGGATCAAAACTTTGATCCACAAATTGGCCTGCAGAACTACAGAGGACACAAGTGTAGGCTGAACCTTACGCTGAGGATGTCATCAGCTGGCTGCAAGGCGCCACAAAGCCCGAAGTCTACAAAATCAAGGCAGTGAAGAACTACCCAAAAGAAAAAGATGAAAAACGGGGAGGAATCGGACATCAGGGAAAAGAGGTAATCAGCCACCCATGGCAATATGGAGACACGGCAGAAAGAATAAGGAAATGCCAACTTCTCCTCACAGGGGTCAGCTAGAATCCTTCTAATTTCCTTAGAAGCAGTAAGCCTGTTTTCCTTAACCATGTCCCCGCGCATAACTGACCCTGCTTTCTTGGCTGATCATGACCTCCATAAACAGAAGGGGAAAAAAAGTAAAGACAGTGAAGAAGAAAAAAGTGAAGGGAGGAAAACTCCAAAAGTACACAAAGAATCAGAGTGAGCAATGAGTTAGAGAGTAAACTGGAGACCAGAGTTCATCATATGGAAAGCTGACAGCCCTGTGAGTGGCCTTCTGTGTCCTCACAGAGGATGAGGCAAAAGCCAGAAAAAGCATAAGCCCCTAAACCAAGAGTCTCTACCGCGTCTGCACAAAGATCTGTTGGGCCAGGAGGCAGCCCGGTTCCCTGCTGCTCATACCTCAACCCCATCCCGCACACTCGATCAGCAAATATTGGGAAGGCAGACAGAAAGCAACAAGAAAGATGAACAGGACGGAATGTGAAAGCTTACAAACTACCTCCAGAGGGTTGCTTTGACGATCGGAACCAGTTGTGAATGAAGGTGTCCACGCAGAAGCTTGTCATTATGGGAGAAGATACCTGTATGTGCCTAAGGACATATGAAAGCACAGATGAAGACAGGAAATAGTTCAGACGTGATGGAAGTTCAAAGTGAAAAACTAGAACTTCTGACACTAACAGTAACAATACCAAAGTTCCTGCATTCTTTACTTCACTCGATGTCCCTAGGCACGGAAGGACGCACCGCGAGGTGGATGGTATATACTTCGGAGAAAAGGACCAGCATTTGTTGACAAGTGACAGAAAGGGGGTGACTCCTGTTCCATGGTCACGTGGGTCTTCTGCCCGGAAGGCCGTGGGAGTGCAGGCCCACTCACGAGATTGTCATTCCTCTTGTGAGAGTGGTTCACACACCCCTGAGTGTGGGAATCATTACCCGTGGGGTGAATTTTCTGTCCTATGAAGGGATGCTCGTTCCCAGGGTGGCCTACTCATCCAGGAAGATTTGTAACAAGCCAACACAGAAAACATTTGCTATATTCGGAGAGCGTTGTGTTCCACGCTGCTGCCCAGGCACCCAGCGGCATGAGTAGCATATGTAGCCTTTAGAGCAACGCGGTCGCGGCTTCGCATCCCAACATAGGCACTGTATGACGTCCCGCGTCAGGCTTTCTTATGTCTGCCTGGAGACCCTAAAGGGGTGGCACAATTTGTCCTGGACGGTCTCAAGCATTTTCTGGGCTGAATATCCGGCAAGCACCAGAGTTTAGCTTGAGAGCCCAGTGAGCCATCTACCAAACCAAAACACAGGCCCCCACCCACCCAACAAGCCCCCTCTTCCCCAAAATACTCAAGGCTCAACCTCCACCTCCACACGCAGCACAGGAAATCAGACGGGGCCCAGGCGAAATGGGGCAGTCTGGGCCCTGGCTACCCATCATGCACATGGGTAGAACGACCAAGATGCCTGGCAACTAAGTGGTGAACCACCACGTTCCACTGAGCACGCATGCTCCGTCAGACATGCCAAGAGGCTCTCTCTCCAGGAGAGCCACCTGTGAAACCCACCCGGAATGCTCCTGCCACCACTGTGCACAGATGAGTGCCTGGGCTCCAGAGAGAGAGGTAGCTGAAGGCCTCAGACAGGAGTCCGTCCCATCCAGTCCCATCATCCCAAGAAACATCCGGCCCGACTCCCTGCAGCTCCACGGGTCAACAAGGTGCGGACGCCTGCTGGACCTGGCTGCTTTCCATCCAACTTTGATCCCTTCCCCAAGAGGAAGAGTGCTACCTAGGGACAAGTGTGGTGCGCACAGGCATGCAGCCTGGTCTCTTGCTCAGGCGGCCTGCGCAGATTCCTAGAGGAATCCGCAGCGGCCCGCATGCAGACCCACACACCCACATATCCCTCCCCCTGTACCCCCTCACACTGCCCCCAGTGCGACCTACCCCCACCAAGCCACAGCCCTATGGGTGGAATTTCTTGAGGTTCTCTGGTTCACTGGGAACCCTGCCCAGAGAAGAATCCAGAGGGAAGGAGGGAGGCAGAGAACCCTCCTACCGTTGCAGGCTTCCCCAAAGTGACCACGTAGGTGGGGAGCCCTGCTGTAGGTGAGGTGGGTGCCCCCTGGCCGGTTTCTTTCGTTGTTTCTTTGCTTTTTTGTTTTTGGCGTTTGTTTTATTCTGTTGGCAGCAGACGGACAAAGACGAAGGCAAGGTGGGGGAAGGAAAAGACGTGACCGCCATTTGCGGAGCCACAGTGCCATCCAGCGGAAGGTGTTTCTGACCATGACAACAGGCTGCAGGGACAGGGACACTTGCCTTCTGCCAGGGACCGAGAAGAGTGAGGATGGGCGGGCCGGAGTGGGCTCTGCCTAAGCCAGGGTTTCCCCGACCGGGGCGTAGAGCCCTAGAACGAAGCGGACCTGCCATTGGGACCCCTTGGAGAAGCAGCTACTCTAGAGGCCCCGAGACAGATCAGCCAGGCATCCCGAAGACCAGTCAGCCCACAGGGTGCAAGCTGCCCCGGCAGCCATTTTGAGATACGCATAAGGGAAGCCACTGGCCACCGACAGCCAGAGAATGGGGCCGTTGACTCTGGTCTCTTTTGTGGGCAGTTCCGCGATGCCCTTGGCTGGGGCCACAGTGGGGCCAGAAAGCCTCTATCCTGCCGGGAAATAAAAAAGTTTCGGAGCGCTGAGTGTGGGGCGACCCATGCCTGGCAGTTCCTGGAGACTGCCAGGGGAAGCCATGGCGGGCCGCCCCGCCTGCCCTTTCTTACATACAGCTGTGGAGCCAGGGGGCCATCCTGGGAATGAGCCCAGGCCAAGGGCCAGCGAGGAGTTCCTCTCTCGTCTCGCTTCAGTCTGGGGTCCCACACCACCCTCCCTTTTGCGCTCCTGGCCTTTCCCCAGTACTTGTGCCCTACAGCCTCCGGTTTCCAGAAACAGTTTCCGCTTGATGGCAGTATGGCACCACAAATGCCAAGTACAACCGTAACCCTGCCCCTCTAAGCCGAGGGCCTCCGCCTTTTCTCGTGTGAAAAAAGCAGAGAGGAACGAGAAGACATAATAATAAAAGAAAGACACGGAGAAGAGAAAGGAACCAGCCACCTGGTCCCAGGTTGACCGCCAAACGTAGGGGACCCTAGGACCAACGACCAGCAGGCTGGAGGGCCTGCGGGAATGCTGGTGCAGAAAGGAAAAGACAAAGGACACATAATCATGGCCTCTGGGAAACCACAGGAGGACTGGGATCATAGGGCTGCCGCCCCAGGACATGGCGCTGGCCACCCAGCTGGCTTACACAAGGATTTGCCCCAGGACTGGGGGTCCTCCCAAGGCCTGCAGCTGCAGGTAGTGTTTACCACCTTGGCATGGCACACACGGAGTTCACTAGAACGGGGCCGAAGCCTCAACAGGCAGCCACAGGGCTGAGGCAGGAGTCTCCCTCACAGGAGACACTCAGCCACACACTCAAGTCTGACTCTGCTCAGGCTGTCTTGGCTTTCACACGGGGGGCGGGGGGGAGGGGGGCAGGAGGGCGGCTCAGGGAGGCCTGGGAAGGCCACCCCGCGCCACAGATACTCATAGCATCGCACAGAGCCAAGACTCCCAGGGGACTTTCTCTGCCCCTCCTCCAAAGTGGGGTCCCTTTTTAAGCAGCATAACCCAGGATGATCCAGTTTCATACCTGCTGCTTGGGCCTATCTGATGACAGACTTCCCGCATTCATTCTCAGGAGAAGACCCTAGTTGCCCAATAAATGGCATGATGACCCAGAACTGGAGCCAGAAATGCTCGCCTGTCTCCCGTTCTGCTTTGCACATTTAGAGCCAGCGTGGAAGAGATTGTGGGCACTTTCGAGCCAGTGCTGGTGTGTATGAGTCTGTGTCCGATAATGCTTGAGCTCACACCCCTTTGCTAGTGTGAGCTTACGTGTGTGCGCACGTGCGTGTGTTTGCATGTGTGTGTGTGTCTACTTGGGCGTGTTTAACGTGTGTGTTTGTGTCTGCGTGTGCGTGTGTCTCTGTGTGCGCGTGTATTTCAGTTTGGGTTGCGGGATCCCTTATGACTGCGTTCATGTGTTATCTGAGTCTGTGGTCTGTGGGTGCCTGCCTGTGTGAATGACAGTGGGCAAATCAACACGTGGCAGAGATCTCAGCCTGCCTGCACACGTCTGGATCGATGTGTTCACATGGCTTGACTGGAAAAAAAGGAGACAGGGGACAACTTGCCAAAGCTCCTAAAGGCTCAGAAAGGCACACTTAGAGCATCCACAAGGACAATGGGGAATAACGGTGAGACGTGAGGCACTGGGTAAACGGTGGGTTCAGCACATTTCACTTAAAAGTAACACGTGGGCAGCTTTTCGGTGGACCAGAGAGAATAAACTGGTGACCTTCATCAGTGCTCCTTTGAGAACAAAAGTGACGCTTCCTCTAGGCCTAGTGCTGCAGAGGGACATGTCCAATCACCAAAAAGCAAAAGAAGAAGCAGTCTCCTAGAACACTTGCCTGAACAGATCTGAATGTGAAGGGAAAAAGGGAAGCAAAAGCAGAAGGAAAAGCAGAAAAAGAAGAGGAAAAGGAGGAGGAGGAAGAGGAAAAGGAGGAGTAGGAGGAGGAAAAGGAGGAGGAGGACGAGGACGAGGAAAAGGAGGAGGAGGAGGACGAGGCGGAGGAGGAGGAGGCGGAGGAGGAGGAGGAGGAGGAGGCGGAGGAGGCAGAAAAAGATGAAGAAGAAGAAGAAAAATGAGAAGAAAAAGAAGAAGGAGAAGGAGAACGAGAAGGAGAAGAAGGAGGAGGTGGAGGAGGACAAAAAGGAGGAGCATGAGGAGGAGGAGAGGAAGTTGGAGGAGGAGGAGCAAGAGGTAAAATAGAGGAGAAAGGGAAGAATAAAAGTAGAGAAGAAGAAGGAGGAAGAGGAAGAAGAATCAGAGGAACAAGAAAGAGGGAGGTCCACGCCACTGCAGCTGTCCTGGAGGATCCAGTTCAGGAAGACCTCAATGCACGGTGACATACACAACGAGGGACAAGGAGCCACCAGTCACGTCCCGCTTAAAGGACAAACAATCAGGAAGCTTCTTGTCGATGGGATCTTTCCTGAGTGGTATCGAAACTTTGATCCACAAATAGGCCTACAGAAGCTACAGAGGACACAGGTGCAGGCTGAACCTTGCCCTGAGGATGTCATCAGCCGACTGCAAGGGTCACCGAGCCCCAAGTCTACAAGGCCAAGGCAGGGAAGAACCCCCCCAAAAAGAGGAAGGTAATAAACGGGGAGGAATCAGACACCAGGGAAAAGAGGTAATCGGCCACCCACGGCAATATGGAGACGGGGCAGAAAGGGGAGGGAAATGCCAATTTCTCCTCACAGGGGTCAGCTCGAGTCCTCCTAATTTCCTTAGGAAAAGTAAGCCTGTTTTCCCTAACGGTATCCCCGCGCCCAGTCGACCCTGCCTTCCAGGCTGCTTCTCACCTCCCCAAACAGAAGTGGATGAAAAGGAAAGAAAGTGAAGAAGAAAAAAGTGAGGGGAGGAAAACTCCAAAAGTACACAAAGAATCAGAGTGAGCAATGAGGTTGAGAGCAAAGTGGAATGCAGAGTGTCCCAGGTGGACAGCTGGCAGCCCTGTGAGTGGCCTGACAGAAAAAGAGCCACCAGCAAGGAGAAAGCGTCAGCCCCTTAGGCCCGGGTCTGCACCGCGTCCGCCCAGAGGCCTGTTGGGCCAGGAGGCGGCTCCGCACCCTGCTGCCCACACCTCAACCCCATCGTCAGCAAATATTGGGAAGCCAGGCAGAAAGCGACAAGAAAGGTGAACAAGAGGGAACCCGAAAGCTGAAAAACTGCCCCCCCTGAGAGTTGCCTAGATGACTGGCCCCGGGTGTGAATGAAGGTGTCTGGGCAGACGCTTGTGGGTATGCGTGGGGATACGTGTATGTGCCTGCCTGAGGACCTGTGGAAGCACAGATGAAGACAGGAAACAGTTGAGACGTGATGAGAGTTAAAAGTTAAAACCGAGGACCTCTGACACTCACAGTCCCAGCGCCAACCCTAAAGACGCAGTCCAGATCTTCCTGCATTCTTTTCTTCTCGCGTTCTCCCTAGGCACCGCCAGAGGCGCACCCTGGTGCACGCTACCTACATATGACAAAAAAAAAAAAAAAAAAAAAAAAATCCGCCTTTGTTGACAAGTGACAGAAAGGGGGTGACTCCTGTTCCATGGTCACGTGGGTCTTCTGCCCGTAATGCCGTGGGAGTGCAGACCCACTCACGAGATTGTCATTCCTCTTGTGAGAGTGGTTCACACACCCCTGAGTGTGGGAATCGTTACCCGTGGGGTGAATTTTCTGTCCTATGAAGGGATGCTCGTTCCCAGGGTGGCCTACACATCCAGGAAGATTTGTAACAAGCCAACACAGAAAACACTTGCTATATTCGGAGAGCGTTGTGTTCCACGCTGCTGCCCAGGCACCCAGCGGCATGAGTAGCATATGTAGCCTTTAGAGCAACGCGGTCGCGGCTTCGCATCCCAACATAGGCACTGTATGACGTCCCGCGTCAGGCTTTCTTATGTCTGCCTGGAGACCCTAAAGGGGCGGCACAATTTGTCCTGGACGGTCCCATGCATTTTCTGGGCTGAATATCCGGCAAGCACCAGAGTTTAGCTTGAGAGCCCAGTGAGCCCTCTACCAAACCAAAACACAGCCCCCCCCCCCCCACCAAGCCCCCTCTACCCCAAAATACTCAAGGCTCAACCTCCACCTCCACACGCAGCACAGGAAATCAGACGGGGCCCAGGCGAAATGGGGCAGTCTGGGCCCTGGCTACCCATCATGCACATGGGTAGAACGACCAAGATGCCTGGCAACTAAGTGGTGAACCACCACGTTCCACTGAGCACGCATGCTCCGTCAGACATGCCAAGAGGCTCTCTCTCCAGGAGAGCCACCTGTGAAACCCACCCGGAATGCTCCTGCCACCACTGTGCACAGATGAGTGCCTGGGCTCCAGAGAGAGAGGTAGCTGAAGGCCTCAGACAGGAGTCCGTCCCGTCCAGTCCCATCATCCCAAGAAACATCCGGCCCGACTCCCTGCAGCTCCACGGGTCAACAAGGTGCGGACGCCTGCTGGACCTGGCTGCTTTCCATCCAACTTTGATCCCTTCCCCAAGAGGAAGAGTGCTACCTAGGGACAAGTGTGGTGCGCACAGGCATGCAGCCTGGTCTCTTGCTCAGGCGGCCTGCGCAGATTCCTAGAGGAATCCGCAGCGGCCCGCATGCAGACCCACACACCCACATATCCCTCCCCCTGTACCCCCTCACACTGCCCCCAGTGCGACCTACCCCCACCAAGCCACAGCCCTATGGGTGGAATTTCTTGAGGTTCTCTGGTTCACTGGGAACCCTGCCCAGAGAAGAATCCAGAGGGAAGGAGGGAGGCAGAGAACCCTCCTACCGTTGCAGGCTTCCCCAAAGTGACCACGTAGGTGGGGAGCCCTGCTGTAGGTGAGGTGGGTGCCCCCTGGCCGGTTTCTTTCGTTGTTTCTTTGCTTTTTTGTTTTTGGCGTTTGTTTTATTCTGTTGGCAGCAGACGGACAAAGACGAAGGCAAGGTGGGGGAAGGAAAAGACGTGACCGCCATTTGCGGAGCCACAGTGCCATCCAGCGGAAGGTGTTTCTGACCATGACAACAGGCTGCAGGGACAGGGACACTTGCCTTCTGCCAGGCACCGAGAAGAGTGAGGATGGGCGGGACGGGGTGGACTCTGCCTAAGCCAGGGTTTCCCCGACCGGGGCGTAGAGCCCTAGAACGAAGCGGACCTGCCATTGGGACCCCTTGGAGAAGCAGCTACTCTAGAGGCCCCGAGACAGATCAGCCAGGCATCCCGAAGACCAGTCAGCCCACAGGGTGCAAGCTGCCCCGGCAGCCATTTTGAGATACGCATAAGGGAAGCCACTGGCCACCGACAGCCAGAGAATGGGGCCGTTGACTCTGGTCTCTTTTGTGGGCAGTTCCGCGATGCCCTTGGCTGGGGCCACAGTGGGGCCAGAAAGCCTCTATCCTGCCGGGAAATAAAAAAGTTTCGGAGCGCTGAGTGTGGGGCGACCCATGCCTGGCAGTTCCTGGAGACTGCCAGGGGAAGCCATGGCGGGCCGCCCCGCCTGCCCTTTCTTACATACAGCTGTGGAGCCAGGGGGCCATCCTGGGAATGAGCCCAGGCCAAGGGCCAGCGAGGAGTTCCTCTCTCGTCTCGCTTCAGTCTGGGGTCCCACACCACCCTCCCTTTTGCGCTCCTGGCCTTTCCCCAGTACTTGTGCCCTACAGCCTCCGGTTTCCAGAAACAGTTTCCGCTTGATGGCAGTATGGCACCACAAATGCCAAGTACAACCGTAACCCTGCCCCTCCAAGCCGAGGGCCTCCGCCCTTTCTCGTGTGAAAAAAGCAAAGAGGAACAAGAAAACATAATAATAAAAGAAAGACACGGAGAAGAGAAAGGAACCAGCCACCTGGTCCCAGGTTGACCGCCAAACGTAGGGGACCCTAGGACCAACGACCAGCAGGCTGGAGGGCCTGCGGGAATGCTGGTGCAGAAAGGAAAAGACAAAGGACACATAATCATGGCCTCTGGGAAACCACAGGAGGACTGGGATCACAGGGCTGCCGCCCCAGGACAAGGCGCTGGCCACCCAGCTGGCTTACACAAGGATTTGCCCCAGGACTGGGGGTCCTCCCAAGGCCTGCAGCTGCAGGTAGTGTTTATCACCTTGGCATGGCACACACGGAGTTCACTAGAACGGGGCCGAAGCCTCAACAGGCAGCCACAGGGCTGAGGCAGGAGTCTCCCCCACAGGAGACACTCAGCCACACACTCAAGTCTGACTCTGCTCAGGCTGTCTTGGCTTTCACACGGGGGGCGGGGGGGAGGGGGGCAGGAGGGCGGCTCAGGGAGGCCTGGGAAGGCCACCCCGCGCCACAGATACTCATAGCATCGCACAGAGCCAAGACTCCCAGGGGACTTTCTCTGCCCCTCCTCCAAAGTGGGGTCCCTTTTTAAGCAGCATAACCCAGGATGATCCAGTTTCATACCTGCTGCTTGGGCCTATCTGATGACAGACTTCCCGCATTCATTCTCAGGAGAAGACACTAGTTGCCCAATAAATGGCATGATGACCCAGGACTGGAGCCGGGAATGCTCGCCTGTCTCCCGTTCTGCTTTGCACATTTAGAGCCAGCGTGGAAGAGATTGTGGGCACTTTCGAGCCAGTGCTGGTGTGTATGAGTCTGTGTCCGATAATGCTTGAGCTCACACCCCTTTGCTAGTGTGAGCTTACGTGTGTGCGCACGTGCGTGTGTTTGCATGTGTGTGTGTGTCTACTTGGGCGTGTTTAACGTGTGTGTTTGTGTCTGCGTGTGCGTGTGTCTCTGTGTGCGCGTGTATTTCAGTTTGGGTTGCGGGATCCCTTATGACTGCGTGCATGTGTTATCTGAGTCTGTGGTCTGTGGGTGCCTGCCTGTGTGAATGACAGTGGGCAAATGAACACGTGGCAGAGACAGCCTGCCTGCACACGTCTGGATCGATGTGTTCACATGGCTTGACTGGAAAAAAAGGAGACAGGGGACAACTTGCCAAAGCTCCTAAAGGCTCAGAAAGGCACACTTAGAGCATCCACAAGGACAATGGGGAATAACGGTGAGACGTGAGGCACTGGGTAAACGGTGGGTTCACCACATTTCAATTAAAAGTAACACGTGGACAGCTTTTCGGTGGACCAGAGAGAACAAACTGGTGACCTTCATCAGTGCTCCTTTGAGGACAAAAGTGACGCTTCCTCTAGGCCTAGTGCTGCAGAGGGACATGTCCAATCACCAAAAAGCAAAAGAAGAAGCAGTCTCCTAGAACACTTGCCTGAACAGATCTGAATGTGAAGGGAAAAAGGGAAGCAAAAGCAGAAGGAAAAGCAGAAAAAGAAGAGGAAAAGGAGGAGGAGGAAGAGGAAAAGGAGGAGTAGGAGGAGGAAAAGGAGGAGGAGGACGAGGACGAGGAAAAGGAGGAGGAGGAGGACGAGGAAAAGGAGGAGGAGGAGGAGGCGGAGGAGGAGGAGGAGGAGGCGGAGGAGGCAGAAAAAGATGAAGAAGAAGAAGAAAAATGAGAAGAAAAAGAAGAAGGAGAAGGAGAACGAGAAGGAGAAGAAGGAGGAGGTGGAGGAGGACAAAAAGGAGGAGCATGAGGAGGAGGAGAGGAAGTTGGAGGAGGAGGAGCAAGAGGTAAAATAGAGGAGAAAGGGAAGAATAAAAGTAGAGAAGAAGAAGGAGGAAGAGGAAGAAGAATCAGAGGAACAAGAAAGAGGGAGGTCCACGCCACTGCAGCTGTCCTGGAGGATCCAGTTCAGGAAGACCTCAATGCACGGTGACATACACAACGAGGGACAAGGAGCCACCAGTCACGTCCCGCTTAAAGGACAAACAATCAGGAAGCTTCTTGTCGATGGGATCTTTCCTGAGTGGTATCGAAACTTTGATCCACAAATAGGCCTACAGAAGCTACAGAGGACACAGGTGCAGGCTGAACCTTGCCCTGAGGATGTCATCAGCCGACTGCAAGGGTCACCGAGCCCCAAGTCTACAAGGCCAAGGCAGGGAAGAACCCCCCCAAAAAGAGGAAGGTAATAAACGGGGAGGAATCAGACACCAGGGAAAAGAGGTAATCGGCCACCCACGGCAATATGGAGACGGGGCAGAAAGGGGAGGGAAATGCCAATTTCTCCTCACAGGGGTCAGCTCGAGTCCTCCTAATTTCCTTAGGAAAAGTAAGCCTGTTTTCCCTAACGGTATCCCCGCGCCCAGTCGACCCTGCCTTCCAGGCTGCTTCTCACCTCCCCAAACAGAAGTGGACGAAAAGGAAAGAAAGTGAAGAAGAAAAAAGTGAGGGGAGGAAAACTCCAAAAGTACACAAAGAATCAGAGTGAGCAATGAGGTTGAGAGCAAAGTGGAATGCAGAGTGTCCCAGGTGGACAGCTGGCAGCCCTGTGAGTGGCCTGACAGAAAAAGAGCCACCAGCAAGGAGAAAGCGTCAGCCCCTTAGGCCCGGGTCTGCACCGCGTCCGCCCAGAGGCCTGTTGGGCCAGGAGGCGGCTCCGCACCCTGCTGCCCACACCTCAACCCCATCGTCAGCAAATATTGGGAAGCCAGGCAGAAAGCGACAAGAAAGGTGAACAAGAGGGAACCCGAAAGCTGAAAAACTGCCCCCCCTGAGAGTTGCCTAGATGACTGGCCCCGGGTGTGAATGAAGGTGTCTGGGCAGACGCTTGTGGGTATGCGTGGGGATACGTGTATGTGCCTGCCTGAGGACCTGTGGAAGCACAGATGAAGACAGGAAACAGTTGAGACGTGATGAGAGTTAAAAGTTAAAACCGAGGACCTCTGACACTCACAGTCCCAGCGCCAACCCTAAAGACGCAGTCCAGATCTTCCTGCATTCTTTTCTTCTCGCGTTCTCCCTAGGCACCGCCAGAGGCGCACCCTGGTGCACGCTACCTACATATGACAAAAAAAAAAAAAAAATCCGCCTTTGTTGACAAGTGACAGAAAGGGGGTGACTCCTGTTCCATGGTCACGTGGGTCTTCTGCCCGTAATGCCGTGGGAGTGCAGACCCACTCACGAGATTGTCATTCCTCTTGTGAGAGTGGTTCACACACCCCTGAGTGTGGGAATCGTTACCCGTGGGGTGAATTTTCTGTCCTATGAAGGGATGCTCGTTCCCAGGGTGGCCTACACATCCAGGAAGATTTGTAACAAGCCAACACAGAAAACACTTGCTATATTCGGAGAGCGTTGTGTTCCACGCTGCTGCCCAGGCACCCAGCGGCATGAGTAGCATATGTAGCCTTTAGAGCAACGCGGTCGCGGCTTCGCATCCCAACATAGGCACTGTATGACGTCCCGCGTCAGGCTTTCTTATGTCTGCCTGGAGACCCTAAAGGGGCGGCACAATTTGTCCTGGACGGTCTCATGCATTTTCTGGGCTGAATATCCGGCAAGCACCAGAGTTTAGCTTGAGAGCCCAGTGAGCCCTCTACCAAACCAAAACACAGCCCCCCCCCCCCACCAAGCCCCCTCTACCCCAAAATACTCAAGGCTCAACCTCCACCTCCACACGCAGCACAGGAAATCAGACGGGGCCCAGGCGAAATGGGGCAGTCTGGGCCCTGGCTACCCATCATGCACATGGGTAGAACGACCAAGATGCCTGGCAACTAAGTGGTGAACCACCACGTTCCACTGAGCACGCATGCTCCGTCAGACATGCCAAGAGGCTCTCTCTCCAGGAGAGCCACCTGTGAAACCCACCCGGAATGCTCCTGCCACCACTGTGCACAGATGAGTGCCTGGGCTCCAGAGAGAGAGGTAGCTGAAGGCCTCAGACAGGAGTCCGTCCCGTCCAGTCCCATCATCCCAAGAAACATCCGGCCCGACTCCCTGCAGCTCCACGGGTCAACAAGGTGCGGACGCCTGCTGGACCTGGCTGCTTTCCATCCAACTTTGATCCCTTCCCCAAGAGGAAGAGTGCTACCTAGGGACAAGTGTGGTGCGCACAGGCATGCAGCCTGGTCTCTTGCTCAGGCGGCCTGCGCAGATTCCTAGAGGAATCCGCAGCGGCCCGCATGCAGACCCACACACCCACATATCCCTTCCCCTGTACCCCCTCACACTGCCCCCAGTGCGACCTACCCCCACCAAGCCACAGCCCTATGGGTGGAATTTCTTGAGGTTCTCTGGTTCACTGGGAACCCTGCCCAGAGAAGAATCCAGAGGGAAGGAGGGAGGCAGAGAACCCTCCTACCGTTGCAGGCTTCCCCAAAGTGACCACGTAGGTGGGGAGCCCTGCTGTAGGTGAGGTGGGTGCCCCCTGGCCGGTTTCTTTCGTTGTTTCTTTGCTTTTTTGTTTTTGGCGTTTGTTTTATTCTGTTGGCAGCAGACGGACAAAGACGAAGGCAAGGTGGGGGAAGGAAAAGACGTGACCGCCATTTGCGGAGCCACAGTGCCATCCAGCGGAAGGTGTTTCTGACCATGACAACAGGCTGCAGGGACAGGGACACTTGCCTTCTGCCAGGCACCGAGAAGAGTGAGGATGGGCGGGCCGGAGTGGGCTCTGCCTAAGCCAGGGTTTCCCCGACCGGGGCGTAGAGCCCTAGAACGAAGCGGACCTGCCATTGGGACCCCTTGGAGAAGCAGCTACTCTAGAGGCCCCGAGACAGATCAGCCAGGCATCCCGAAGACCAGTCAGCCCACAGGGTGCAAGCTGCCCCGGCAGCCATTTTGAGATACGCATAAGGGAAGCCACTGGCCACCGACAGCCAGAGAATGGGGCCGTTGACTCTGGTCTCTTTTGTGGGCAGTTCCGCGATGCCCTTGGCTGGGGCCACAGTGGGGCCAGAAAGCCTCTATCCTGCCGGGAAATAAAAAAGTTTCGGAGCGCTGAGTGTGAGGCGACCCATGCCTGGCAGTTCCTGGAGACTGCCAGGGGAAGCCATGGCGGGCCGCCCCGCCTGCCCTTTCTTACATACAGCTGTGGAGCCAGGGGGCCATCCTGGGAATGAGCCCAGGCCAAGGGCCAGCGAGGAGTTCCTCTCTCGTCTCGCTTCAGTCTGGGGTCCCACACCACCCTCCCTTTTGCGCTCCTGGCCTTTCCCCAGTACTTGTGCCCTACAGCCTCCGGTTTCCAGAAACAGTTTCCGCTTGATGGCAGTATGGCACCACAAATGCCAAGTACAACCGTAACCCTGCCCCTCCAAGCCGAGGGCCTCCGCCCTTTCTCGTGTGAAAAAAGCAAAGAGGAACGAGAAAACATAATAATAAAAGAAAGACACGGAGAAGAGAAAGGAACCAGCCACCTGGTCCCAGGTTGACCGCCAAACGTAGGGGACCCTAGGACCAACGACCAGCAGGCTGGAGGGCCTGCGGGAATGCTGGTGCAGAAAGGAAAAGACAAAGGACACATAATCATGGCCTCTGGGAAACCACAGGAGGACTGGGATCACAGGGCTGCCGCCCCAGGACAAGGCGCTGGCCACCCAGCTGGCTTACACAAGGATTTGCCCCAGGACTGGGGGTCCTCCCAAGGCCTGCAGCTGCAGGTAGTGTTTACCACCTTGGCATGGCACACACGGAGTTCACTAGAACGGGGCCGAAGCCTCAACAGGCAGCCACAGGGCTGAGGCAGGAGTCTCCCCCACAGGAGACACTCAGCCACACACTCAAGTCTGACTCTGCTCAGGCTGTCTTGGCTTTCACACGGGGGGCGGGGGGGAGGGGGGCAGGAGGGCGGCTCAGGGAGGCCTGGGAAGGCCACCCCGCGCCA
This sequence comes from Pongo pygmaeus, assembly GCF_028885625.2. Classification (NCBI taxonomy): domain Eukaryota; kingdom Metazoa; phylum Chordata; class Mammalia; order Primates; family Hominidae; genus Pongo; species Pongo pygmaeus. Next base: position 57,483,646 of record NC_072396.2, on the reverse strand, counting down.
CAGATACTCATAGCATCGCACAGAGCCAAGACTCCCAGGGGACTTTCTCTGCCCCTCCTCCAAAGTGGGGTCCCTTTTTAAGCAGCATAACCCAGGATGATCCAGTTTCATACCTGCTGCTTGGGCCTATCTGATGACAGACTTCCCGCATTCATTCTCAGGAGAAGACCCTAGTTGCCCAATAAATGGCATGATGACCCAGAACTGGAGCCAGAAATGCTCGCCTGTCTCCCGTTCTGCTTTGCACATTTAGAGCCAGCGTGGAAGAGATTGTGGGCACTTTCGAGCCAGTGCTGGTGTGTATGAGTCTGTGTCCGATAATGCTTGAGCTCACACCCCTTTGCTAGTGTGAGCTTACGTGTGTGCGCACGTGCGTGTGTTTGCATGTGTGTGTGTGTCTACTTGGGCGTGTTTAACGTGTGTGTTTGTGTCTGCGTGTGCGTGTGTCTCTGTGTGCGCGTGTATTTCAGTTTGGGTTGCGGGATCCCTTATGACTGCGTTCATGTGTTATCTGAGTCTGTGGTCTGTGGGTGCCTGCCTGTGTGAATGACAGTGGGCAAATCAACACGTGGCAGAGATCTCAGCCTGCCTGCACACGTCTGGATCGATGTGTTCACATGGCTTGACTGGAAAAAAAGGAGACAGGGGACAACTTGCCAAAGCTCCTAAAGGCTCAGAAAGGCACACTTAGAGCATCCACAAGGACAATGGGGAATAACGGTGAGACGTGAGGCACTGGGTAAACGGTGGGTTCAGCACATTTCACTTAAAAGTAACACGTGGGCAGCTTTTCGGTGGACCAGAGAGAACAAACTGGTGACCTTCATCAGTGCTCCTTTGAGAACAAAAGTGACGCTTCCTCTAGGCCTAGTGCTGCAGAGGGACATGTCCAATCACCAAAAAGCAAAAGAAGAAGCAGTCTCCTAGAACACTTGCCTGAACAGATCTGAATGTGAAGGGAAAAAGGGAAGCAAAAGCAGAAGGAAAAGCAGAAAAAGAAGAGGAAAAGGAGGAGGAGGAAGAGGAAAAGGAGGAGTAGGAGGAGGAAAAGGAGGAGGAGGACGAGGACGAGGAAAAGGAGGAGGAGGAGGACGAGGAAAAGGAGGAGGAGGAGGAGGCGGAGGAGGAGGAGGAGGAGGCGGAGGAGGCAGAAAAAGATGAAGAAGAAGAAGAAAAATGAGAAGAAAAAGAAGAAGGAGAAGGAGAACGAGAAGGAGAAGAAGGAGGAGGTGGAGGAGGACAAAAAGGAGGAGCATGAGGAGGAGGAGAGGAAGTTGGAGGAGGAGGAGCAAGAGGTAAAATAGAGGAGAAAGGGAAGAATAAAAGTAGAGAAGAAGAAGGAGGAAGAGGAAGAAGAATCAGAGGAACAAGAAAGAGGGAGGTCCACGCCACTGCAGCTGTCCTGGAGGATCTAGTTCAGGAAGACCTCAATGCACGGTGACATACACAACGAGGGACAAGGAGCCACCAGTCACGTCCCGCTTAAAGGACAAACAATCAGGAAGCTTCTTGTCGATGGGATCTTTCCTGAGTGGTATCGAAACTTTGATCCACAAATAGGCCTACAGAAGCTACAGAGGACACAGGTGCAGGCTGAACCTTGCCCTGAGGATGTCATCAGCCGACTGCAAGGGTCACCGAGCCCCAAGTCTACAAGGCCAAGGCAGGGAAGAACCCCCCCAAAAAGAGGAAGGTAATAAACGGGGAGGAATCAGACACCAGGGAAAAGAGGTAATCGGCCACCCACGGCAATATGGAGACGGGGCAGAAAGGGGAGGGAAATGCCAATTTCTCCTCACAGGGGTCAGCTCGAGTCCTCCTAATTTCCTTAGGAAAAGTAAGCCTGTTTTCCCTAACGGTATCCCCGCGCCCAGTCGACCCTGCCTTCCAGGCTGCTTCTCACCTCCCCAAACAGAAGTGGACGAAAAGGAAAGAAAGTGAAGAAGAAAAAAGTGAGGGGAGGAAAACTCCAAAAGTACACAAAGAATCAGAGTGAGCAATGAGGTTGAGAGCAAAGTGGAATGCAGAGTGTCCCAGGTGGACAGCTGGCAGCCCTGTGAGTGGCCTGACAGAAAAAGAGCCACCAGCAAGGAGAAAGCGTCAGCCCCTTAGGCCCGGGTCTGCACCGCGTCCGCCCAGAGGCCTGTTGGGCCAGGAGGCGGCTCCGCACCCTGCTGCCCACACCTCAACCCCATCGTCAGCAAATATTGGGAAGCCAGGCAGAAAGCGACAAGAAAGGTGAACAAGAGGGAACCCGAAAGCTGAAAAACTGCCCCCCCTGAGAGTTGCCTAGATGACTGGCCCCGGGTGTGAATGAAGGTGTCTGGGCAGACGCTTGTGGGTATGCGTGGGGATACGTGTATGTGCCTGCCTGAGGACCTGTGGAAGCACAGATGAAGACAGGAAACAGTTGAGACGTGATGAGAGTTAAAAGTTAAAACCGAGGACCTCTGACACTCACAGTCCCAGCGCCAACCCTAAAGACGCAGTCCAGATCTTCCTGCATTCTTTTCTTCTCGCGTTCTCCCTAGGCACCGCCAGAGGCGCACCCTGGTGCACGCTACCTACATATGACAAAAAAAAAAAAAAAAAAAAAATCCGCCTTTGTTGACAAGTGACAGAAAGGGGGTGACTCCTGTTCCATGGTCACGTGGGTCTTCTGCCCGTAATGCCGTGGGAGTGCAGACCCACTCACGAGATTGTCATTCCTCTTGTGAGAGTGGTTCACACACCCCTGAGTGTGGGAATCGTTACCCGTGGGGTGAATTTTCTGTCCTATGAAGGGATGCTCGTTCCCAGGGTGGCCTACACATCCAGGAAGATTTGTAACAAGCCAACACAGAAAACACTTGCTATATTCGGAGAGCGTTGTGTTCCACGCTGCTGCCCAGGCACCCAGCGGCATGAGTAGCATATGTAGCCTTTAGAGCAACGCGGTCGCGGCTTCGCATCCCAACATAGGCACTGTATGACGTCCCGCGTCAGGCTTTCTTATGTCTGCCTGGAGACCCTAAAGGGGCGGCACAATTTGTCCTGGACGGTCTCATGCATTTTCTGGGCTGAATATCCGGCAAGCACCAGAGTTTAGCTTGAGAGCCCAGTGAGCCCTCTACCAAACCAAAACACAGCCCCCCCCCCCCACCAAGCCCCCTCTACCCCAAAATACTCAAGGCTCAACCTCCACCTCCACACGCAGCACAGGAAATCAGACGGGGCCCAGGCGAAATGGGGCAGTCTGGGCCCTGGCTACCCATCATGCACATGGGTAGAACGACCAAGATGCCTGGCAACTAAGTGGTGAACCACCACGTTCCACTGAGCACGCATGCTCCGTCAGACATGCCAAGAGGCTCTCTCTCCAGGAGAGCCACCTGTGAAACCCACCCGGAATGCTCCTGCCACCACTGTGCACAGATGAGTGCCTGGGCTCCAGAGAGAGAGGTAGCTGAAGGCCTCAGACAGGAGTCCGTCCCGTCCAGTCCCATCATCCCAAGAAACATCCGGCCCGACTCCCTGCAGCTCCACGGGTCAACAAGGTGCGGACGCCTGCTGGACCTGGCTGCTTTCCATCCAACTTTGATCCCTTCCCCAAGAGGAAGAGTGCTACCTAGGGACAAGTGTGGTGCGCACAGGCATGCAGCCTGGTCTCTTGCTCAGGCGGCCTGCGCAGATTCCTAGAGGAATCCGCAGCGGCCCGCATGCAGACCCACACACCCACATATCCCTTCCCCTGTACCCCCTCACACTGCCCCCAGTGCGACCTACCCCCACCAAGCCACAGCCCTATGGGTGGAATTTCTTGAGGTTCTCTGGTTCACTGGGAACCCTGCCCAGAGAAGAATCCAGAGGGAAGGAGGGAGGCAGAGAACCCTCCTACCGTTGCAGGCTTCCCCAAAGTGACCACGTAGGTGGGGAGCCCTGCTGTAGGTGAGGTGGGTGCCCCCTGGCCGGTTTCTTTCGTTGTTTCTTTGCTTTTTTGTTTTTGGCGTTTGTTTTATTCTGTTGGCAGCAGACGGACAAAGACGAAGGCAAGGTGGGGGAAGGAAAAGACGTGACCGCCATTTGCGGAGCCACAGTGCCATCCAGCGGAAGGTGTTTCTGACCATGACAACAGGCTGCAGGGACAGGGACACTTGCCTTCTGCCAGGCACCGAGAAGAGTGAGGATGGGCGGGCCGGAGTGGGCTCTGCCTAAGCCAGGGTTTCCCCGACCGGGGCGTAGAGCCCTAGAACGAAGCGGACCTGCCATTGGGACCCCTTGGAGAAGCAGCTACTCTAGAGGCCCCGAGACAGATCAGCCAGGCATCCCGAAGACCAGTCAGCCCACAGGGTGCAAGCTGCCCCGGCAGCCATTTTGAGATACGCATAAGGGAAGCCACTGGCCACCGACAGCCAGAGAATGGGGCCGTTGACTCTGGTCTCTTTTGTGGGCAGTTCCGCGATGCCCTTGGCTGGGGCCACAGTGGGGCCAGAAAGCCTCTATCCTGCCGGGAAATAAAAAAGTTTCGGAGCGCTGAGTGTGAGGCGACCCATGCCTGGCAGTTCCTGGAGACTGCCAGGGGAAGCCATGGCGGGCCGCCCCGCCTGCCCTTTCTTACATACAGCTGTGGAGCCAGGGGGCCATCCTGGGAATGAGCCCAGGCCAAGGGCCAGCGAGGAGTTCCTCTCTCGTCTCGCTTCAGTCTGGGGTCCCACACCACCCTCCCTTTTGCGCTCCTGGCCTTTCCCCAGTACTTGTGCCCTACAGCCTCCGGTTTCCAGAAACAGTTTCCGCTTGATGGCAGTATGGCACCACAAATGCCAAGTACAACCGTAACCCTGCCCCTCCAAGCCGAGGGCCTCCGCCCTTTCTCGTGTGAAAAAAGCAAAGAGGAACGAGAAAACATAATAATAAAAGAAAGACACGGAGAAGAGAAAGGAACCAGCCACCTGGTCCCAGGTTGACCGCCAAACGTAGGGGACCCTAGGACCAACGACCAGCAGGCTGGAGGGCCTGCGGGAATGCTGGTGCAGAAAGGAAAAGACAAAGGACACATAATCATGGCCTCTGGGAAACCACAGGAGGACTGGGATCACAGGGCTGCCGCCCCAGGACAAGGCGCTGGCCACCCAGCTGGCTTACACAAGGATTTGCCCCAGGACTGGGGGTCCTCCCAAGGCCTGCAGCTGCAGGTAGTGTTTACCACCTTGGCATGGCACACACGGAGTTCACTAGAACGGGGCCGAAGCCTCAACAGGCAGCCACAGGGCTGAGGCAGGAGTCTCCCCCACAGGAGACACTCAGCCACACACTCAAGTCTGACTCTGCTCAGGCTGTCTTGGCTTTCACACGGGGGGCGGGGGGGAGGGGGGCAGGAGGGCGGCTCAGGGAGGCCTGGGAAGGCCACCCCGCGCCACAGATACTCATAGCATCGCACAGAGCCAAGACTCCCAGGGGACTTTCTCTGCCCCTCCTCCAAAGTGGGGTCCCTTTTTAAGCAGCATAACCCAGGATGATCCAGTTTCATACCTGCTGCTTGGGCCTATCTGATGACAGACTTCCCGCATTCATTCTCAGGAGAAGACCCTAGTTGCCCAATAAATGGCATGATGACCCAGAACTGGAGCCAGAAATGCTCGCCTGTCTCCCGTTCTGCTTTGCACATTTAGAGCCAGCGTGGAAGAGATTGTGGGCACTTTCGAGCCAGTGCTGGTGTGTATGAGTCTGTGTCCGATAATGCTTGAGCTCACACCCCTTTGCTAGTGTGAGCTTACGTGTGTGCGCACGTGCGTGTGTTTGCATGTGTGTGTGTGTCTACTTGGGCGTGTTTAACGTGTGTGTTTGTGTCTGCGTGTGCGTGTGTCTCTGTGTGCGCGTGTATTTCAGTTTGGGTTGCGGGATCCCTTATGACTGCGTTCATGTGTTATCTGAGTCTGTGGTCTGTGGGTGCCTGCCTGTGTGAATGACAGTGGGCAAATCAACACGTGGCAGAGATCTCAGCCTGCCTGCACACGTCTGGATCGATGTGTTCACATGGCTTGACTGGAAAAAAAGGAGACAGGGGACAACTTGCCAAAGCTCCTAAAGGCTCAGAAAGGCACACTTAGAGCATCCACAAGGACAATGGGGAATAACGGTGAGACGTGAGGCACTGGGTAAACGGTGGGTTCAGCACATTTCACTTAAAAGTAACACGTGGGCAGCTTTTCGGTGGACCAGAGAGAACAAACTGGTGACCTTCATCAGTGCTCCTTTGAGAACAAAAGTGACGCTTCCTCTAGGCCTAGTGCTGCAGAGGGACATGTCCAATCACCAAAAAGCAAAAGAAGAAGCAGTCTCCTAGAACACTTGCCTGAACAGATCTGAATGTGAAGGGAAAAAGGGAAGCAAAAGCAGAAGGAAAAGCAGAAAAAGAAGAGGAAAAGGAGGAGGAGGAAGAGGAAAAGGAGGAGTAGGAGGAGGAAAAGGAGGAGGAGGACGAGGACGAGGAAAAGGAGGAGGAGGAGGACGAGGAAAAGGAGGAGGAGGAGGAGGCGGAGGAGGAGGAGGAGGAGGAGGCGGAGGAGGCAGAAAAAGATGAAGAAGAAGAAGAAAAATGAGAAGAAAAAGAAGAAGGAGAAGGAGAACGAGAAGGAGAAGAAGGAGGAGGTGGAGGAGGACAAAAAGGAGGAGCATGAGGAGGAGGAGAGGAAGTTGGAGGAGGAGGAGCAAGAGGTAAAATAGAGGAGAAAGGGAAGAATAAAAGTAGAGAAGAAGAAGGAGGAAGAGGAAGAAGAATCAGAGGAACAAGAAAGAGGGAGGTCCACGCCACTGCAGCTGTCCTGGAGGATCCAGTTCAGGAAGACCTCAATGCACGGTGACATACACAACGAGGGACAAGGAGCCACCAGTCACGTCCCGCTTAAAGGACAAACAATCAGGAAGCTTCTTGTCGATGGGATCTTTCCTGAGTGGTATCGAAACTTTGATCCACAAATAGGCCTACAGAAGCTACAGAGGACACAGGTGCAGGCTGAACCTTGCCCTGAGGATGTCATCAGCCGACTGCAAGGGTCACCGAGCCCCAAGTCTACAAGGCCAAGGCAGGGAAGAACCCCCCCAAAAAGAGGAAGGTAATAAACGGGGAGGAATCAGACACCAGGGAAAAGAGGTAATCGGCCACCCACGGCAATATGGAGACGGGGCAGAAAGGGGAGGGAAATGCCAATTTCTCCTCACAGGGGTCAGCTCGAGTCCTCCTAATTTCCTTAGGAAAAGTAAGCCTGTTTTCCCTAACGGTATCCCCGCGCCCAGTCGACCCTGCCTTCCAGGCTGCTTCTCACCTCCCCAAACAGAAGTGGACGAAAAGGAAAGAAAGTGAAGAAGAAAAAAGTGAGGGGAGGAAAACTCCAAAAGTACACAAAGAATCAGAGTGAGCAATGAGGTTGAGAGCAAAGTGGAATGCAGAGTGTCCCAGGTGGACAGCTGGCAGCCCTGTGAGTGGCCTGACAGAAAAAGAGCCACCAGCAAGGAGAAAGCGTCAGCCCCTTAGGCCCGGGTCTGCACCGCGTCCGCCCAGAGGCCTGTTGGGCCAGGAGGCGGCTCCGCACCCTGCTGCCCACACCTCAACCCCATCGTCAGCAAATATTGGGAAGCCAGGCAGAAAGCGACAAGAAAGGTGAACAAGAGGGAACCCGAAAGCTGAAAAACTGCCCCCCCTGAGAGTTGCCTAGATGACTGGCCCCGGGTGTGAATGAAGGTGTCTGGGCAGACGCTTGTGGGTATGCGTGGGGATACGTGTATGTGCCTGCCTGAGGACCTGTGGAAGCACAGATGAAGACAGGAAACAGTTGAGACGTGATGAGAGTTAAAAGTTAAAACCGAGGACCTCTGACACTCACAGTCCCAGCGCCAACCCTAAAGACGCAGTCCAGATCTTCCTGCATTCTTTTCTTCTCGCGTTCTCCCTAGGCACCGCCAGAGGCGCACCCTGGTGCACGCTACCTACATATGACAAAAAAAAAAAAAAAAAAAAAATCCGCCTTTGTTGACAAGTGACAGAAAGGGGGTGACTCCTGTTCCATGGTCACGTGGGTCTTCTGCCCGTAATGCCGTGGGAGTGCAGACCCACTCACGAGATTGTCATTCCTCTTGTGAGAGTGGTTCACACACCCCTGAGTGTGGGAATCGTTACCCGTGGGGTGAATTTTCTGTCCTATGAAGGGATGCTCGTTCCCAGGGTGGCCTACACATCCAGGAAGATTTGTAACAAGCCAACACAGAAAACACTTGCTATATTCGGAGAGCGTTGTGTTCCACGCTGCTGCCCAGGCACCCAGCGGCATGAGTAGCATATGTAGCCTTTAGAGCAACGCGGTCGCGGCTTCGCATCCCAACATAGGCACTGTATGACGTCCCGCGTCAGGCTTTCTTATGTCTGCCTGGAGACCCTAAAGGGGCGGCACAATTTGTCCTGGACGGTCTCATGCATTTTCTGGGCTGAATATCCGGCAAGCACCAGAGTTTAGCTTGAGAGCCCAGTGAGCCCTCTACCAAACCAAAACACAGCCCCCCCCCCCCCCACCAAGCCCCCTCTACCCCAAAATACTCAAGGCTCAACCTCCACCTCCACACGCAGCACAGGAAATCAGACGGGGCCCAGGCGAAATGGGGCAGTCTGGGCCCTGGCTACCCATCATGCACATGGGTAGAACGACCAAGATGCCTGGCAACTAAGTGGTGAACCACCACGTTCCACTGAGCACGCATGCTCCGTCAGACATGCCAAGAGGCTCTCTCTCCAGGAGAGACACCTGTGAAACCCACCCGGAATGCTCCTGCCACCACTGTGCACAGATGAGTGCCTGGGCTCCAGAGAGAGAGGTAGCTGAAGGCCTCAGACAGGAGTCCGTCCCGTCCAGTCCCATCATCCCAAGAAACATCCGGCCCGACTCCCTGCAGCTCCACGGGTCAACAAGGTGCGGACGCCTGCTGGACCTGGCTGCTTTCCATCCAACTTTGATCCCTTCCCCAAGAGGAAGAGTGCTACCTAGGGACAAGTGTGGTGCGCACAGGCATGCAGCCTGGTCTCTTGCTCAGGCGGCCTGCGCAGATTCCTAGAGGAATCCGCAGCGGCCCGCATGCAGACCCACACACCCACATATCCCTCCCCCTGTACCCCCTCACACTGCCCCCAGTGCGACCTACCCCCACCAAGCCACAGCCCTATGGGTGGAATTTCTTGAGGTTCTCTGGTTCACTGGGAACCCTGCCCAGAGAAGAATCCAGAGGGAAGGAGGGAGGCAGAGAACCCTCCTACCGTTGCAGGCTTCCCCAAAGTGACCACGTAGGTGGGGAGCCCTGCTGTAGGTGAGGTGGGTGCCCCCTGGCCGGTTTCTTTCGTTGTTTCTTTGCTTTTTTGTTTTTGGCGTTTGTTTTATTCTGTTGGCAGCAGACGGACAAAGACGAAGGCAAGGTGGGGGAAGGAAAAGACGTGACCGCCATTTGCGGAGCCACAGTGCCATCCAGCGGAAGGTGTTTCTGACCATGACAACAGGCTGCAGGGACAGGGACACTTGCCTTCTGCCAGGCACCGAGAAGAGTGAGGATGGGCAGGCCGGAGTGGGCTCTGCCTAAGCCAGGGTTTCCCCGACCGGGGCGTAGAGCCCTAGAACGAAGCGGACCTGCCATTGGGACCCCTTGGAGAAGCAGCTACTCTAGAGGCCCCGAGACAGATCAGCCAGGCATCCCGAAGACCAGTCAGCCCACAGGGTGCAAGCTGCCCCGGCAGCCATTTTGAGATACGCATAAGGGAAGCCACTGGCCACCGACAGCCAGAGAATGGGGCCGTTGACTCTGGTCTCTTTTGTGGGCAGTTCCGCGATGCCCTTGGCTGGGGCCACAGTGGGGCCAGAAAGCCTCTATCCTGCCGGGAAATAAAAAAGTTTCGGAGCGCTGAGTGTGGGGCGACCCATGCCTGGCAGTTCCTGGAGACTGCCAGGGGAAGCCATGGTGGGCCGCCCCGCCTGCCCTTTCTTACATACAGCTGTGGAGCCAGGGGGCCATCCTGGGAATGAGCCCAGGCCAAGGGCCAGCGAGGAGTTCCTCTCTCGTCTCGCTTCAGTCTGGGGTCCCACACCACCCTCCCTTTTGCGCTCCTGGCCTTTCCCAAGTACTTGTGCCCTACAGCCTCCGGTTTCCAGAAACAGTTTCCGCTTGATGGCAGTATGGCACCACAAATGCCAAGTACAACCGTAACCCTGCCCCTCCAAGCCGAGGGCCTCCGCCCTTTCTCGTGTGAAAAAAGCAGAGAGGAACGAGAAGACATAATAATAAAAGAAAGACACGGAGAAGAGAAAGGAACCAGCCACCTGGTCCCAGGTTGACCGCCAAACGTAGGGGACCCTAGGACCAACGACCAGCAGGCTGGAGGGCCTGCGGGAATGCTGGTGCAGAAAGGAAAAGACAAAGGACACATAATCATGGCCTCTGGGAAACCACAGGAGGACTGGGATCATAGGGCTGCCGCCCCAGGACATGGCGCTGGCCACCCAGCTGGCTTACACAAGGATTTGCCCCAGGACTGGGGGTCCTCCCAAGGCCTGCAGCTGCAGGTAGTGTTTACCACCTTGGCATGGCACACACGGAGTTCACTAGAACGGGGCCGAAGCCTCAACAGGCAGCCACAGGGCTGAGGCAGGAGTCTCCCTCACAGGAGACACTCAGCCACACACTCAAGTCTGACTCTGCTCAGGCTGTCTTGGCTTTCACACGGGGGGCGGGGGGGAGGGGGGCAGGAGGGCGGCTCAGGGAGGCCTGGGAAGGCCACCCCGCGCCACAGATACTCATAGCATCGCACAGAGCCAAGACTCCCAGGGGACTTTCTCTGCCCCTCCTCCAAAGTGGGGTCCCTTTTTAAGCAGCATAACCCAGGATGATCCAGTTTCATACCTGCTGCTTGGGCCTATCTGATGACAGACTTCCCGCATTCATTCTCAGGAGAAGACCCTAGTTGCCCAATAAATGGCATGATGACCCAGAACTGGAGCCAGAAATGCTCGCCTGTCTCCCGTTCTGCTTTGCACATTTAGAGCCAGCGTGGAAGAGATTGTGGGCACTTTCGAGCCAGTGCTGGTGTGTATGAGTCTGTGTCCGATAATGCTTGAGCTCACACCCCTTTGCTAGTGTGAGCTTACGTGTGTGCGCACGTGCGTGTGTTTGCATGTGTGTGTGTGTCTACTTGGGCGTGTTTAACGTGTGTGTTTGTGTCTGCGTGTGCGTGTGTCTCTGTGTGCGCGTGTATTTCAGTTTGGGTTGCGGGATCCCTTATGACTGCGTTCATGTGTTATCTGAGTCTGTGGTCTGTGGGTGCCTGCCTGTGTGAATGACAGTGGGCAAATCAACACGTGGCAGAGATCTCAGCCTGCCTGCACACGTCTGGATCGATGTGTTCACATGGCTTGACTGGAAAAAAAGGAGACAGGGGACAACTTGCCAAAGCTCCTAAAGGCTCAGAAAGGCACACTTAGAGCATCCACAAGGACAATGGGGAATAACGGTGAGACGTGAGGCACTGGGTAAACGGTGGGTTCAGCACATTTCACTTAAAAGTAACACGTGGGCAGCTTTTCGGTGGACCAGAGAGAACAAACTGGTGACCTTCATCAGTGCTCCTTTGAGAACAAAAGTGACGCTTCCTCTAGGCCTAGTGCTGCAGAGGGACATGTCCAATCACCAAAAAGCAAAAGAAGAAGCAGTCTCCTAGAACACTTGCCTGAACAGATCTGAATGTGAAGGGAAAAAGGGAAGCAAAAGCAGAAGGAAAAGCAGAAAAAGAAGAGGAAAAGGAGGAGGAGGAAGAGGAAAAGGAGGAGTAGGAGGAGGAAAAGGAGGAGGAGGACGAGGACGAGGAAAAGGAGGAGGAGGAGGACGAGGAAAAGGAGGAGGAGGAGGAGGCGGAGGAGGAGGAGGAGGAGGAGGCGGAGGAGGCAGAAAAAGATGAAGAAGAAGAAGAAAAATGAGAAGAAAAAGAAGAAGGAGAAGGAGAACGAGAAGGAGAAGAAGGAGGAGGTGGAGGAGGACAAAAAGGAGGAGCATGAGGAGGAGGAGAGGAAGTTGGAGGAGGAGGAGCAAGAGGTAAAATAGAGGAGAAAGGGAAGAATAAAAGTAGAGAAGAAGAAGGAGGAAGAGGAAGAAGAATCAGAGGAACAAGAAAGAGGGAGGTCCACGCCACTGCAGCTGTCCTGGAGGATCTAGTTCAGGAAGACCTCAATGCACGGTGACATACACAACGAGGGACAAGGAGCCACCAGTCACGTCCCGCTTAAAGGACAAACAATCAGGAAGCTTCTTGTCGATGGGATCTTTCCTGAGTGGTATCGAAACTTTGATCCACAAATAGGCCTACAGAAGCTACAGAGGACACAGGTGCAGGCTGAACCTTGCCCTGAGGATGTCATCAGCCGACTGCAAGGGTCACCGAGCCCCAAGTCTACAAGGCCAAGGCAGGGAAGAACCCCCCCAAAAAGAGGAAGGTAATAAACGGGGAGGAATCAGACACCAGGGAAAAGAGGTAATCGGCCACCCACGGCAATATGGAGACGGGGCAGAAAGGGGAGGGAAATGCCAATTTCTCCTCACAGGGGTCAGCTCGAGTCCTCCTAATTTCCTTAGGAAAAGTAAGCCTGTTTTCCCTAACGGTATCCCCGCGCCCAGTCGACCCTGCCTTCCAGGCTGCTTCTCACCTCCCCAAACAGAAGTGGACGAAAAGGAAAGAAAGTGAAGAAGAAAAAAGTGAGGGGAGGAAAACTCCAAAAGTACACAAAGAATCAGAGTGAGCAATGAGGTTGAGAGCAAAGTGGAATGCAGAGTGTCCCAGGTGGACAGCTGGCAGCCCTGTGAGTGGCCTGACAGAAAAAGAGCCACCAGCAAGGAGAAAGCGTCAGCCCCTTAGGCCCGGGTCTGCACCGCGTCCGCCCAGAGGCCTGTTGGGCCAGGAGGCGGCTCCGCACCCTGCTGCCCACACCTCAACCCCATCGTCAGCAAATATTGGGAAGCCAGGCAGAAAGCGACAAGAAAGGTGAACAAGAGGGAACCCGAAAGCTGAAAAACTGCCCCCCCTGAGAGTTGCCTAGATGACTGGCCCCGGGTGTGAATGAAGGTGTCTGGGCAGATGCTTGTGGGTATGCGTGGGGATACGTGTATGTGCCTGCCTGAGGACCTGTGGAAGCACAGATGAAGACAGGAAACAGTTGAGACGTGATGAGAGTTAAAAGTTAAAACCGAGGACCTCTGACACTCACAGTCCCAGCGCCAACCCTAAAGACGCAGTCCAGATCTTCCTGCATTCTTTTCTTCTCGCGTTCTCCCTAGGCACCGCCAGAGGCGCACCCTGGTGCACGCTACCTACATATGACAAAAAAAAAAAAAAAAAAAAAAATCCGCCTTTGTTGACAAGTGACAGAAAGGGGGTGACTCCTGTTCCATGGTCACGTGGGTCTTCTGCCCGTAATGCCGTGGGAGTGCAGACCCACTCACGAGATTGTCATTCCTCTTGTGAGAGTGGTTCACACACCCCTGAGTGTGGGAATCGTTACCCGTGGGGTGAATTTTCTGTCCTATGAAGGGATGCTCGTTCCCAGGGTGGCCTACACATCCAGGAAGATTTGTAACAAGCCAACACAGAAAACACTTGCTATATTCGGAGAGCGTTGTGTTCCACGCTGCTGCCCAGGCACCCAGCGGCATGAGTAGCATATGTAGCCTTTAGAGCAACGCGGTCGCGGCTTCGCATCCCAACATAGGCACTGTATGACGTCCCGCGTCAGGCTTTCTTATGTCTGCCTGGAGACCCTAAAGGGGCGGCACAATTTGTCCTGGACGGTCTCATGCATTTTCTGGGCTGAATATCCGGCAAGCACCAGAGTTTAGCTTGAGAGCCCAGTGAGCCCTCTACCAAACCAAAACACAGCCCCCCCCCCCCCCACCAAGCCCCCTCTACCCCAAAATACTCAAGGCTCAACCTCCACCTCCACACGCAGCACAGGAAATCAGACGGGGCCCAGGCGAAATGGGGCAGTCTGGGCCCTGGCTACCCATCATGCACATGGGTAGAACGACCAAGATGCCTGGCAACTAAGTGGTGAACCACCACGTTCCACTGAGCACGCATGCTCCGTCAGACATGCCAAGAGGCTCTCTCTCCAGGAGAGCCACCTGTGAAACCCACCCGGAATGCTCCTGCCACCACTGTGCACAGATGAGTGCCTGGGCTCCAGAGAGAGAGGTAGCTGAAGGCCTCAGACAGGAGTCCGTCCCGTCCAGTCCCATCATCCCAAGAAACATCCGGCCCGACTCCCTGCAGCTCCACGGGTCAACAAGGTGCGGACGCCTGCTGGACCTGGCTGCTTTCCATCCAACTTTGATCCCTTCCCCAAGAGGAAGAGTGCTACCTAGGGACAAGTGTGGTGCGCACAGGCATGCAGCCTGGTCTCTTGCTCAGGCGGCCTGCGCAGATTCCTAGAGGAATCCGCAGCGGCCCGCATGCAGACCCACACACCCACATATCCCTCCCCCTGTACCCCCTCACACTGCCCCCAGTGCGACCTACCCCCACCAAGCCACAGCCCTATGGGTGGAATTTCTTGAGGTTCTCTGGTTCACTGGGAACCCTGCCCAGAGAAGAATCCAGAGGGAAGGAGGGAGGCAGAGAACCCTCCTACCGTTGCAGGCTTCCCCAAAGTGACCACGTAGGTGGGGAGCCCTGCTGTAGGTGAGGTGGGTGCCCCCTGGCCGGTTTCTTTCGTTGTTTCTTTGCTTTTTTGTTTTTGGCGTTTGTTTTATTCTGTTGGCAGCAGACGGACAAAGACGAAGGCAAGGTGGGGGAAGGAAAAGACGTGACCGCCATTTGCGGAGCCACAGTGCCATCCAGCGGAAGGTGTTTCTGACCATGACAACAGGCTGCAGGGACAGGGACACTTGCCTTCTGCCAGGCACCGAGAAGAGTGAGGATGGGCGGGCCGGAGTGGGCTCTGCCTAAGCCAGGGTTTCCCCGACCGGGGCGTAGAGCCCTAGAACGAAGCGGACCTGCCATTGGGACCCCTTGGAGAAGCAGCTACTCTAGAGGCCCCGAGACAGATCAGCCAGGCATCCCGAAGACCAGTCAGCCCACAGGGTGCAAGCTGCCCCGGCAGCCATTTTGAGATACGCATAAGGGAAGCCACTGGCCACCGACAGCCAGAGAATGGGGCCGTTGACTCTGGTCTCTTTTGTGGGCAGTTCCGCGATGCCCTTGGCTGGGGCCACAGTGGGGCCAGAAAGCCTCTATCCTGCCGGGAAATAAAAAAGTTTCGGAGCGCTGAGTGTGAGGCGACCCATGCCTGGCAGTTCCTGGAGACTGCCAGGGGAAGCCATGGCGGGCCGCCCCGCCTGCCCTTTCTTACATACAGCTGTGGAGCCAGGGGGCCATCCTGGGAATGAGCCCAGGCCAAGGGCCAGCGAGGAGTTCCTCTCTCGTCTCGCTTCAGTCTGGGGTCCCACACCACCCTCCCTTTTGCGCTCCTGGCCTTTCCCCAGTACTTGTGCCCTACAGCCTCCGGTTTCCAGAAACAGTTTCCGCTTGATGGCAGTATGGCACCACAAATGCCAAGTACAACCGTAACCCTGCCCCTCCAAGCCGAGGGCCTCCGCCCTTTCTCGTGTGAAAAAAGCAAAGAGGAACGAGAAAACATAATAATAAAAGAAAGACACGGAGAAGAGAAAGGAACCAGCCACCTGGTCCCAGGTTGACCGCCAAACGTAGGGGACCCTAGGACCAACGACCAGCAGGCTGGAGGGCCTGCGGGAATGCTGGTGCAGAAAGGAAAAGACAAAGGACACATAATCATGGCCTCTGGGAAACCACAGGAGGACTGGGATCACAGGGCTGCCGCCCCAGGACAAGGCGCTGGCCACCCAGCTGGCTTACACAAGGATTTGCCCCAGGACTGGGGGTCCTCCCAAGGCCTGCAGCTGCAGGTAGTGTTTACCACCTTGGCATGGCACACACGGAGTTCACTAGAACGGGGCCGAAGCCTCAACAGGCAGCCACAGGGCTGAGGCAGGAGTCTCCCCCACAGGAGACACTCAGCCACACACTCAAGTCTGACTCTGCTCAGGCTGTCTTGGCTTTCACACGGGGGGCGGGGGGGAGGGGGACAGGAGGGCGGCTCAGGGAGGCCTGGGAAGGCCACCCCGCGCCACAGATACTCATAGCATCGCACAGAGCCAAGACTCCCAGGGGACTTTCTCTGCCCCTCCTCCAAAGTGGGGTCCCTTTTTAAGCAGCATAACCCAGGATGATCCAGTTTCATACCTGCTGCTTGGGCCTATCTGATGACAGACTTCCCGCATTCATTCTCAGGAGAAGACCCTAGTTGCCCAATAAATGGCATGATGACCCAGAACTGGAGCCAGAAATGCTCGCCTGTCTCCCGTTCTGCTTTGCACATTTAGAGCCAGCGTGGAAGAGATTGTGGGCACTTTCGAGCCAGTGCTGGTGTGTATGAGTCTGTGTCCGATAATGCTTGAGCTCACACCCCTTTGCTAGTGTGAGCTTACGTGTGTGCGCACGTGCGTGTGTTTGCATGTGTGTGTGTGTCTACTTGGGCGTGTTTAACGTGTGTGTTTGTGTCTGCGTGTGCGTGTGTCTCTGTGTGCGCGTGTATTTCAGTTTGGGTTGCGGGATCCCTTATGACTGCGTTCATGTGTTATCTGAGTCTGTGGTCTGTGGGTGCCTGCCTGTGTGAATGACAGTGGGCAAATCAACACGTGGCAGAGATCTCAGCCTGCCTGCACACGTCTGGATCGATGTGTTCACATGGCTTGACTGGAAAAAAAGGAGACAGGGGACAACTTGCCAAAGCTCCTAAAGGCTCAGAAAGGCACACTTAGAGCATCCACAAGGACAATGGGGAATAACGGTGAGACGTGAGGCACTGGGTAAACGGTGGGTTCAGCACATTTCACTTAAAAGTAACACGTGGGCAGCTTTTCGGTGGACCAGAGAGAACAAACTGGTGACCTTCATCAGTGCTCCTTTGAGAACAAAAGTGACGCTTCCTCTAGGCCTAGTGCTGCAGAGGGACATGTCCAATCACCAAAAAGCAAAAGAAGAAGCAGTCTCCTAGAACACTTGCCTGAACAGATCTGAATGTGAAGGGAAAAAGGGAAGCAAAAGCAGAAGGAAAAGCAGAAAAAGAAGAGGAAAAGGAGGAGGAGGAAGAGGAAAAGGAGGAGTAGGAGGAGGAAAAGGAGGAGGAGGACGAGGACGAGGAAAAGGAGGAGGAGGAGGACGAGGAAAAGGAGGAGGAGGAGGAGGCGGAGGAGGAGGAGGAGGAGGAGGCGGAGGAGGCAGAAAAAGATGAAGAAGAAGAAGAAAAATGAGAAGAAAAAGAAGAAGGAGAAGGAGAACGAGAAGGAGAAGAAGGAGGAGGTGGAGGAGGACAAAAAGGAGGAGCATGAGGAGGAGGAGAGGAAGTTGGAGGAGGAGGAGCAAGAGGTAAAATAGAGGAGAAAGGGAAGAATAAAAGTAGAGAAGAAGAAGGAGGAAGAGGAAGAAGAATCAGAGGAACAAGAAAGAGGGAGGTCCACGCCACTGCAGCTGTCCTGGAGGATCTAGTTCAGGAAGACCTCAATGCACGGTGACATACACAACGAGGGACAAGGAGCCACCAGTCACGTCCCGCTTAAAGGACAAACAATCAGGAAGCTTCTTGTCGATGGGATCTTTCCTGAGTGGTATCGAAACTTTGATCCACAAATAGGCCTACAGAAGCTACAGAGGACACAGGTGCAGGCTGAACCTTGCCCTGAGGATGTCATCAGCCGACTGTAAGGGTCACCGAGCCCCAAGTCTACAAGGCCAAGGCAGGGAAGAACCCCCCCAAAAAGAGGAAGGTAATAAACGGGGAGGAATCAGACACCAGGGAAAAGAGGTAATCGGCCACCCACGGCAATATGGAGACGGGGCAGAAAGGGGAGGGAAATGCCAATTTCTCCTCACAGGGGTCAGCTCGAGTCCTCCTAATTTCCTTAGGAAAAGTAAGCCTGTTTTCCCTAACGGTATCCCCGCGCCCAGTCGACCCTGCCTTCCAGGCTGCTTCTCACCTCCCCAAACAGAAGTGGACGAAAAGGAAAGAAAGTGAAGAAGAAAAAAGTGAGGGGAGGAAAACTCCAAAAGTACACAAAGAATCAGAGTGAGCAATGAGGTTGAGAGCAAAGTGGAATGCAGAGTGTCCCAGGTGGACAGCTGGCAGCCCTGTGAGTGGCCTGACAGAAAAAGAGCCACCAGCAAGGAGAAAGCGTCAGCCCCTTAGGCCCGGGTCTGCACCGCGTCCGCCCAGAGGCCTGTTGGGCCAGGAGGCGGCTCCGCACCCTGCTGCCCACACCTCAACCCCATCGTCAGCAAATATTGGGAAGCCAGGCAGAAAGCGACAAGAAAGGTGAACAAGAGGGAACCCGAAAGCTGAAAAACTGCCCCCCCTGAGAGTTGCCTAGATGACTGGCCCCGGGTGTGAATGAAGGTGTCTGGGCAGACGCTTGTGGGTATGCGTGGGGATACGTGTATGTGCCTGCCTGAGGACCTGTGGAAGCACAGATGAAGACAGGAAACAGTTGAGACGTGATGAGAGTTAAAAGTTAAAACCGAGGACCTCTGACACTCACAGTCCCAGCGCCAACCCTAAAGACGCAGTCCAGATCTTCCTGCATTCTTTTCTTCTCGCGTTCTCCCTAGGCACCGCCAGAGGCGCACCCTGGTGCACGCTACCTACATATGACAAAAAAAAAAAAAAAAAAAAAAATCCGCCTTTGTTGACAAGTGACAGAAAGGGGGTGACTCCTGTTCCATGGTCACGTGGGTCTTCTGCCCGTAATGCCGTGGGAGTGCAGACCCACTCACGAGATTGTCATTCCTCTTGTGAGAGTGGTTCACACACCCCTGAGTGTGGGAATCGTTACCCGTGGGGTGAATTTTCTGTCCTATGAAGGGATGCTCGTTCCCAGGGTGGCCTACACATCCAGGAAGATTTGTAACAAGCCAACACAGAAAACACTTGCTATATTCGGAGAGCGTTGTGTTCCACGCTGCTGCCCAGGCACCCAGCGGCATGAGTAGCATATGTAGCCTTTAGAGCAACGCGGTCGCGGCTTCGCATCCCAACATAGGCACTGTATGACGTCCCGCGTCAGGCTTTCTTATGTCTGCCTGGAGACCCTAAAGGGGCGGCACAATTTGTCCTGGACGGTCTCATGCATTTTCTGGGCTGAATATCCGGCAAGCACCAGAGTTTAGCTTGAGAGCCCAGTGAGCCCTCTACCAAACCAAAACACAGCCCCCCCCCCCCACCAAGCCCCCTCTACCCCAAAATACTCAAGGCTCAACCTCCACCTCCACACGCAGCACAGGAAATCAGACGGGGCCCAGGCGAAATGGGGCAGTCTGGGCCCTGGCTACCCATCATGCACATGGGTAGAACGACCAAGATGCCTGGCAACTAAGTGGTGAACCACCACGTTCCACTGAGCACGCATGCTCCGTCAGACATGCCAAGAGGCTCTCTCTCCAGGAGAGCCACCTGTGAAACCCACCCGGAATGCTCCTGCCACCACTGTGCACAGATGAGTGCCTGGGCTCCAGAGAGAGAGGTAGCTGAAGGCCTCAGACAGGAGTCCGTCCCGTCCAGTCCCATCATCCCAAGAAACATCCGGCCCGACTCCCTGCAGCTCCACGGGTCAACAAGGTGCGGACGCCTGCTGGACCTGGCTGCTTTCCATCCAACTTTGATCCCTTCCCCAAGAGGAAGAGTGCTACCTAGGGACAAGTGTGGTGCGCACAGGCATGCAGCCTGGTCTCTTGCTCAGGCGGCCTGCGCAGATTCCTAGAGGAATCCGCAGCGGCCCGCATGCAGACCCACACACCCACATATCCCTCCCCCTGTACCCCCTCACACTGCCCCCAGTGCGACCTACCCCCACCAAGCCACAGCCCTATGGGTGGAATTTCTTGAGGTTCTCTGGTTCACTGGGAACCCTGCCCAGAGAAGAATCCAGAGGGAAGGAGGGAGGCAGAGAACCCTCCTACCGTTGCAGGCTTCCCCAAAGTGACCACGTAGGTGGGGAGCCCTGCTGTAGGTGAGGTGGGTGCCCCCTGGCCGGTTTCTTTCGTTGTTTCTTTGCTTTTTTGTTTTTGGCGTTTGTTTTATTCTGTTGGCAGCAGACGGACAAAGACGAAGGCAAGGTGGGGGAAGGAAAAGACGTGACCGCCATTTGCGGAGCCACAGTGCCATCCAGCGGAAGGTGTTTCTGACCATGACAACAGGCTGCAGGGACAGGGACACTTGCCTTCTGCCAGGCACCGAGAAGAGTGAGGATGGGCGGGCCGGAGTGGGCTCTGCCTAAGCCAGGGTTTCCCCGACCGGGGCGTAGAGCCCTAGAACGAAGCGGACCTGCCATTGGGACCCCTTGGAGAAGCAGCTACTCTAGAGGCCCCGAGACAGATCAGCCAGGCATCCCGAAGACCAGTCAGCCCACAGGGTGCAAGCTGCCCCGGCAGCCATTTTGAGATACGCATAAGGGAAGCCACTGGCCACCGACAGCCAGAGAATGGGGCCGTTGACTCTGGTCTCTTTTGTGGGCAGTTCCGCGATGCCCTTGGCTGGGGCCACAGTGGGGCCAGAAAGCCTCTATCCTGCCGGGAAATAAAAAAGTTTTGGAGCGCTGAGTGTGGGGCGACCCATGCCTGGCAGTTCCTGGAGACTGCCAGGGGAAGCCATGGCGGGCCGCCCCGCCTGCCCTTTCTTACATACAGCTGTGGAGCCAGGGGGCCATCCTGGGAATGAGCCCAGGCCAAGGGCCAGCGAGGAGTTCCTCTCTCGTCTCGCTTCAGTCTGGGGTCCCACACCACCCTCCCTTTTGCGCTCCTGGCCTTTCCCCAGTACTTGTGCCCTACAGCCTCCGGTTTCCAGAAACAGTTTCCGCTTGATGGCAGTATGGCACCACAAATGCCAAGTACAACCGTAACCCTGCCCCTCCAAGCCGAGGGCCTCCGCCCTTTCTCGTGTGAAAAAAGCAGAGAGGAACGAGAAGACATAATAATAAAAGAAAGACACGGAGAAGAGAAAGGAACCAGCCACCTGGTCCCAGGTTGACCGCCAAACGTAGGGGACCCTAGGACCAACGACCAGCAGGCTGGAGGGCCTGCGGGAATGCTGGTGCAGAAAGGAAAAGACAAAGGACACATAATCATGGCCTCTGGGAAACCACAGGAGGACTGGGATCACAGGGCTGCCGCCCCAGGACAAGGCGCTGGCCACCCAGCTGGCTTACACAAGGATTTGCCCCAGGACTGGGGGTCCTCCCAAGGCCTGCAGCTGCAGGTAGTGTTTACCACCTTGGCATGGCACACACGGAGTTCACTAGAACGGGGCCGAAGCCTCAACAGGCAGCCACAGGGCTGAGGCAGGAGTCTCCCCCACAGGAGACACTCAGCCACACACTCAAGTCTGACTCTGCTCAGGCTGTCTTGGCTTTCACACGGGGGGCGGGGGGGAGGGGGACAGGAGGGCGGCTCAGGGAGGCCTGGGAAGGCCACCCCGCGCCACAGATACTCATAGCATCGCACAGAGCCAAGACTCCCAGGGGACTTTCTCTGCCCCTCCTCCAAAGTGGGGTCCCTTTTTAAGCAGCATAACCCAGGATGATCCAGTTTCATACCTGCTGCTTGGGCCTATCTGATGACAGACTTCCCGCATTCATTCTCAGGAGAAGACCCTAGTTGCCCAATAAATGGCATGATGACCCAGAACTGGAGCCAGAAATGCTCGCCTGTCTCCCGTTCTGCTTTGCACATTTAGAGCCAGCGTGGAAGAGATTGTGGGCACTTTCGAGCCAGTGCTGGTGTGTATGAGTCTGTGTCCGATAATGCTTGAGCTCACACCCCTTTGCTAGTGTGAGCTTACGTGTGTGCGCACGTGCGTGTGTTTGCATGTGTGTGTGTGTCTACTTGGGCGTGTTTAACGTGTGTGTTTGTGTCTGCGTGTGCGTGTGTCTCTGTGTGCGCGTGTATTTCAGTTTGGGTTGCGGGATCCCTTATGACTGCGTTCATGTGTTATCTGAGTCTGTGGTCTGTGGGTGCCTGCCTGTGTGAATGACAGTGGGCAAATCAACACGTGGCAGAGATCTCAGCCTGCCTGCACACGTCTGGATCGATGTGTTCACATGGCTTGACTGGAAAAAAAGGAGACAGGGGACAACTTGCCAAAGCTCCTAAAGGCTCAGAAAGGCACACTTAGAGCATCCACAAGGACAATGGGGAATAACGGTGAGACGTGAGGCACTGGGTAAACGGTGGGTTCAGCACATTTCACTTAAAAGTAACACGTGGGCAGCTTTTCGGTGGACCAGAGAGAATAAACTGGTGACCTTCATCAGTGCTCCTTTGAGAACAAAAGTGACGCTTCCTCTAGGCCTAGTGCTGCAGAGGGACATGTCCAATCACCAAAAAGCAAAAGAAGAAGCAGTCTCCTAGAACACTTGCCTGAACAGATCTGAATGTGAAGGGAAAAAGGGAAGCAAAAGCAGAAGGAAAAGCAGAAAAAGAAGAGGAAAAGGAGGAGGAGGAAGAGGAAAAGGAGGAGTAGGAGGAGGAAAAGGAGGAGGAGGACGAGGACGAGGAAAAGGAGGAGGAGGAGGACGAGGAAAAGGAGGAGGAGGAGGAGGCGGAGGAGGAGGAGGAGGAGGAGGCGGAGGAGGCAGAAAAAGATGAAGAAGAAGAAGAAAAATGAGAAGAAAAAGAAGAAGGAGAAGGAGAACGAGAAGGAGAAGAAGGAGGAGGTGGAGGAGGACAAAAAGGAGGAGCATGAGGAGGAGGAGAGGAAGTTGGAGGAGGAGGAGCAAGAGGTAAAATAGAGGAGAAAGGGAAGAATAAAAGTAGAGAAGAAGAAGGAGGAAGAGGAAGAAGAATCAGAGGAACAAGAAAGAGGGAGGTCCACGCCACTGCAGCTGTCCTGGAGGATCTAGTTCAGGAAGACCTCAATGCACGGTGACATACACAACGAGGGACAAGGAGCCACCAGTCACGTCCCGCTTAAAGGACAAACAATCAGGAAGCTTCTTGTCGATGGGATCTTTCCTGAGTGGTATCGAAACTTTGATCCACAAATAGGCCTACAGAAGCTACAGAGGACACAGGTGCAGGCTGAACCTTGCCCTGAGGATGTCATCAGCCGACTGTAAGGGTCACCGAGCCCCAAGTCTACAAGGCCAAGGCAGGGAAGAACCCCCCCAAAAAGAGGAAGGTAATAAACGGGGAGGAATCAGACACCAGGGAAAAGAGGTAATCGGCCACCCACGGCAATATGGAGACGGGGCAGAAAGGGGAGGGAAATGCCAATTTCTCCTCACAGGGGTCAGCTCGAGTCCTCCTAATTTCCTTAGGAAAAGTAAGCCTGTTTTCCCTAACGGTATCCCCGCGCCCAGTCGACCCTGCCTTCCAGGCTGCTTCTCACCTCCCCAAACAGAAGTGGACGAAAAGGAAAGAAAGTGAAGAAGAAAAAAGTGAGGGGAGGAAAACTCCAAAAGTACACAAAGAATCAGAGTGAGCAATGAGGTTGAGAGCAAAGTGGAATGCAGAGTGTCCCAGGTGGACAGCTGGCAGCCCTGTGAGTGGCCTGACAGAAAAAGAGCCACCAGCAAGGAGAAAGCGTCAGCCCCTTAGGCCCGGGTCTGCACCGCGTCCGCCCAGAGGCCTGTTGGGCCAGGAGGCGGCTCCGCACCCTGCTGCCCACACCTCAACCCCATCGTCAGCAAATATTGGGAAGCCAGGCAGAAAGCGACAAGAAAGGTGAACAAGAGGGAACCCGAAAGCTGAAAAACTGCCCCCCCTGAGAGTTGCCTAGATGACTGGCCCCGGGTGTGAATGAAGGTGTCTGGGCAGACGCTTGTGGGTATGCGTGGGGATACGTGTATGTGCCTGCCTGAGGACCTGTGGAAGCACAGATGAAGACAGGAAACAGTTGAGACGTGATGAGAGTTAAAAGTTAAAACCGAGGACCTCTGACACTCACA
Source organism: Pongo pygmaeus (assembly GCF_028885625.2). Lineage (NCBI taxonomy): Eukaryota > Metazoa > Chordata > Mammalia > Primates > Hominidae > Pongo > Pongo pygmaeus. Next base: position 57,459,586 of record NC_072396.2, on the reverse strand, counting down.
GTCCCAGCGCCAACCCTAAAGACGCAGTCCAGATCTTCCTGCATTCTTTTCTTCTCGCGTTCTCCCTAGGCACCGCCAGAGGCGCACCCTGGTGCACGCTACCTACATATGACAAAAAAAAAAAAAAAAAAAAAAATCCGCCTTTGTTGACAAGTGACAGAAAGGGGGTGACTCCTGTTCCATGGTCACGTGGGTCTTCTGCCCGTAATGCCGTGGGAGTGCAGACCCACTCACGAGATTGTCATTCCTCTTGTGAGAGTGGTTCACACACCCCTGAGTGTGGGAATCGTTACCCGTGGGGTGAATTTTCTGTCCTATGAAGGGATGCTCGTTCCCAGGGTGGCCTACACATCCAGGAAGATTTGTAACAAGCCAACACAGAAAACACTTGCTATATTCGGAGAGCGTTGTGTTCCACGCTGCTGCCCAGGCACCCAGCGGCATGAGTAGCATATGTAGCCTTTAGAGCAACGCGGTCGCGGCTTCGCATCCCAACATAGGCACTGTATGACGTCCCGCGTCAGGCTTTCTTATGTCTGCCTGGAGACCCTAAAGGGGCGGCACAATTTGTCCTGGACGGTCTCATGCATTTTCTGGGCTGAATATCCGGCAAGCACCAGAGTTTAGCTTGAGAGCCCAGTGAGCCCTCTACCAAACCAAAACACAGCCCCCCCCCCCCCACCAAGCCCCCTCTACCCCAAAATACTCAAGGCTCAACCTCCACCTCCACACGCAGCACAGGAAATCAGACGGGGCCCAGGCGAAATGGGGCAGTCTGGGCCCTGGCTACCCATCATGCACATGGGTAGAACGACCAAGATGCCTGGCAACTAAGTGGTGAACCACCACGTTCCACTGAGCACGCATGCTCCGTCAGACATGCCAAGAGGCTCTCTCTCCAGGAGAGCCACCTGTGAAACCCACCCGGAATGCTCCTGCCACCACTGTGCACAGATGAGTGCCTGGGCTCCAGAGAGAGAGGTAGCTGAAGGCCTCAGACAGGAGTCCGTCCCGTCCAGTCCCATCATCCCAAGAAACATCCGGCCCGACTCCCTGCAGCTCCACGGGTCAACAAGGTGCGGACGCCTGCTGGACCTGGCTGCTTTCCATCCAACTTTGATCCCTTCCCCAAGAGGAAGAGTGCTACCTAGGGACAAGTGTGGTGCGCACAGGCATGCAGCCTGGTCTCTTGCTCAGGCGGCCTGCGCAGATTCCTAGAGGAATCCGCAGCGGCCCGCATGCAGACCCACACACCCACATATCCCTCCCCCTGTACCCCCTCACACTGCCCCCAGTGCGACCTACCCCCACCAAGCCACAGCCCTATGGGTGGAATTTCTTGAGGTTCTCTGGTTCACTGGGAACCCTGCCCAGAGAAGAATCCAGAGGGAAGGAGGGAGGCAGAGAACCCTCCTACCGTTGCAGGCTTCCCCAAAGTGACCACGTAGGTGGGGAGCCCTGCTGTAGGTGAGGTGGGTGCCCCCTGGCCGGTTTCTTTCGTTGTTTCTTTGCTTTTTTGTTTTTGGCGTTTGTTTTATTCTGTTGGCAGCAGACGGACAAAGACGAAGGCAAGGTGGGGGAAGGAAAAGACGTGACCGCCATTTGCGGAGCCACAGTGCCATCCAGCGGAAGGTGTTTCTGACCATGACAACAGGCTGCAGGGACAGGGACACTTGCCTTCTGCCAGGCACCGAGAAGAGTGAGGATGGGCGGGCCGGAGTGGGCTCTGCCTAAGCCAGGGTTTCCCCGACCGGGGCGTAGAGCCCTAGAACGAAGCGGACCTGCCATTGGGACCCCTTGGAGAAGCAGCTACTCTAGAGGCCCCGAGACAGATCAGCCAGGCATCCCGAAGACCAGTCAGCCCACAGGGTGCAAGCTGCCCCGGCAGCCATTTTGAGATACGCATAAGGGAAGCCACTGGCCACCGACAGCCAGAGAATGGGGCCGTTGACTCTGGTCTCTTTTGTGGGCAGTTCCGCGATGCCCTTGGCTGGGGCCACAGTGGGGCCAGAAAGCCTCTATCCTGCCGGGAAATAAAAAAGTTTTGGAGCGCTGAGTGTGGGGCGACCCATGCCTGGCAGTTCCTGGAGACTGCCAGGGGAAGCCATGGCGGGCCGCCCCGCCTGCCCTTTCTTACATACAGCTGTGGAGCCAGGGGGCCATCCTGGGAATGAGCCCAGGCCAAGGGCCAGCGAGGAGTTCCTCTCTCGTCTCGCTTCAGTCTGGGGTCCCACACCACCCTCCCTTTTGCGCTCCTGGCCTTTCCCCAGTACTTGTGCCCTACAGCCTCCGGTTTCCAGAAACAGTTTCCGCTTGATGGCAGTATGGCACCACAAATGCCAAGTACAACCGTAACCCTGCCCCTCCAAGCCGAGGGCCTCCGCCCTTTCTCGTGTGAAAAAAGCAGAGAGGAACGAGAAGACATAATAATAAAAGAAAGACACGGAGAAGAGAAAGGAACCAGCCACCTGGTCCCAGGTTGACCGCCAAACGTAGGGGACCCTAGGACCAACGACCAGCAGGCTGGAGGGCCTGCGGGAATGCTGGTGCAGAAAGGAAAAGACAAAGGACACATAATCATGGCCTCTGGGAAACCACAGGAGGACTGGGATCACAGGGCTGCCGCCCCAGGACAAGGCGCTGGCCACCCAGCTGGCTTACACAAGGATTTGCCCCAGGACTGGGGGTCCTCCCAAGGCCTGCAGCTGCAGGTAGTGTTTACCACCTTGGCATGGCACACACGGAGTTCACTAGAACGGGGCCGAAGCCTCAACAGGCAGCCACAGGGCTGAGGCAGGAGTCTCCCCCACAGGAGACACTCAGCCACACACTCAAGTCTGACTCTGCTCAGGCTGTCTTGGCTTTCACACGGGGGGCGGGGGGGAGGGGGACAGGAGGGCGGCTCAGGGAGGCCTGGGAAGGCCACCCCGCGCCACAGATACTCATAGCATCGCACAGAGCCAAGACTCCCAGGGGACTTTCTCTGCCCCTCCTCCAAAGTGGGGTCCCTTTTTAAGCAGCATAACCCAGGATGATCCAGTTTCATACCTGCTGCTTGGGCCTATCTGATGACAGACTTCCCGCATTCATTCTCAGGAGAAGACCCTAGTTGCCCAATAAATGGCATGATGACCCAGAACTGGAGCCAGAAATGCTCGCCTGTCTCCCGTTCTGCTTTGCACATTTAGAGCCAGCGTGGAAGAGATTGTGGGCACTTTCGAGCCAGTGCTGGTGTGTATGAGTCTGTGTCCGATAATGCTTGAGCTCACACCCCTTTGCTAGTGTGAGCTTACGTGTGTGCGCACGTGCGTGTGTTTGCATGTGTGTGTGTGTCTACTTGGGCGTGTTTAACGTGTGTGTTTGTGTCTGCGTGTGCGTGTGTCTCTGTGTGCGCGTGTATTTCAGTTTGGGTTGCGGGATCCCTTATGACTGCGTTCATGTGTTATCTGAGTCTGTGGTCTGTGGGTGCCTGCCTGTGTGAATGACAGTGGGCAAATCAACACGTGGCAGAGATCTCAGCCTGCCTGCACACGTCTGGATCGATGTGTTCACATGGCTTGACTGGAAAAAAAGGAGACAGGGGACAACTTGCCAAAGCTCCTAAAGGCTCAGAAAGGCACACTTAGAGCATCCACAAGGACAATGGGGAATAACGGTGAGACGTGAGGCACTGGGTAAACGGTGGGTTCAGCACATTTCACTTAAAAGTAACACGTGGGCAGCTTTTCGGTGGACCAGAGAGAATAAACTGGTGACCTTCATCAGTGCTCCTTTGAGAACAAAAGTGACGCTTCCTCTAGGCCTAGTGCTGCAGAGGGACATGTCCAATCACCAAAAAGCAAAAGAAGAAGCAGTCTCCTAGAACACTTGCCTGAACAGATCTGAATGTGAAGGGAAAAAGGGAAGCAAAAGCAGAAGGAAAAGCAGAAAAAGAAGAGGAAAAGGAGGAGGAGGAAGAGGAAAAGGAGGAGTAGGAGGAGGAAAAGGAGGAGGAGGACGAGGACGAGGAAAAGGAGGAGGAGGAGGACGAGGCGGAGGAGGAGGAGGCGGAGGAGGAGGAGGAGGAGGCAGAGGAGGCAGAAAAAGATGAAGAAGAAGAAGAAAAATGAGAAGAAAAAGAAGAAGGAGAAGGAGAACGAGAAGGAGAAGAAGGAGGAGGTGGAGGAGGACAAAAAGGAGGAGCATGAGGAGGAGGAGAGGAAGTTGGAGGAGGAGGAGCAAGAGGTAAAATAGAGGAGAAAGGGAAGAATAAAAGTAGAGAAGAAGAAGGAGGAAGAGGAAGAAGAATCAGAGGAACAAGAAAGAGGGAGGTCCACGCCACTGCAGCTGTCCTGGAGGATCTAGTTCAGGAAGACCTCAATGCACGGTGACATACACAACGAGGGACAAGGAGCCACCAGTCACGTCCCGCTTAAAGGACAAACAATCAGGAAGCTTCTTGTCGATGGGATCTTTCCTGAGTGGTATCGAAACTTTGATCCACAAATAGGCCTACAGAAGCTACAGAGGACACAGGTGCAGGCTGAACCTTGCCCTGAGGATGTCATCAGCCGACTGTAAGGGTCACCGAGCCCCAAGTCTACAAGGCCAAGGCAGGGAAGAACCCCTCCAAAAAGAGGAAGGTAATAAACGGGGAGGAATCAGACACCAGGGAAAAGAGGTAATCGGCCACCCACGGCAATATGGAGACGGGGCAGAAAGGGGAGGGAAATGCCAATTTCTCCTCACAGGGGTCAGCTCGAGTCCTCCTAATTTCCTTAGGAAAAGTAAGCCTGTTTTCCCTAACGGTATCCCCGCGCCCAGTCGACCCTGCCTTCCAGGCTGCTTCTCACCTCCCCAAACAGAAGTGGACGAAAAGGAAAGAAAGTGAAGAAGAAAAAAGTGAGGGGAGGAAAACTCCAAAAGTACACAAAGAATCAGAGTGAGCAATGAGGTTGAGAGCAAAGTGGAATGCAGAGTGTCCCAGGTGGACAGCTGGCAGCCCTGTGAGTGGCCTGACAGAAAAAGAGCCACCAGCAAGGAGAAAGCGTCAGCCCCTTAGGCCCGGGTCTGCACCGCGTCCGCCCAGAGGCCTGTTGGGCCAGGAGGCGGCTCCGCACTCTGCTGCCCACACCTCAACCCCATCGTCAGCAAATATTGGGAAGCCAGGCAGAAAGCGACAAGAAAGGTGAACAAGAGGGAACCCGAAAGCTGAAAAACTGCCCCCCCCAGAGTTGCCTAGATGACTGGCCCCGGGTGTGAATGAAGGTGTCTGGGCAGACGCTTGTGGGTATGCGTGGGGATACGTGTATGTGCCTGCCTGAGGACCTGTGGAAGCACAGATGAAGACAGGAAACAGTTGAGACGTGATGAGAGTTAAAAGTTAAAACCGAGGACCTCTGACACTCACAGTCCCAGCGCCAACCCTAAAGACGCAGTCCAGATCTTCCTGCATTCTTTTCTTCTCGCGTTCTCCCTAGGCACCGCCAGAGGCGCACCCTGGTGCACGCTACCTACATATGACAAAAAAAAAAAAAAAAAAAAAAATCCGCCTTTGTTGACAAGTGACAGAAAGGGGGTGACTCCTGTTCCATGGTCACGTGGGTCTTCTGCCCGTAATGCCGTGGGAGTGCAGACCCACTCACGAGATTGTCATTCCTCTTGTGAGAGTGGTTCACACACCCCTGAGTGTGGGAATCGTTACCCGTGGGGTGAATTTTCTGTCCTATGAAGGGATGCTCGTTCCCAGGGTGGCCTACACATCCAGGAAGATTTGTAACAAGCCAACACAGAAAACACTTGCTATATTCGGAGAGCGTTGTGTTCCACGCTGCTGCCCAGGCACCCAGCGGCATGAGTAGCATATGTAGCCTTTAGAGCAACGCGGTCGCGGCTTCGCATCCCAACATAGGCACTGTATGACGTCCCGCGTCAGGCTTTCTTATGTCTGCCTGGAGACCCTAAAGGGGCGGCACAATTTGTCCTGGACGGTCTCATGCATTTTCTGGGCTGAATATCCGGCAAGCACCAGAGTTTAGCTTGAGAGCCCAGTGAGCCCTCTACCAAACCAAAACACAGCCCCCCCCCCCACCAAGCCCCCTCTACCCCAAAATACTCAAGGCTCAACCTCCACCTCCACACGCAGGACAGGAAATCAGACGGGGCCCAGGCGAAATGGGGCAGTCTGGGCCCTGGCTACCCATCATGCACATGGGTAGAACGACCAAGATGCCTGGCAACTAAGTGGTGAACCACCACGTTCCACTGAGCACGCATGCTCCGTCAGACATGCCAAGAGGCTCTCTCTCCAGGAGAGCCACCTGTGAAACCCACCCGGAATGCTCCTGCCACCACTGTGCACAGATGAGTGCCTGGGCTCCAGAGAGAGAGGTAGCTGAAGGCCTCAGACAGGAGTCCGTCCCGTCCAGTCCCATCATCCCAAGAAACATCCGGCCCGACTCCCTGCAGCTCCACGGGTCAACAAGGTGCGGACGCCTGCTGGACCTGGCTGCTTTCCATCCAACTTTGATCCCTTCCCCAAGAGGAAGAGTGCTACCTAGGGACAAGTGTGGTGCGCACAGGCATGCAGCCTGGTCTCTTGCTCAGGCGGCCTGCGCAGATTCCTAGAGGAATCCGCAGCGGCCCGCATGCAGACCCACACACCCACATATCCCTCCCCCTGTACCCCCTCACACTGCCCCCAGTGCGACCTACCCCCACCAAGCCACAGCCCTATGGGTGGAATTTCTTGAGGTTCTCTGGTTCACTGGGAACCCTGCCCAGAGAAGAATCCAGAGGGAAGGAGGGAGGCAGAGAACCCTCCTACCGTTGCAGGCTTCCCCAAAGTGACCACGTAGGTGGGGAGCCCTGCTGTAGGTGAGGTGGGTGCCCCCTGGCCGGTTTCTTTCGTTGTTTCTTTGCTTTTTTGTTTTTGGCGTTTGTTTTATTCTGTTGGCAGCAGACGGACAAAGACGAAGGCAAGGTGGGGGAAGGAAAAGACGTGACCGCCATTTGCGGAGCCACAGTGCCATCCAGCGGAAGGTGTTTCTGACCATGACAACAGGCTGCAGGGACAGGGACACTTGCCTTCTGCCAGGCACCGAGAAGAGTGAGGATGGGCGGGACGGGGTGGACTCTGCCTAAGCCAGGGTTTCCCCGACCGGGGCGTAGAGCCCTAGAACGAAGCGGACCTGCCATTGGGACCCCTTGGAGAAGCAGCTACTCTAGAGGCCCCGAGACAGATCAGCCAGGCATCCCGAAGACCAGTCAGCCCACAGGGTGCAAGCTGCCCCGGCAGCCATTTTGAGATACGCATAAGGGAAGCCACTGGCCACCGACAGCCAGAGAATGGGGCCGTTGACTCTGGTCTCTTTTGTGGGCAGTTCCGCGATGCCCTTGGCTGGGGCCACAGTGGGGCCAGAAAGCCTCTATCCTGCCGGGAAATAAAAAAGTTTCGGAGCGCTGAGTGTGGGGCGACCCATGCCTGGCAGTTCCTGGAGACTGCCAGGGGAAGCCATGGCGGGCCGCCCCGCCTGCCCTTTCTTACATACAGCTGTGGAGCCAGGGGGCCATCCTGGGAATGAGCCCAGGCCAAGGGCCAGCGAGGAGTTCCTCTCTCGTCTCGCTTCAGTCTGGGGTCCCACACCACCCTCCCTTTTGCGCTCCTGGCCTTTCCCCAGTACTTGTGCCCTACAGCCTCCGGTTTCCAGAAACAGTTTCCGCTTGATGGCAGTATGGCACCACAAATGCCAAGTACAACCGTAACCCTGCCCCTCCAAGCCGAGGGCCTCCGCCCTTTCTCGTGTGAAAAAAGCAAAGAGGAACGAGAAAACATAATAATAAAAGAAAGACATGGAGAAGAGAAAGGAACCAGCCACCTGGTCCCAGGTTGACCGCCAAACGTAGGGGACCCTAGGACCAACGACCAGCAGGCTGGAGGGCCTGCGGGAATGCTGGTGCAGAAAGGAAAAGACAAAGGACACATAATCATGGCCTCTGGGAAACCACAGGAGGACTGGGATCACAGGGCTGCCGCCCCAGGACAAGGCGCTGGCCACCCAGCTGGCTTACACAAGGATTTGCCCCAGGACTGGGGGTCCTCCCAAGGCCTGCAGCTGCAGGTAGTGTTTACCACCTTGGCATGGCACACACGGAGTTCACTAGAACGGGGCCGAAGCCTCAACAGGCAGCCACAGGGCTGAGGCAGGAGTCTCCCCCACAGGAGACACTCAGCCACACACTCAAGTCTGACTCTGCTCAGGCTGTCTTGGCTTTCACACGGGGGGCGGGGGGGAGGGGGGCAGGAGGGCGGCTCAGGGAGGCCTGGGAAGGCCACCCCGCGCCACAGATACTCATAGCATCGCACAGAGCCAAGACTCCCAGGGGACTTTCTCTGCCCCTCCTCCAAAGTGGGGTCCCTTTTTAAGCAGCATAACCCAGGATGATCCAGTTTCATACCTGCTGCTTGGGCCTATCTGATGACAGACTTCCCGCATTCATTCTCAGGAGAAGACCCTAGTTGCCCAATAAATGGCATGATGACCCAGAACTGGAGCCAGAAATGCTCGCCTGTCTCCCGTTCTGCTTTGCACATTTAGAGCCAGCGTGGAAGAGATTGTGGGCACTTTCGAGCCAGTGCTGGTGTGTATGAGTCTGTGTCCGATAATGCTTGAGCTCACACCCCTTTGCTAGTGTGAGCTTACGTGTGTGCGCACGTGCGTGTGTTTGCATGTGTGTGTGTGTCTACTTGGGCGTGTTTAACGTGTGTGTTTGTGTCTGCGTGTGCGTGTGTCTCTGTGTGCGCGTGTATTTCAGTTTGGGTTGCGGGATCCCTTATGACTGCGTTCATGTGTTATCTGAGTCTGTGGTCTGTGGGTGCCTGCCTGTGTGAATGACAGTGGGCAAATCAACACGTGGCAGAGATCTCAGCCTGCCTGCACACGTCTGGATCGATGTGTTCACATGGCTTGACTGGAAAAAAAGGAGACAGGGGACAACTTGCCAAAGCTCCTAAAGGCTCAGAAAGGCACACTTAGAGCATCCACAAGGACAATGGGGAATAACGGTGAGACGTGAGGCACTGGGTAAACGGTGGGTTCAGCACATTTCACTTAAAAGTAACACGTGGGCAGCTTTTCGGTGGACCAGAGAGAATAAACTGGTGACCTTCATCAGTGCTCCTTTGAGAACAAAAGTGACGCTTCCTCTAGGCCTAGTGCTGCAGAGGGACATGTCCAATCACCAAAAAGCAAAAGAAGAAGCAGTCTCCTAGAACACTTGCCTGAACAGATCTGAATGTGAAGGGAAAAAGGGAAGCAAAAGCAGAAGGAAAAGCAGAAAAAGAAGAGGAAAAGGAGGAGGAGGAAGAGGAAAAGGAGGAGTAGGAGGAGGAAAAGGAGGAGGAGGACGAGGACGAGGAAAAGGAGGAGGAGGAGGACGAGGAAAAGGAGGAGGAGGAGGAGGCGGAGGAGGAGGAGGAGGAGGAGGCGGAGGAGGCAGAAAAAGATGAAGAAGAAGAAGAAAAATGAGAAGAAAAAGAAGAAGGAGAAGGAGAACGAGAAGGAGAAGAAGGAGGAGGTGGAGGAGGACAAAAAGGAGGAGCATGAGGAGGAGGAGAGGAAGTTGGAGGAGGAGGAGCAAGAGGTAAAATAGAGGAGAAAGGGAAGAATAAAAGTAGAGAAGAAGAAGGAGGAAGAGGAAGAAGAATCAGAGGAACAAGAAAGAGGGAGGTCCACGCCACTGCAGCTGTCCTGGAGGATCTAGTTCAGGAAGACCTCAATGCACGGTGACATACACAACGAGGGACAAGGAGCCACCAGTCACGTCCCGCTTAAAGGACAAACAATCAGGAAGCTTCTTGTCGATGGGATCTTTCCTGAGTGGTATCGAAACTTTGATCCACAAATAGGCCTACAGAAGCTACAGAGGACACAGGTGCAGGCTGAACCTTGCCCTGAGGATGTCATCAGCCGACTGTAAGGGTCACCGAGCCCCAAGTCTACAAGGCCAAGGCAGGGAAGAACCCCCCCAAAAAGAGGAAGGTAATAAACGGGGAGGAATCAGACACCAGGGAAAAGAGGTAATCGGCCACCCACGGCAATATGGAGACGGGGCAGAAAGGGGAGGGAAATGCCAATTTCTCCTCACAGGGGTCAGCTCGAGTCCTCCTAATTTCCTTAGGAAAAGTAAGCCTGTTTTCCCTAACGGTATCCCCGCGCCCAGTCGACCCTGCCTTCCAGGCTGCTTCTCACCTCCCCAAACAGAAGTGGACGAAAAGGAAAGAAAGTGAAGAAGAAAAAAGTGAGGGGAGGAAAACTCCAAAAGTACACAAAGAATCAGAGTGAGCAATGAGGTTGAGAGCAAAGTGGAATGCAGAGTGTCCCAGGTGGACAGCTGGCAGCCCTGTGAGTGGCCTGACAGAAAAAGAGCCACCAGCAAGGAGAAAGCGTCAGCCCCTTAGGCCCGGGTCTGCACCGCGTCCGCCCAGAGGCCTGTTGGGCCAGGAGGCGGCTCCGCACCCTGCTGCCCACACCTCAACCCCATCGTCAGCAAATATTGGGAAGCCAGGCAGAAAGCGACAAGAAAGGTGAACAAGAGGGAACCCGAAAGCTGAAAAACTGCCCCCCCGAGAGTTGCCTAGATGACTGGCCCCGGGTGTGAATGAAGGTGTCTGGGCAGACGCTTGTGGGTATGCGTGGGGATACGTGTATGTGCCTGCCTGAGGACCTGTGGAAGCACAGATGAAGACAGGAAACAGTTGAGACGTGATGAGAGTTAAAAGTTAAAACCGAGGACCTCTGACACTCACAGTCCCAGCGCCAACCCTAAAGACGCAGTCCAGATCTTCCTGCATTCTTTTCTTCTCGCGTTCTCCCTAGGCACCGCCAGAGGCGCACCCTGGTGCATGCTACCTACATATGACAAAAAAAAAAAAGAAAAAAATCCGCCTTTGTTGACAAGTGACAGAAAGGGGGTGACTCCTGTTCCATGGTCACGTGGGTCTTCTGCCCGTAATGCCGTGGGAGTGCAGACCCACTCACGAGATTGTCATTCCTCTTGTGAGAGTGGTTCACACACCCCTGAGTGTGGGAATCGTTACCCGTGGGGTGAATTTTCTGTCCTATGAAGGGATGCTCGTTCCCAGGGTGGCCTACACATCCAGGAAGATTTGTAACAAGCCAACACAGAAAACATTTGCTATATTCGGAGAGCGTTGTGTTCCACGCTGCTGCCCAGGCACCCAGCGGCATGAGTAGCATATGTAGCCTTTAGAGCAACGCGGTCGCGGCTTCGCATCCCAACATAGGCACTGTATGACGTCCCGCGTCAGGCTTTCTTATGTCTGCCTGGAGACCCTAAAGGGGCGGCACAATTTGTCCTGGACGGTCTCATGCATTTTCTGGGCTGAATATCCGGCAAGCACCAGAGTTTAGCTTGAGAGCCCAGTGAGCCCTCTACCAAACCAAAACACAGCCCCCCCCCCCCCCACCAAGCCCCCTCTACCCCAAAATACTCAAGGCTCAACCTCCACCTCCACACGCAGGACAGGAAATCAGACGGGGCCCAGGCGAAATGGGGCAGTCTGGGCCCTGGCTACCCATCATGCACATGGGTAGAACGACCAAGATGCCTGGCAACTAAGTGGTGAACCACCACGTTCCACTGAGCACGCATGCTCCGTCAGACATGCCAAGAGGCTCTCTCTCCAGGAGAGCCACCTGTGAAACCCACCCGGAATGCTCCTGCCACCACTGTGCACAGATGAGTGCCTGGGCTCCAGAGAGAGAGGTAGCTGAAGGCCTCAGACAGGAGTCCGTCCCGTCCGGTCCCATCATCCCAAGAAACATCCGGCCCGACTCCCTGCAGCTCCACGGGTCAACAAGGTGCGGACGCCTGCTGGACCTGGCTGCTTTCCATCCAACTTTGATCCCTTCCCCAAGAGGAAGAGTGCTACCTAGGGACAAGTGTGGTGCGCACAGGCATGCAGCCTGGTCTCTTGCTCAGGCGGCCTGCGCAGATTCCTAGAGGAATCCGCAGCGGCCCGCATGCAGACCCACACACCCACATATCCCTCCCCCTGTACCCCCTCACACTGCCCCCAGTGCGACCTACCCCCACCAAGCCACAGCCCTATGGGTGGAATTTCTTGAGGTTCTCTGGTTCACTGGGAACCCTGCCCAGAGAAGAATCCAGAGGGAAGGAGGGAGGCAGAGAACCCTCCTACCGTTGCAGGCTTCCCCAAAGTGACCACGTAGGTGGGGAGCCCTGCTGTAGGTGAGGTGGGTGCCCCCTGGCCGGTTTCTTTCGTTGTTTCTTTGCTTTTTTGTTTTTGGCGTTTGTTTTATTCTGTTGGCAGCAGACGGACAAAGACGAAGGCAAGGTGGGGGAAGGAAAAGACGTGACCGCCATTTGCGGAGCCACAGTGCCATCCAGCGGAAGGTGTTTCTGACCATGACAACAGGCTGCAGGGACAGGGACACTTGCCTTCTGCCAGGCACCGAGAAGAGTGAGGATGGGCGGGCCGGAGTGGGCTCTGCCTAAGCCAGGGTTTCCCCGACCGGGGCGTAGAGCCCTAGAACGAAGCGGACCTGCCATTGGGACCCCTTGGAGAAGCAGCTACTCTAGAGGCCCCGAGACAGATCAGCCAGGCATCCCGAAGACCAGTCAGCCCACAGGGTGCAAGCTGCCCCGGCAGCCATTTTGAGATACGCATAAGGGAAGCCACTGGCCACCGACAGCCAGAGAATGGGGCCGTTGACTCTGGTCTCTTTTGTGGGCAGTTCCGCGATGCCCTTGGCTGGGGCCACAGTGGGGCCAGAAAGCCTCTATCCTGCCGGGAAATAAAAAAGTTTTGGAGCGCTGAGTGTGGGGCGACCCATGCCTGGCAGTTCCTGGAGACTGCCAGGGGAAGCCATGGCGGGCCGCCCCGCCTGCCCTTTCTTACATACAGCTGTGGAGCCAGGGGGCCATCCTGGGAATGAGCCCAGGCCAAGGGCCAGCGAGGAGTTCCTCTCTCGTCTCGCTTCAGTCTGGGGTCCCACACCACCCTCCCTTTTGCGCTCCTGGCCTTTCCCCAGTACTTGTGCCCTACAGCCTCCGGTTTCCAGAAACAGTTTCCGCTTGATGGCAGTATGGCACCACAAATGCCAAGTACAACCGTAACCCTGCCCCTCCAAGCCGAGGGCCTCCGCCCTTTCTCGTGTGAAAAAAGCAGAGAGGAACGAGAAGACATAATAATAAAAGAAAGACACGGAGAAGAGAAAGGAACCAGCCACCTGGTCCCAGGTTGACCGCCAAACGTAGGGGACCCTAGGACCAACGACCAGCAGGCTGGAGGGCCTGCGGGAATGCTGGTGCAGAAAGGAAAAGACAAAGGACACATAATCATGGCCTCTGGGAAACCACAGGAGGACTGGGATCATAGGGCTGCCGCCCCAGGACATGGCGCTGGCCACCCAGCTGGCTTACACAAGGATTTGCCCCAGGACTGGGGGTCCTCCCAAGGCCTGCAGCTGCAGGTAGTGTTTACCACCTTGGCATGGCACACACGGAGGTCACTAGAACGGGGCCGAAGCCTCAACAGGCAGCCACAGGGCTGAGGCAGGAGTCTCCCTCACAGGAGACACTCAGCCACACACTCAAGTCTGACTCTGCTCAGGCTGTCTTGGCTTTCACACGGGGGGCGGGGGGGAGGGGGGCAGGAGGGCGGCTCAGGGAGGCCTGGGAAGGCCACCCCGCGCCACAGATACTCATAGCATCGCACAGAGCCAAGACTCCAAGGGGACTTTCTCTGCCCCTCCTCCAAAGTGGGGTCCCTTTTTAAGCAGCATAACCCAGGATGATCCAGTTTCATACCTGCTGCTTGGGCCTATCTGATGACAGACTTCCCGCATTCATTCTCAGGAGAAGGCCCTAGTTGCCCAATAAATGGCATAATGACCCAGCCTGGAGGCAGGAATGCTCATCTGTCTCCTTTTCCCCTTTGCATATTTCGAACCCCTGTCGAAGCGAATGTGGGCAATGTCGTGCCTGTGGCAATGTGTGTTTGTGTCCAATAATGCTTGGGTCCGTACCCCTTTGATTTTGTGAGCTTACTTTATGTGTGTGTATGTGTGTGTTTGTGTGGGTATGTGTAAGCGTGTGTATTTTTGTCTGGGTGTGCATGTATCTCTGTGTGTGTGTGTTTGTGATTTTATTTCTTCTTGTGGGGGTCTCTTGTGAATGCCTGCATGTGTGTCTGTGTGTGCCTCCCTGTGTGAGTGAGAGTGGGCAAATATACACGTGGCAGAGACACCCTGCCTGCACACACTGAAATTCAGATCGATGTGTTCACATGGCTTGACTGGAAAAAAAGGAGTTAGGAAACAACTTGCCAAGGCTCCTACTGGCTCAGGATTACACTTAACAGCATCCAGAAGGAGAATGGGAAATAAGGATGAGCCATGAGGTATTGGGTAAAGGGTGCGTTCACCATGACATTTCACTTAAAAGTAACACGTGGGTAGCCTTTTGGTGGACCAGAGGGACTAAACTCATGACCTCCATCTGTGCTCCTTAAAGAACGAATGTGAAGCTTTCTCCAGGCCTAGTTCTGCAAAGGGACATCCCACATCACCAAGGAACAAAAGAAGAAGCAGTCTGTAGAATACGTGCCCACCCAGATCCGCAAGTGAAAGGAAAAACAGAAGCAGAATCAGAAGCAGAAGCAAAAGCAAAAAAAGAAAAAGAGGCAAAGGAGAAGGAAGCGCTGGGGGAGGAGGAGGAGGAGTAGGAGGAGGAAAAAGAAAAAAAAAGAAAAAGGAGGAGGAGGATAAGAAGGAGTTGGAGGAGGAGGAGCAAGAGGAGAAGGAGGAGAAAGAGAAGAATTAAAGAAGAGGAGTAGGAGGAGGAAGAGGAAGAAGAATCAGAAGGAGAAGAACGGAAGTGAGAGGTCCATGGCACTGTAGCTGTCCCAAAGGATCTAGTTTGGGGGGCCTCAATGTGCGGTGACATACAACGAGGGGCACGGAGCCACTTCTGACATCCGGCTTAAAGGATACACAACCAGGAAGCTTCTTGTTGATGGGGTATTTCCTGAGTAAGATCAAAAGCTCTGATCCACAAGTAGGCCTGCAGAAGCTACAGAGAACACAGGTGCTGGCTGAACCTTGCCCTGAGGACGTCATCAGCCGACTGCAAGGGGCTACCAAGCCCCAAGGCCAGAAGGCCAAGGCAGGGAAGGACCGCCCAAAAAAGAATAAGATGAGAAACGGGGAGGAATTGGACACCAGGGAAAAGAGGTAATCAGCCACCCACGGCAATATGGAGACAGGGCAGAAAGGAGAGGGAAATGCCAATTTCTCCTCGCAGGGGTCAGCTAGAGTCCTACTAATTGCCTTAGGAAAAGTAAGCCTGTTTTCCCTAATGGTGTCCCCGCGCCCAGCTGACCCTGCCTTCCAGCCTGCTCCTGACCTCCTCAAACAGAAGTGGAGAAAAAGTAAAGAGAATGAGGAAGAAAAAAGTGAAGGGAGAAAAACTCCAAAATTACACAAAGAATCAGTGAACAATGAGATTGACAGCGAACTGCAATGCAAAGTGCCTCAGATGGACAGCTGGCAGCGCCATGAGTGGCCTCTTATGGCCTCACAGAGGAAGAGCCACCAGCCAGGAGAAAGCATCAGCCCCTCAAGCCCGGGTCTGCACCGCGTCGGCACAGAGGCCTGTTGGGCCAGGAAGCTGCCCTGCTCTCTGCGGCCCCCACCCCTACCCCATCCTACTGTTGCCGGTTCCCCCAAAGTGACCACATAGATGGGAAGCCCTGCTGTAGGTGAGTTGGGTGCTCCTAGGTCAGTTTCTTTTTTTTTTTTCTTTTTTTTTTTTTGGTGTTTGTTTTGGTTTTTGGCACCAAAAACAGAAAGAGGGAAAGAAGGTGGGGGAAGGGAAAGACAAGACTGCTGTTTGTGGAGCCACATTGCCATCTAGCGGAAGTTGTTTCTGAACACGACAGGCTGCACGGACACCTGCCTTCTGCCAGGAACAGAGATAAGCGAGGATGTGCTTAGACTATGTCTAAGCCTGGGTTTCCCCCACCGGGGTTCTGAGCCCTTGAAGGAAGTGTATCTGGCAGTGGGACGCCTTGGAGAAGCAACTACTCTAGAGGCCCCGGGACAGAACAGCCAGGCAGCCCCAAGACCAGTCAGCCCAGAGGGCGGAGCTGGCCCGGCAGCCATGTTGAGATGGACATAAACGAAGCCACTGGCCGAGATGGGGGCCGTTTACTCTGGTGTCTTTTGTGGGGAGTTCCGGGGTTCCCTTGGCTGGAGCCACGTGTTGGCAAGGGGGCCCCTATCCTCCCGGGGAACAAAGGAGCTTCGGGATGCTGGGGACGTGGCAACCCAGGACCAGCAGTACCTGGAGATGGCCAGGGGAACCCATGGCAGGTCGCCCCTGCCTGCCCTTTTTTTCGGAGAGAGCTGTGGAACCAGGGAGGCATCCTGGGAATGAGCACAGGCCAAGGGCCAGCTTGGAGTTCCCCTCTTGTCCTGCTTCAGCCTGGGGGCTCCATGCCGCCATCTCTTTTGCGCTCGTGGGCTTTCCCCAGCACTTGTGCCCGGCTGCCTCCGGTTTCTAGATACAGTTTCCGCTTGATGGCAGTATGGCTCCACAAACGCCAACTACAACTGTAACCCTGCCCCTCCAACTCCAGGGCCTCCGCCTTTTCCCATGTGAAAAAAGGTAAAGAGGAAGGAGAAACAAAAAAAAAGACAGAGGAGTGAAAGGAATCAGTCACCTGGTCCCAGATTGATCACCAAACTCATGGGACCCTGTGACCAAGGACCAGGATCAGTAGGCTGGAGATCCTGTGGGAATCCTGTTTAGGGAGCCAGCCTTTGCCCTTCCTTTGGCTCTCTGCAGGTTTCATGGCTCTTGCCCGTGCAGAAGGTAAACAACAAAAAACATATGATCATCACTGGGACACCACAGGAGGACTAGGATCATAGGGCTACTGCCCCAGGACAAGGTGCTGGTCACCCAGCTGGCTTACACAAGGTTCTGCTCTGCTGCAGGACTGGGGGTCCTACGAAAGCCTGGAGCTCCAGGTAGAGTTTACCGCCTTGGGCTGGCACATGGAGGTCATCAAAATGGGTGGACTGCTCAACTGGAAACCAAAGGGCCTGATGCAGGAGTATCTCTCAGAGAGGACACTAGCAACTCACTCAAGTCTGACTCTGCTCAGGCTGTCCTGGGTTTCACACAGATGGGGGTGGGAGGAGGGTGGCTCAGGGGTGCTGGGGAAGGCCACCACACACCACAGATTCTCATGGCATCACACAGGGCCAAGGCTCCCAAGGGAACTCTCTCTGTCTCTAACACAAAGTGAGGTTCCTTTTTAAGCAGCTTGACCCAGGATGCTCCAGTTTTACACCAGCTGCTGGATCCTATCTGGTAACAGACTTCCCACATTGATTCTCAGGAGAAGGCCAGAGTTGCCCACCAATCAATGGCATGATGGCCCAGGCCTGGAGTCAGGAATGCTCCCCTGTCTCCTGTTCCCTTTGCACATTTAGAACCTGTGCGGGAGAGACTGTAGGCAGTCTCGTGCCTGTGGTGGTGTGTATGTGTCTGTGTGGGAGAATGCTTGGGCCTGTGCCCCTGTGAGGTTTCTTGTTTGTGTGTCTATTTGGGTGTTTGTGTGTGCCTGCATGTGTCTCTGTGTGCAGGTGTGTTTATGATTTCATTTCTGGGGTCCCTAGTGAGTGCATGTATGTGTATCTGTGTCTATGGTGTGTGGTTGCCTTCCTGTGTGAGAGTGGGTAAACTGGCACATGGCAGAGACAGCCTGCCTGTATACACTGAAATCCGGATAGCTGTGTTCACATGGCTTGACTGGAAGGAGAGGAAATGGGGGAAAACTTGCTGAGGCTCCTACTGGCCAAGATTACATTATTATATCGTCCTCAAGGAGAACAAGGTAGAAGGATGAATCATGAGGTACTGGTAGGAAGTGCATTCAGAATGACATTTCACTTACAAGTCACACATGGGTGGCTTTTTAGAGGACCAGAGGGACTGAACAGGTGACCTTCATCTCTGCTCCTTTCAGAACAAAAGTGAAGCTTTCTCCTTGCCTAGCACTGCAGAGGGACATCTCCCATTACCAAGGAGCAGAAGAAGAATCAGTCTCCATAGAACATTTGTCTAGCCAAGATCTGAAAGTGAAAGGAAAAGAGGGAGGAGGAGGGAAGAAAAGAAGAAAAAGGAGGAGGAAGTGTAAAGAAAGAAAGAAAAGAAAAGAGAAAGAAAGAGGAAGAGGAGGAAGAGGAAGAAGAACCAGATGGAGAAAAAGAACAAGAAATGGCAGCTTCATGCCACCTCAGCTGTCCTGAAGGATAGAGTTCATGGGTGCCTCAATGCATGGTGATATACATAACGAGTGACAAAGAGACAACAGTGACGTCCCGGTGAAAGGACACACCACCAAGAACTTCTTGTTGATGGGATCCCTTGTGAGTTGGATCAAAGGCTTTGATCCACAAATAGGTCTGCAGGGACTACAGAGGACAAAGATGCAGGCTAAACCATCCCCTCTGGATGTCATCTGCAAACCACAAGGGGCCACGAGCCCCTAGTCTACAAGGCCAATGAAGGGTAGGACCCCAGAAATGGGAGGAGAGAGGAAAAACGGAGAGGAAAAGGACACCAGGGAAAAGAGGTAATCAGCCACCTGTGGCACTAGGGAGAGAGGGCAGAAAGGAGAGGAGCACTCCGATTACATCTGGCAGGAGTCAACTGAGGTCTTTCTAATTTCCTTAGGAAAAGAAGGTGTGTTCTCCCTAAAGATGTTCACTTGCCAACCGGACCCTGCCTTCCAGGCGAATCCTGACCTCCCCAAACCAGAAGTGGATGAGAAGTAAAGACAGTGAAGAAGAAAAAAGTGAAGGAAGAAAAACTCCAAAAGTATACTAAGAATCAACATGAGCAATGAGGATGACAGCAAACTAGAATGCAGAATGTCCCAGATGGACAGGTGGCAACCCGAGTGACCTTCTGTGGCTTCACAGAGGAAGAGCCACCAACCAGCCAGGAGAAAGTGTCAGCCCCTTATGCCCAGGTCTGCACCGCATGTGCACAGAGGCCTGTTGGGCCAGGAGGCTGCCCTGCTCCCTGCTGTCCCCACCCCCACCACATCCCGCACCCTCCGCCAGCAAATATTGGGCAGCCAGACAACAAGGAATGAGGAAGATGAACAAGAGGGAACCGTGAAGCTGAAGAACCCTGCCCTCTGAGAGTTGCCTGCACAACAGGACCCGGGTATGAGTGGAGGTGCCTGGGCAGACGCTTGTGAGTGAATATGAGTAGGGACACATATATGTGCCTGAGGACATTTGGAAGCACAGGTGAAGACAGGAAAAAGTTGAGACGTGATGGGAGTTAAACGTTAAAAATGGAGACCTCTGACAATCAGAGTCACAATGCCACCCCTAAGGATGCAGTCCAGATCTTCCTGCATTCTTATCTTCCTGCTTTTTCTCTAGGCACGCGTCAGTCTCCTTCTTAGGAGGCCTATGCAGATTCATAGAGAAATCTGCAGTGGCTGGAACGCAGACCTACACACCCACACACCCACCCCCCTGTAGCCCCTCACACCTTCCCCAGTGCAACCTCCCCACATCATGCCACAGCCCCAAGGGTGGGATTTCTTGAGGATAGGCTGGTTCATTGGGACCCCCTGCACAAAGAAGAATCCAGAGGGAAGGAGGAAGGCAAGTTTCCCCAAAGTGACCACGTAGGTGAGGAGCAATGCTGAAGATGAGGTGGGTGCTCTTTGGCCGGTTTGTTTCTTTGGTTTTTTTTATTTTGTTTTGTTTGTTTGTTTGTTTTTTGAGACAGAGTTTCACTCTTATTGCCCAGGCTGGAGTGCAATGGCGCAGTCTCAGCTCACCACAACCTCCGCCTCCCGGGTTCAAGAGATTTTCCTGCCTCAGCCTCCCCAGTAGTTGGGATTACAGGCATGCGCCACCACGCCCAGCTAATTTTGTATTTTTAATAGAGACAGGGTTTCTCCATGTTGGTCAAGCTGGTCTCGAGCTCCCGACCTCAAGTGATCTGCCTGCCTTGGCTTCCCAAAGTGCTGGGATTACAGGCGTGAGCCACCGCGCCCAGCCCGTTTCTGTTTTCTTTGTTTCGTTTGGTTGCCAGCAAAAGGAGGGAGAGGAAGGCAAGGTTGGGGAAAGAAAAGGGGTGACTGCCATTTGTGGAGCCACAGTGACATCCAGTGGAAGGTGTTTTTGAACTACAGGCTGCAAGGAAACTTGCCTTCTTCCAGGCACAGACAACAGTGAGGATGTGCCAGGCTGGGTAGACTCAGCCCAAGGCAGGGTTTCCCCCCACTGGGGTTCAAAGCCCTTGAAGGAAGTGTACCTGCCATTGGAACCCCATGGAGAAGCAGCAACTCTAGAGGCCCTGGGACAGAACAGCCGGGTAGACTCAGCCCAAGGCAGGGTTTCCCCCCACTGGGGTTCAAAGCCCTTGAAGGAAGTGTACCTGCCATTGGAACCCCATGGAGAAGCAGCAACTCTAGAGGCCCTGGGACAGAACAGCCTGGCAGCCTCAAGACCAGTCTACCCAGTGGGCAGAGACGCCCTGTCTTGTGACGGGCATAAGGGAAGCCACTGGGCACTGACGGTCGAGACTGGGGCTGTTTACTCTGGTCTCTTTTGTGGGGAGTTCCAAGGTGCCATTGGCTGGGTCCAAGCTGGGGCCAAGGGGTTCTTATTCTCCCTGGAAACAAAGGAACTTCGGGGTGCTGGGGGCGGGGCGACTCATGCTTGGAAGTCCCTGGAGACTGCGAGGGGAGCCCATGGTGGGGTGCCCCTGCCTGCCCTTTCTTTTGGAGAGAGCTGTGGAGCCAAGGCACCATCCTGGGAATAAGCACAGGCAAAGGGCCAGTCAGGAGTTCCTCTCTCCTCCTGCTTCAGCCTGTGGACGGCTTGTCGCCATCTGTTTAGCGCGCCTGGGCTTTCCCCAGCACTGGTGCTCAGCTGTATCCCATTGCCAGAAACTGTTTCCACTTGATGGCAGTATGGCTCCACAAACACTAACTATAACTGTAACCCTGCTCCTCCACCCCGAGGGCCTCCGCCTTTTCCCATGTGAAAAAGAAATAGGAACGAGAAAGAGAAAAAGTGGGGAGAAAAAGAAAACAGCCACCAGGTCCCAGGTTGACCACCAAACTCAGGGGTCCCAATGACCAAGGCCTGGTAGGCTGGAGACCCTGTGGGAATCCTGTTTAGGCATCCAGCCTTTGCCCTTCCTTTGGCCCTCTCCAGGTTTTGTGGCTGCTTCTAGTGCAGAAAGTAATGACAAAGGACACATAATCATGGCCACTGGGACACCACAGGTGGACTGGGATCATAGGGCTGCCATTCCAGGAGAAAGTGGGAGCCACCCAGCTGGCTTACACAAGGATTTACCCAAGGACTAGGGGCCTATGTAAACCTGGAGCTCCGGGTTGAGATTACCACATTGTCCTGGCACATGCAGGTCACCAGAATGGGCCGATGGCTCAATAGGCAGCCACAGGGCCTGAGGCAGGACTATCCCTCAGTGGAGACACAGAAAACATTTGCAATATTCTGAGAGCGTTGTGTTCCATGCTGCTCTCCAGGTACCAAGAGGTGTGGGTAGGACATGCAACCTTTAGAGCAACGCGGTCATGGCTTTGCATCCCAACATGGGCTCTGTATGAAGGCCCTGCACCAGGCTTTTGCATGTCTGCCTGGAGACCCTAAAGGGGCAGAATAATTTGTCCTCCACCGTCTCATTCATTATCTGGGCTGAATATCTGGCAAGCACCAGAGTTTAGCTTGAGGAGCCCAGAGAGCTCCGTATCAAATCAAGGCACAGCTGCCCCACCACCCTCAAAGACACTCTAGCCTCAACCTCCACTTCCACACCCACTACGGGAACACAGAGGGGCCCAGGAGAAACTGAGCACCGCCGGGGGCTGGCTACCCATGCACTTCAGCAGAATGACCAAGATGCCAGGGGTACTAACTAGTGAGCCATCACGTTCCAGTGAGCCTGCATGCTCCATCATCAAATATGCCAAGTGGGTCTCTCTAGGAGAGCCACCTGTAGAACCCATCCGGAATATCCCACCCATTCCTGGGCACATATAAGTGCCTGGGTTCCAGTCAGAGAGGTAGCCGAAGGCCTCAGACAGTAGTCTGTCTCGTCCTGTCCTGCCCCAACCCGACAGATGCCTTTCTCGACCCTGTTCTGCTGGATGGGTCAACAATGTGCAAATGCCTGTTGGACCTGGCTGCCTTTCTTGTTTTCTTTCTTTCTTTTTTTTTGAGACGGAGTCTCACTCTGTCGCACAGGCTGGAGTGCAGTAGCACAATCTCGGCTCCCTGCAACCTCTGTCTCCTGAGTTCAAGCAATTCTCTTGCCTTAGCCTCCCAAGGTAGCTGAGATTACATACTAATTTTTGTAATTTTAGTAGAGGTAAGGTTTCACCATATTTGCCAGGCTGGTCTCAAACTCCTGGCCTCAAGCAATCTGCCCACCTTGGCCTCCCAAAGTGCTGAGATTACAGGCGTGGGCCACCATACCTAGTGGACCTGGCTGCTTTTAATCCAAACTTTGATCTCTTTCCCAGGAGGGAGTGTGCTGCCTAGGGACAAGTGTGGTGCACACAAGCAAGTGGCCTGTTTTCCTGTTTATGAGACCTGAACAGGTTCATAGAGGATTCTGTAGCCACCCTCCTCCAATACC
The DNA here is from genome assembly GCF_028885625.2 of Pongo pygmaeus. Taxonomy (NCBI): domain Eukaryota; kingdom Metazoa; phylum Chordata; class Mammalia; order Primates; family Hominidae; genus Pongo; species Pongo pygmaeus. The sequence goes on along the minus strand of NC_072396.2, from coordinate 57,436,849 downwards.
CACACACACCTCCCCTGTTTCCCGGCAATACAAGCTCCCCTCACCATACTACAGCCCCAGTGGTTGTATTTTTTGAAGACAAGCATTCCTTCCTTCCTTCCTACAAGCTCCCACCACCATGCCACAGCCCCAATGGTTGGATTTTTTTAAGACAAACCTTCCCTTCCCCTCTCCCTTTCTCCTCCCCTCCCCTCCCCTTCCCTTCTCTTTCTCTTCTCTTCTTTTTCCCTTTCCGAGAGAATAATCTAGAGAGAATGATGGAAGCAGAGAATCCTCCTACTTTTGCAGGTTTCCCCAATGTGGTCAAGTGGGGGAGCCCTGCTGAAGTGAGAAGGGTGTTCCTTAGTTGGTTCCTCATTTTGTTTTTTAGGTTTTCTTTCGTTTTTCGGATGTCAAGTGCTCACTGCAAAGGGCCACTGAATTGATGGTGCACGAAGCGAAGGAAGGGATGCCCAGAATTAGTTTGTTTAGTGGTTACAATTTTTGTTGTTTATGAAACCACAATGAATAGTTATATATAGTTGCTGTGAAATCAATGCTGCCTTCTTATTTAATCAACATGAATTTTAAAATTATTCCAATTAACCCTGAGTTCATTTGTCATCCTATTCCTCTGCAGAGTACAAGATGCACTTCTACAAACCTTCAGAAAAATCTAATATAAGGAAATATATTAATCTATTATGAAGTAGAACATGTCTCTTGTGGACACTGAATCCTCATAATTAGAATTTTCAATTAACACCTTCCTAAAGTTCTTTAGCAATATATTCTAATTCTGATCATATTTGAGAATTATACTTATCAAAAGCCAGTCTCATTATTATTTATCGTTGTTATTACAGTTTAATCAGTACCATTGTGTTAAATAATTTACATTATGTAAATACTAAAAGGTGTCTAGGGTCATTTTCTTTTCTTTTCTTTTTTTCAGAGAGAGTCTCACTTTGTCACCCATGGTGGAGTGCAGTGGCCCAATCTCGGCTCACTACAACCTCCGCCTCCTGGTTCAAGTGATTCTCATGCCTCAGCCTCCAGATTCGCCGGGATTATGGGCATGCACCACCAAGCCCGCTAATTTTTTGTAGAGACAGGGTTTCACCATGTTGGACAGCCTGGTCTCAAACTCCTGACCTCAAGTGATCCGCCCAGCTTGCCCTCCCAAAACATTGAGATTACAGGAGTGAGCAACTGTGCCTGGCCATTTTAGTTTTCCTATATTTATTTACTAAATCTTACACACTTTTTTTCCTATTCGTCTGTTGCCTTCCTTAACGCACTTCGCTAATATGTTATTCTTTTTATTCATTGACAGAGGCAATGTTTTTACGTACATTATACACTAACTCTTTTTTTATAACCTGATCTTGGTCTGTTTATGTTTTCTTTCAGTATAAGTATTTTCTTTATTTAAGTTGTCAATTGTGTTACTTTTTTTTTCTTTTTTAGCTTTTGTCTCATGTATCAGGCTTACTTTAATAGGGTGTATCCTTTTCCAAATGGATCTTTTAATTGTTTTTTATTTAGCTGTGGGTAAATTAATATATTATAAATTTAACCATTTTAAAGTGAACATTTCAGTAGTATTTAGTGCATTAACAATGTTGTGGTGCCACCACCTGTAGGTAGTTCAAAGGCATTTCATTTATCACTCCAAAAGGAAACCCTGTATTCTTTAAGGAGTCTCTAACGTTTCTATACTGTGCCGCAGCCCCTAGCAACCACTTATCTAATTTCTGTCTGTATGGGCTTACCTATTTTGAATATCTTATAGCAACAGGGGCTTACCTAATTTGAATATTTCATAGCAACAGAATCACACAATATGTAACCCTTTTCGTCTGTCTTTTATCAAGTAGCATAATGTTTTCAAGGTTAATCCACAGCACAGCATGTATTTATTTCATTTCTCTTTTGGCTGGATATTAGAAGAACTAACTTTATGTATACACCTCAATTTTTGAATCAATTAATCCATTTCTCTGGGCTGCTTCGACATTTTGGCTATTGTGAACAGTGCTCCTGTGAAGAGTAGTCTACAAGTATTTGAGTCCCTGTTTTGAATTCTTTGGAGTATGTACCTAGGAGTGAAATGGTTGGATCATGTGGTAATTCTGTGATAACTCTTTAAGGAACCATCAAACTCTTCCATTGCATCTACACCATTTTACATTTTACATTCCCACCAGTAATGTATCAGAATTCCACTTTCTCCATATCCTCACTATCACTCATCTCTTGTTATTTTTAATTATAGTAATCTTAGTGGGTTTGTGGGGTTTGCATTTAAATTTGCATTCCCTAATGATTAATGATGCCCAGAATGTTTTCATGTTTTTGTCGGTCATTGCTATGCTTTTTTTTTCCTTTTTTTTTTGACAGAGTTTCACTCTTGTCACCCAGGCTGGAGTGCAGTGGTGCAATCTCGGCTCACTGCAACCTCCACCTCCCGAGTTCAAGTGATTCTCCTGCCTCAGCCTCCCAAGTAGCTGGGATTACAGGTGCTTGCCATCATGCCCGGCTAGTTTTTGTATTTTTAGTAGAGACAGGGTTTCACCATGTTGGCCAGGCTGGTCTTAAACTCCTGACCTCAGGTGATTCACCCACCTCGACCTCCCAAAGTGTTGTGATTACAGGCGTGAGCCACTGCGCCCGGCCTGTTATGCATTCTTTAGAAAAATACTTGTTCATGTTCTCTACCCTTAATTGGATGTTTTGCCTTTTGTTTTTGAATTGCATGTCAGATATGGACCCTTATCATACATATAATTTGCATGCATTTCATCCCAGTTCTCTATGTTTTCACTTTCTTGATAATATCATTTGGTACACAAAACTTAATTTGATGAAGTCAAGTTTATCTATATTTTTCTTTTGTTGCTTGTGTTTTTGGGGTAATATTCAAACATCATTGCAAATATTTAGCTGTGATTTATTTAAGCTTTATGGTTCTAGGTCTTGTAATTAGGCCATTAAACCACTTTGAATTGATTTTTTCATAGCATGAAGTAAAGGTCTAACTTCATTCTCTTTCATGTGAATATCCAGTTTTCTCAATACCATCTGTTCAAGACACTGCCCTTTACCTATTGAGTGGTCTTGATACCCTCGTTAAAGATAATTTGACCAAATATGCAAGGGTTTATTTCTATACTTTCTATTCCATTTCATTGTCTATTTGTCTGTTTTTATAACAGTACTACACTGTTTTGATTATTGTAGCTTTGTAATGTGTCTTGAAATCAGGAAATGTGAGTCCTCCATTTTTGTTCTTCTTTTCCAAAATTGTTCTGGCAATTGTGGGTCTTTTGAGGTTCCATATGTGTTTTAGGATAAATTTTCCTATTTCTGCATAAAAAGTGCCATTGGGATTTTGACAGAGATTGTGTTGAATCTACAGATTGCTTTGCATAGTGTGGACTTCTTAATAATATTGTCTTCCAATCCATGTACACAAACTTTCTTGGCATTTATTTGCATCTTTCCTTTCTTTCAGTGATGTTTTGTAGTTTTCACTGTATAAGTCTTTTGCCTTCTTGGTTAAGTTTATTTCTAAGTATTTTATTCTTTTTGATGTTACTGTAAATGGAATTATTTTATTTTATTTATTTATTTATTTTTATTATTATACTTTAAGTTCTAAGGTACCTGTGCACGATGTGCAGGTTTGTTAGATATGTACACATGTGCCATGTTGGTGTGCTGCACCCATTAACTCGTCATGCACATGGAATTATTTTCTTAATTCCCTTTTTCAGATTGTTAGTGTACAGAAATGCAAGTGATTTTTGCATGTTGATTTTCTACACTGTAACTTTGCTGAATTCATTTATTAACTATAGTGTATTTTTGTGAGTCTTTTGGTATTTTATATATATATATATATATAAGATCACGTTATCTGTGAATAAAGATAGTTTTGCTTCTTTTCCATTTTGAAAACCTTTTATTTCTCTTTTCTTCATAATTGCCCTGTCTAGAATTTCAAGTACAAGCAGTGGTGAAAACAAGCATTCTTTCTTTGTTCGTGATCTTCCGAAGAATGCTTCAAGCCAGTCAACATTAAGGATGATTTAGTTGTTTATTCCTCATAAATGCTCTTAATTATGATGAGGAAGTTCTCTCTTTTCCTACTTTTCTGAGTTTTTAAAAAATAACGAAATGGTGTTGAATTTTGTCAAATACTTTTTTTGAATTTATATGGTGCATTACATTGATTGATTTTCATATGTTGAGCCACCCTTTTATTCCTGACATAAATCCTACTTGGTCATAATGTATAATCCATGTATACATATTCACATATAATATGCTGTTGAATTCTATTTGCTCATATTTTAATAAGTTTTTTATATTTATATTTATAAGGAATATTCATCTGTAGTTTCCTTTTCTTGTGGTGTCTTTGGCTTTGGAAATGTTCCCTCCTGTTCTGTTTTGTGGAAGAATCTGAGAATTACTAGTGTTAATTATTCTTTAAGTGTTTGATAGAATTCACCAGTGAAGCCATCTGTTCCCAGGCGTTTCTTTGTTGGTAGGTTCTGATTCGATTACATTTCTAATAAGTCTGTTCAGATTTTCTGTTTCTTCTTGAGTCAGTTTCAGTAATTTTTGTACATCTAAGAAGTTGTCCTTTTCATCTAGGTCATCTAACCTGTTCGTGTGCAATTGTTCACACTATTCTCTTATAATACTTTTATTGCTGTAAGGTAATCACATCTCCATTCTCATTTCTTTTTTTTTTTTAATTAAACTTTAAATTTTAGGGTACATGTGCACAACGTGCAGGTTTGTTACATATGTATACATGTGCCATGTTGGTGTGCTGCACCCAGTAACTCGTCATTTAATGTTAGATATATCTCCAAATGCTATCCCTCCCCCCTCCCCCACCCCATAACAGGCCCTGGTGTGTGATGTTCCCCTTCCTGTGTCCATGTGTTCTCATTTTTCAATTCCCACCTATGAGTGAGAACATGCGGTGTTTGGTTTTTTGTCCTTCGATAGTTTGCTGAGAATGATGGTTTCCAGCTTCATCCATGTCCCTACAAAGGACATGAACTCATCATTTTTTATGGCTGCATAGTATTCCATGGTGTATATGTGCCACATTTTCTTAATCCAGTCTATTGTTGTTGGACATTTGGGTTGGTTCCAAGTCTTTGCGATTGTGAATAGTGCCACAATAAACATACGTGTGCATGTGTCTTTACAGCAGCATGATTTATAATCCTTTGGGTATATACCCAGTAATGGGATAGCTGGGTCAAATGGTATTTCTAGTTCTAGATCCCTGAGGAATCACCACACTGACTTCCACAAGGGTTGAACTAGTTTACAGTCCCACCAACAGTGTAAATGTGTTCCTATTTCTGCACATCCTCTCCAGCACCTGTTGTTTCCTGACTTTTTAATGATTGCCATTCTAACTGGTATGAGACGGTATCTCATTGTGGTTTTCATTTGCATTTCTCTGATGGTCAGTGATGATGAGCATTTTTTCATGTGTCTTTTGGCTGCATAAATGTCTTCTTTTGAGAAGTGTCTGTTCATAACCTTTGCCCACTTTTTGATGGGGTTGTTTGTTTTTTCCTTGTAAATTTGTTTGAGTTCATTGTAGATTCTGGATATTAGCCCTTTGTCAGATGAGTAGATTCCAAAATTTTCTCCCATTCTGTAGGTTGCCTGTTCACTCTGATGGTAGTTTCTTTTGCTGTGCAGAAGCTCTTTAGTTTAGTTAGATCCCATTTGTCAATTTTGGCTTTTGTTGTCATTGCTTTTGGTGTTTTAGACATGAAGTCCTTGCCCATGCCTATGTCCTGAATGGTATTGCCTAGGTTTTCTTCTAGGGTTTTTATGGTTTTAGGTCTAACATTTAAGTCTTTAATCCATCTTGAATTAATTTTTGTAAGGTGTAAGGAAGGGATCCAGTTTTAGCTTTCTACATATGGCTAGCCAGTTTTCCCAGCACCATTTATTAAATAGGGAATCGTTTCCCCATTTCTTGTTTTTGTCAGGTTTGTCAAAGATCAGATGGTTGTAGATATGTGGCTCCATTCTCATTTCTGATTTACTTATTATTTTAGGTATTTGGTAACGTTTTGTCAATTTTGTTGATATTTTCAAAAAAATCAACTTTTGGTTTGTTTTTCCCTGTATTGTTTTTCTATTCTCTATTTTGTTTATCTCCACTCTAATCTTTATTATTTCCTTCCTTCTTCTAGTTTTGGGTTTGTTTTGCTATTATTTTTCTTGTTCCTCTAGGTGTAGAGTCAGGTTTCAAGATCTTTCTGCTTTTCTAATGTTGACATTTACAGCTACAAATTTCCCTCAGAGCACTGATCTTACTGTGTCACTTAAGTTCTGGCATGTTTTCATTTTCGTTTATTTCACAATTTTATCTAATTTCCCTTAAGATGTCTTCTTTGAACCATTTATTAAAAATGTGTTATATGATTTTCCAGTTTTCCCCTGTTACTGATTTTTAGATTCATTCCATTGTGGTTGTAGAAGATATTGTATGACTTTCATCTTTTTAAATTTATTGAAGCTTGTTTTGTGGCCTAATATATGGCCTATCCTGGAGAATGTTCCATGGCACTTGAGAAAAATGTTTTTATTCCTGTTGTTAGATGAAGTGTTCTATACATGTCTGTTAGGCCTATGGGACAGTGCTGTTAGGTCTATACAGTCTGTTAGATCTATACAGTCTGTTAGATCTACTGGTTTACAGTGCTGTTCAAGTCCACTATCGCTTTATTGATCTTCTGTCTACATGTCCTATCCATTATTGAAAGTAAGGTATTTAAGTCTCCAACTATTACTGTGGAACTGTTTATTTCTCCCTTCAATTCTCCTCCTCTCCTAAGGCATACCCTTCCACCTCTGCTCTGGATCCCATATAATCTCACTTCCTTCAAACTATTCATTATACTCACTTTTTCCTCTCTCTTCAGCTATTCCTCTTTATTTGATCTTTCCTACTGACATTTAAACAAGTTTAAGTCTTTTCCATCTTAAAAGATGGTTCCTTTAACCTTGTTCCCCTCCCATTATAACTTTCTTCCCCTTTTGCTACTCATCACAGCTGAAATTCCTGGAAGCAATGTCTTCCCTATCTTCACCCACTTCCTCACACTCCTCCATGCACTCTTCAATCCACTACAGTTTTTCTGTCCCTTCTATGCCAATAAATCTTCTCTTACCAAAGTCACTAATAAAGGACCTCCTTTGATAGACTCAACTTTTTTTTTTTTTTCCTTCCCTTCTGTCCCCATCACCAATGGATGCTTTTAAATCCTTCTCTTACAAAAATATTTGACACTGTTAACTACACCCTCTTTCTTGAGATAGTTTCTTCCCTTAGGTTTCAGGACACCTAATATTCTGCTTACCTTTTTTACTTTTTTTTGGCAATTCAGTTTCCTTTCCAGGACCCACTTCCTCTCCCAGTCATTTCAGTGTTTGTGTTCTTCAAAATTTTCTTCTTGACCACTTTTTCTTCTCACAATATACACTTTCCCATGGCTTCAACTTTCATCTATATGATGACAACTCTCACCTATATGCTGATTACCATTCAAGTCTGCATTCTTTGCCTATATTTCTGACATTCTAGTGGACACCTTCACTTGAATGTCTCACAGGTACCTCAAATTCACATGACTGAAAACTAAATACCTTGCCAACTTTCTTCACCTGAATGCCTCCTATTTATAATGTAAGTTTAATTCAAGCACTATATCTTCCAAGAAGCCTTCTCTGTCTGGGATCACTATCCATCCTTTGTGCTTCCTAGCTTTAGCTTCTTCCTTACAGAAAGATCTTGTCTCCAGCATTAGACTGAGTGGTCTTCAAGAACAGGTGCATGGTTCAGTAATCTGGGTGTCCCCTTTGTCTCATATAGTGCCTGACACAGCAAGTTTTCAGTAAGTGTTGACTGAATAGAACTGAGTTAATTTCAAATTAACATCCTTTCTTTCTTGGAAACGTTTAAGATCTCTTCTTCCACAGTCTCTTCAAATTTCTGGATATTTCATTTTGTTTTCAAGTAGATAACACATTAGATAAACAATCTATTTCACTGTGAGGACACCCATCCAAATAATCATAGGCTTTCTGATTTTTATGATTCAAGAGTTGAGGGCTGGGTACGGTGGCTCATGCCTGTAATCCTAGCACTTTGGGAGGCCGAGGCAGGTGGATCACTTGAGGTCAGGAGTTCGAAACCAGCTTGGCCATCATGGTGAAACCCCCGTCTCTACTAAAAATACAAGAAATTATCTGGGCATAGTGGTGTGCACCTGTAATCCCAGCTACTCGGAGGCTGAGGCAGGAGAATCACTTGAACCCGGGAGGTGGAGGTTGCAGTGAGTCGAGATCTTGCCACTGCACTCCAGAGTGGGCAACAGAGTGAGATTCCATCTCAAAAAAATAAATAAATAAAATAAAAATAAAAAGAGTTGTTGAAGCCTTGCCTTCCTCTTGGAGCATCCCCTCAAGAGCTGTTTCAATATCTCTTTCCTCACAGATATCATTAGGGTGCAGCAGAGTTCTAAGGTACTGATAAGGCTTCAAATAGAAACCTATCTGACAAAAGAGTACAGTCTTGTGAAGTGCAAATCAAAACCACAATAAAAAAAATCTCACACCAATCAGGATGGCTACTATAAAAAGTCAAAAAACAATAGCTACTGGTGAGGCTGTTGAGGAATGTGAACACGTATACATTGCTGGTGTGAATGCAAATTAGTTCAGCCACTGTGAAAAGCAGTTTAGATTTCTCAAAGAAATTTTTAAAACAGAGCTACCAATTGATCCAGCAATCCCATTACTGTATACATAACTGACAATAAATAGATCATTATACCAAAAAGACACAAGCACTCATATGTTCACTACTGTATTATTCACAATAGCAAAGACATTAAATCAACCTAGGTGCCCATTAGTGGTAGACTGGATAAAGAAAATGTGTTTCACGTACACCGTGGAATACTATGCAGCCACAGAAAACAATGAAATTATGTCCTCTGCAGCAATATGGATGGAGCTGGAGTCTATAATCCTAAATGAATTAATGCAGAAACAGAAAACCTAATACCACATGTTCTCACTTATAAGTGGGATCTAAACATTGAACACATATGGACATAAACATGGGAGCAATAAACACTGCAGATTACTAGAGGTGGGAGGGAATGGATGTCAGTGCAATATATCCATGTAATAAACCTGTGTATGTAGCCCCTACAAGTAAAATAATAGTTAAAATTTTAATAAGAGTACATATTCTGTGATTCCACTTATATAAAGTTCAAGAATATGCGAAATTAATCAATGGTGACAGATGCTACAATAGTGGTTACTTTTTGTGGATGTTAACTTGAAAAGGACACAAATGTGCTTTCTAGGGTATTGGAAGTGTTCTATATTTTGATCTAGGTGTTGATTACACTAGTATATAATTATATGTACAAATTCATTGAGCTATATACTTCAGATTTATGTACTTTACTATGACTTATACCACAACAAAAAGCAAAAACCTAGAAACAAATGAAGTAACTTCTATTGTGCATTGTAATTCTTTTTAAAATTCCTAATCAACCAGATGGAAAGGTACTACACTGAGAATTCAATGTACATTCACCAAGTCATTGTTTGACATGTGCAATAATAGACAGATACCAGGCACAGAAATAGTAAAGAGAAAGCAATTATTTTTAGAGGCTGAAGACACAGGATGAGGAAAAAAAAATATTGAGGCTATGACAAATGAGCAGGAATTTGAAGAATGAAGTTCACTAGGTAAACAAGGGTGTAAAGATGTTAGAGGGAGTCAAATGTACAAAGAAATCTGCATGAAATAATAGTATGTTCACGAAAACCCTAGTGGCACATAAAATACAAAAAAAAAAAAAAGAATTGTGTGAGTTTGGGAACAGATAAGGCTTGATTAAGAGGTATGCCATACAGAATCTTTCAGGTCGTGCTAAGACTTTAGACGTTATCATAGAAAGCAAGAAATCATTAAAGGATTTTCATAGGAAGCAAAAAATCATTAAAGGATTTTAAGTAGGGGAGCAATGTGATCAGATATTTATTTTAGAGGCTATTCTAAAGGCTGTGCCAAGAGTCAGTACGCAGTACTGGAGGCAGGAGATCAGTTAGAAAACTATTATTGTCATTCAGGAGAAAAATGTTGAGGGTCCAAACCGGGGAATGGGACTAGAGTTTTGGAAATGAAAAATAGAAGAAAAAATCATGGAATATTTTGAAGAAATAACCATTATGACTTCGTGACAGATTAAAAAGTGGAGGTAAGAGAGAGAAGAAACATGACATATACCCTAGTTTTTGCCCTAGGATTACTAGTACAAACAATAAAGAATAAAGAGGTTTGTGGTGCTGCCGGTGGGGTGATGAAGAGTTCAGTTTTGGTCACATTCTGTCTAAGGTGATAAGGCAATCACACAGAAAGAGTTATCAGGCAGGTGGCTACATGAGTTTGAGCCTGGCATAAAGCTTGTGCTAGAAATACAGATTTGGAAGTCGTCTGCATATATCTTTTTTATTTAACCCAGGACAGTGGGTGAGAGTGCCAAGAAGAAGTGAGGATTGAAATAGAAAGATTCAGGAACCACTCAATTTAAGGATCTAGGCTGAGGAGGTACTCAGAAAAAAATAGTTAGAAACAATGGCCAAATATGTAAAAGGAGAACTAGAAGAGAAGAATGTTGTAGAATGGAAGAAAGCAGAGAATTTTAAACGTTGCAGAAGGATCAAGATAAAACCCGAAATCCAGTCATTGGATTTGGGAATTAGAAATATGGTAATCTCTTCCACAAAGCATCATGCATTAGGCATTCTCACAAATCTCTTCATTGTTGTTTAAAACGTCGGCATTTTCACTCATTCTTATTTTTCCTGTGCCAATGGTTTCCAATTCTATCTGGCTCCCTGTCTTAAATATTTTAATGCTTACTTTATTATATTAAGATAAAAATTTCAAAAAATCTATAATATGAAATAGAAATAACAAGAAAGTAATTTATAATAAAATATAATGTATTTTAAGACGTAAATGTGCAGCCAAGCACGGAGGTTCATGCTTGTAATCCTAGCACTTTGGGAGGCTGAATCGGGCAATCACTTAAGCTCAGGAGTTTGAGACCAGCCTGGGTAACATGGCAAAACTCCGTTTCTACAAACAACGCAAAAACTAGCTGGGCATGACGGCATGTGCCTGTGGTCCCAGCTACTTGGGGGATTGAGGCAGGAGGATCGCTTGAACCCGGGAGGTCGAGGCTGCAGTGGGATGGGACTGTGACACTGTACTTGAGCCTGGGTGTCAGAGTGAGACCCTGTCTCAAAAAAAAAAAAAAAAAAAAAAAGGATGTAAATGTGGGGACATGACAACACTAGAAGACAATGAAGTATGCAAAAAATATACAGAGAATGCCTGTAAATGTGGCAGCTATAATTACTGACTGATGCATGTGTGTTGTTATCTGGATTTCAAATATCCAAGAGCAGCATTTTTGTAGGCATCATGATTTTCCAAAATGATAAACATTCTTGATAAGATTCTGAACAAAACAAAGGTTTTTACCTTGGATTACATGGTAGTTACATTCCTGGAAAAGTTAGTGTGTATTAAAAACTTGCTTATTTATATATAGCATGGAGTTAAATTCAAGGTCTAGATTACCAAAAATAAGTGTTCAATCTGATGATATATTCAAAAGTTGTATGGGATATAGAACATTTCATTGTGCAGGCTGTCTTGCATATTGCAGGTTATTTAGCAGTACTGACCCTGCCCACAATGTGTCAGGAAGCACTTCAATAATGATTATCTTAAATGCCTTTCACAAACTTGCCAATCACCCTCTCAGGAATATACTACCTCCATTGAGTACAAATACCCTAGTCTTATCCAAAGAATAAAACTCTCTTGGCACTGCACCCTCTCTAACAACCAGGCCTATTTCTTTTTTTTCTCAGTAACTTTGAATTCTCTTATGTCCTATATCTTCAGTCTCTACCTCTTTTCTTGTTACTTTAGGTCAATAAAACTGCAAGTTCCTACCATTATTTTTTAATACTCCCTTGGCTTTTAATCTTTTTACAGTTATCATTTAATTATAAAATATTGTCCAATTTTTATCCTCCATTCTCATCCCATCTCGTATGCCAGCTACCCTCAATTTGGCACTTCCTAGTAACTCTTCAACCCACCGTAATCTGGCCTCTGCTCTCACAACATGGAAACCGTTAATGCTAAATTCACCAATAAACTTAATTTACAAATTAACAAATATTTTTCAGTACTGAACCCTCTAATGTATATTATGTTGCTGTTCACTACATTTTTCTTAATCGGCATCAAAATTTTTCAGGTTTTCCCCTCATCCTATTACTCCTTTATCTGTTCATCTTTCTCTAGATAATCCTTAAATGTTAGTGGTCCCCAGAATTTCCTTCTCAATCCATAACTTTTCTCTATATATACCTTCTTCTAGATCATTTAATTTACTCTCGTGGTTTTATCTATCACCTTTATGCTGATGGTTTTCTAAATATATTAATATGGACAACACTTCTCTTGCAATCTCAGATCTTTACCTGCTTGCCAGGAACCTCCATCTAGGTATCTTACTGAAAATGTTGAAAACCTGCTCCTTTTCTTGTATTCTATAACTCAGTTAGTGATTTCATGTAATACTCAAACCACATACTTGAGAACTACCCTCTATTATTCTGTTTCCTTTGACATCCCATCTGTGATTGTCTTTTGATGTGTCAATTTGGCTAGGCTAGAGTCCCCAGTTATTCAATTTAACTAGGTTTTGCTGTGAAGCTATTTTGTAGATGTGATTACTGTCTATAATCAGTTAACTTTAAGTAAAGGAGATTATCCTAAATAATTTGGGTAGACCTGCTTCAATCAGCTGATAGACCTTAAGACCAGAGCTAAGGCCTCCCTGAATAAATTTAACCTGGGGACATCAGCTTCAGCCCATGTCCAAGAGTTCCAGTCTGTCCTTCCTGAAAGCCCACTCCACAGATTTCAGGCTTGCCTACACAGCCCCCACAAGCCAATTCTTTATAATACATTTCTTAATATATATCTCCTACTGGTTCTATTTCTCTGGTTGAACCCTGATTGATACACCATCTAATCAATAATACTTCATAAAACTTTCTCAAATCCACTGATCTGTGCTCCATCCCAACTACCATTGGCTGAGTTCAAGCCTTCATCACTTTTTGTCGGGATTTTCATACAAGCATCTTAAATGATCCTCTTACCCCAATCTTGCTCTACCATACTATCCTCCACATGGCCACTAGTATGACCTATATAAAATATAAATGTGAACACAGCACTCTCTTTCAAGATTGTCAGTCACTTCTCATTTCCTACAGATCTATCTTGAGCCTTTGTAGCGCATAAAGTCTTCATGTTTATGCTTCAGCTTGCTGATCTAGCTCCATCTCTCCACTCCAGGAAAACTACCTACCACACATCTCACCTCCTCCAAAAACCAGCCTACCTTGAGCTCTGTAACTTTGGTCATTATTTTCTCACTGCTTGAAGTTCTCTACCCATCTACAATTATCCATCCTTACTTAGTACCTCATTTCATTTCAAAGACTCAGCTTAGATACTGATTAATACAGGAGGCCATTCCTGGCTCTTCTAGTCTTGCTCATGTGCCTTCTTGTATTCTCTTACAGAACTCTGTGCCAATCTCTATCTACAGAACTTACCAAACCAGTTTATGAACTCCTTGGTGAGTTAGATGTTATATTTTTGTAACCCTGGCACATAAAACAATGCCTGGAATTTAATACATGCCCAATTTAATAGGCATTCTTTAATATTTGTGTTGGTTGAATAAAAGAAGGGATAAATCACACACTGGGTGTCAGGTTATGGCTTGCTGCTATAATAAAATCTGTGGTAGGCAAAATGATGGCCACCCAAAGATGTCCACACCACAATTCCAAGAATCCATGACTATGTTATTTTACAAGGCAAGAGGAACTTTATTGATGTGATTAAGTTAAGGATCTTGAGATAGGGGAGAATATTCTGAATTATTTGGGTGGGCATACTCTAATTGCATATATCTTTAAAAGCAGAGAACCTTTCCTCAGCTAAGTCAGTGAAAGATGTAATGACAAAAGAAAATGGAGAAATTCTAAGTATGAGAGGGACTCAATTTGCCACGGTTGGCTTTGAAGATGGAGAAAAGAGATGACAATCTAAGGAATTCGGGCGGCCTCTAGAAGCTAGGAACAGCTCTTAGCTCACAGCCAGCAAGAAAGGAATCTCAGATCTACAGATCTACAGTGGCAAGGAACTGAGTTCTACAGATCTCAGATCTACAGTGGCAAGGAACCGAATTCTGCCAATAACCAAATGAGCAGGACATATCCCTCCTAGAGCCTCTAGAAAGGAATGCAGCCAGCCAACAGCTTGACTTCTCATCAGGTCTGATGAGACCCATAGCAGGCTTCTGGCCTCCAGAACTATAATAAATATGTTGTTTTAAATTTCTAAATTTGTGATCATTTTGTTATGGTAGAAATATAAAACTAATACAGAATCCATGCAATAAAATCTGGCTTATTTTCCCAGAGACAGAAGACCTAGATGCTATGATAACATGTCAGGAGGTAAGAATAACAGGAGAGGAACTCGATCATATCATATTTGCCTCTTAAAAATGATCAATATAGAGTAGTATGAGAAAGTCTTTATACAATGAGAGGGAGAAAAGTAACCAAGTCATAGGAAAAAGTACTTAAGGAGACTGCACATGAAGCTGCTAAAAAAAAAATGTTATTTCCTATTGAGTTGATTGTGAAAGTTTGTGAATACACAGACAGACACCCAGCCGGACTAAGTAAATGCTCTGAGGTAGGAAAATGTGATGGCAGAATAGATATACAAACTCCTCTTAATGCTGAGCATTTCTATAAACAGGTAACCTAGACATGGAATACAGTGCAAATTATAAACCATAATTTGACCTGTGTCCAGAAAAGTAACTTTCTTAAGGGGGAAGTAAAAAATACCCACCTAGCTATCTGTAAAATCCCCAAAGGTATCTATGCTGTTGGGATAAACTGGCATTTTCTGCCTAAGAAGGACAGAACATCACCCATTAGTCTTCTTGTTAAAAATGCTTAAACTAATCATGGGAAAACAATCAGACACATTTCATACTGTGAGACATATAGAGGAAAACTACCTGGACTCATCAAAAATGGCAATGTCACAGAAAAAGGACAAGAAAAAAAGGGAGGGTGCTATTCTAGATTTAAAGAGACTAAAAAGGAGCATGACAACTAAATACAATGCATGACCCTTGACTGGATCCTGGACCAAAATAAATAAAAAGCTATAAAGGATATTGTTAGGAAAATTGTGAGAACTTGATATGGATAGTATATTAGATAATAGTATTGTATCAATGTTAAATTTCTCTGGGTGTAATAGTAATTTAATTGTTCTTAAGAGATATATGATTTAGTGTTTAGGGTTGAAGTGTCATGATATCTGCAAGTTACTTCCCAATGGCTCAGCAAAAAAACGTGTGTACGTATATATACATATATGTATATAGTATTTAGAAAGAGAGATAAGCCATATGTAGCCAAATTGATGCACTGATGAATCTAAAGTGGTCCCCCGTCATCCACAGTTTCAGTTACCCATGATTAACTGCAGTCTGAAAATATTAAATGGAAAATTCCATAAATAAACAATTCATACGTTTTAAATTTCACACCACTGTGAGTAGTGTGATGAAATCTCATGTTTGCTCCAGATGTGAATCATCCCTTTGTCCAGCACATCAACGCGGTATTCCTTACCTGCCCATCAGTCACTTGCTAGCCATCTTGGTTATCCAATAAACTGTTGCAGTATCACAGTGCTTACGTTCATGTAATCCTTATTTTACTTAATAGTAACCCCAAAGTGCAAGAATGATAATGCTGGCAGTTCACATATGCTAAAGAAAAGCTGTAAAGTGCTTCCTTTAAGTGAAAAGGAGGAAGTTTTCAACTTAATAAGAGAAGAAAAAAAATCATATGTTGAAGTTGCTACGACCTATGGTAAGAATGAGTCTTCTATCCATGAAATTGTGAATATTGTAATAATTGTTCTATTTTATTATTGTTGTTGTTAATCTTGTATTGTGCCTAACTTATAAATTTAACTTTATCGTACATATGTATGTATAGAAAAAAACATAGTTTATATAGGATTAATTACTCTTCATGTTACCAGGCATCCACTGGGGATTTTGGAATGTATCTCCCTTGGATAAGGGAGTGCCTTGGATAAGAATGGCACTACAATACATGAAAGATATCTTTTGACTTTTCTGTAGAGTTTAAATTCTATAAAATAAAAAATTAGTAAAGAAAGATAATGTTTGGCTATATAAAGCTTATCCTTAATACTAATTATAAATTCTATTGGTAAATTCAGAAACAAACAAATCAATGCATTGATTTTTTGGCAGAACATTTTGTAAAAGATAAAAGAAAGAAAAAAAGTGAATAAGTAAAAGAATGGAAAAAGAAATACCACCAAAAAAGAAAAGGTGGAGTAGCTATGTTAACAGCAAGGAAACATTGGGCAGGTCTTCCGAACAGAAAATCAACAAAGAAACATCACACTTAATCTGTACTGTAGACCAAATGGACCTAACAGATATTTACAGAACATTTCATCCAACGGCTCCAGAATATACATTCTTTTCCTCAGCTCATGGATCATTCTCTAAAGCCACTATGTTAGGTCACATGACCATATGTTAGGTCACAATACAAGTCTTAAAACATTCAAAAAAATTGAAACAATATGAAGCATCTTTGACCACAATGGAATAAAAATAGAAATCAATAACAAGAAGAATTTTGGAAACTATACAAATACCTGGAAATTAAACAGTATGTTCCTGAATAACTAGTGGGTCAATGAAGAAACCAAGAAGAAAACTGAAAAAT
The DNA here is from genome assembly GCF_028885625.2 of Pongo pygmaeus. Lineage (NCBI taxonomy): Eukaryota > Metazoa > Chordata > Mammalia > Primates > Hominidae > Pongo > Pongo pygmaeus. Next base: position 57,419,812 of record NC_072396.2, on the reverse strand, counting down.
TTGTTGAAACAAATGATAATGGAAACACAACATACAAAAACCTATGGGATACAGCAAAAGCAGTACTAAGAGGGAAGTTTACAGCTATAAAGTTTAGTTATATATAAGTTTAGTTATTTAGTGCCTAAATAAAAAAAGGTAAAACTTAAAATAAAGAAACCAATAATGAATCTTAAAGAACTAGAAAAGCAAGAGAAAACTAAACTCAAAATTAGAGGAAGAAAAGAAATAATAAACACCAGAGCAGAAATAAATGAAATTGGAATGAAGAAAACAATACAAAATAAAATAAATAAGTAAATAAAATAAAATGTTGGTGTTTTGAAATGTTAAATAAAATTGACAAACCTTTACCCAGACTAAGAAAAAAAGAGGGAAGATCCAAATAAATAAAACCAGAGATGAAAAAGGAGACATTACAACTGATACTGCAGAAATTCAAAGGATCATTAATGGCAACTATGAGCAACTATATGCCAATAAAGTGGGAAATCTAGACTAAATAGAGAAACTCCTCTACACATATGACATATCAAGACTGAACCGTGAAGATAATCCAAAACCTGAAAAGACCAATAAAAAGCCATAATAAAAAGTCTCCCAGTAAAGAAAAGCCTGGGACCTGATGGCATCACTGCTGAATTCTACCAAATATTTAAAGAAGAACTAATATCAACCCTACCTGAACTATTCTGAAAAATACGGGAATAAAGGATACTTCCAAACTAATTCCATGAGGTCTGATACCAAAATCAGACAAAAACAAATTTAAAAAAAAAGGCCAATATCTCTGATAAATATTGATGCAAACATCTTCAACACACTACTAGCAAATCAAATTCAACAATACATTAAAAAGATTATTCATCATGACCAAGTGGGATTTATCCCTGGGATGGAAGGATGGTTCAACAATGGTGATTCATAGTATCAACAGAAGGGGGGACAAAAACCACATGGTCATTTCACTTGATGCCGAAAAAGCATTGGATAAAGTTCAACATGCCTTCATGATAAAAACCTTCAAAAATGGGTATAGAAGGAACATACCTCAACATAATAAAACCCATATATAACAAACCCACAGCTAGTATCATACCAAATGGGGAAAAACTGAAAGCTTTTCCTCTAAGATCTGAAACATGACAAGGACGCCCATTGTCACCACTGTTATTCAACATAGTACTGCAAGTCCTAGTTAGAGCAATCAGACAAGAGAAAGAAATTAAGGGCATCCAAATTGGAAAGGAAGAAGTCAAATTACCCTTGTTTGCAGAGGATTTGATCTTGTGTTTGGAAAAGCATAAAGATTCCATAAAAACTATAAGAACTGATAAATTCAGTAAAGTTGCAGGATACAAAATCAACATATGAAAATCAGTAGCATTTCCATATGCCAACATTGGGCAATCTGAGAAAGAAATTTAAAAATAATTCCACTTACAATAGCCAAACATAAAATTAAATACCTAGCAATTAACTCAACCAAAGAAGTGGGAGATCTCTTTAATAAAAACCGTAGAACACTGATGAAAGAAATTGAAGAGGACACCAAAAAATGGAAAGATAGTCCATGTTCATGAATTGAAAGAATCAATATTGTTAAAATGTCCATACCACAAAAAGCAATCTACAGGTTCAATGCAATACTTATAAAAATACAAAAAACATTCTTCACAGAAATAGAAAAAACAATCCTAAAATTTATATGGAGCCACAAAAGACCCAGAATAACCAAAGCTATCCTAAGCAAAAAGAACAAAACTGGAGGAATCATATTACCTGACTTCAAATTATACTACAGAACTACAGTAATCAAAACAGCATGATATTGTCACAAAAACAGACACATAGACCAAGGGAAGATAACTGAGAACCCAGAAACAAATCCACACACCTAAAGAACTCATTTTCCACAAAGGTGCCAAGAACATACACTGTGGAAAAGACAGTCTCTTCAATAATTGGTGCTGGGAAAACTGGATATCCATATGCAGAAGAATGAGACTAGATAGCTATCTTTTGCCATACACAAAAATCAAATCAAAATGTATTAAACACTTAAGTCTAAGACCTCAAACTATGAAACTACAACAAGAAAATATGGGAAAAATCTCCAGGACATTGGTCTGGGCAAAAATTTCTTAATTAATACCCCACAAGCAAAGGCAATCAAAGCAAACATGAACAAATGGGATCACATCAAGTAAAAAGCTTCTGCACAGCAAAGCAAACAGTCTACAAAGTATAGGCGCAATGGGAGAAAATATTTGCAAACTACCCTTTTGACAAGAAATTAATAACCAAAATATATAAGGAGCTCAAACAACTCAATAGGAAAAAATCTAATAATTTGATCAAAATTGCGACAAAGATTTGAATAGACATTTCTCAAAAGAAGATACACAAATGGCAAACAGGCATGTGAAAAAGTACTCAATGTAGTTGATCATCAGGGAAATGCAAACCAAAACTACAATGGGATATTATCTCACTTCAATTAAAATGGCTTATATCCAAGTGACAGGCAATAACAAATGCTGGCGAGAATGTGGAGAAGAGGGAATGCTTGTATACTGTTGATGGGAATGTAAATTAGTACAACCACAATGGAGAACGATTTGAAGATTCCTCAAAAAACTAAAAATTGAGCTACCATATGACCCAGCAATCCCACTGCTGGGTATATACCCCAAACAAAGGAAATCAGTATTATCAAAGAGATATCTGTACTCCCATGTTTGTTGCAGCACTGTTTACAACAGCTAAGATTTAGAAGCAACCTAAGTGTTCATCAACAGATACACGAATGAAGAAAATGTGGTACATACCCATAGTGGAGTACTAATCAGTCATAAAAAAGAATGAGATCTAGTTATTTACAACAGCATGGATGGAACTGGAGATCATTATGTTAAGTGAAATGGGCCAGGCACAGAAAGACAAACATCACATGTTCTCACTTATTTGTGGAATCTAAAAATCAAAACAATTGAACTCATGGAGATAGAGAGTAGAAAGATGGTTACCAGAGGCTGGGAAGGGTAATGGGTGGTGGGGGAGAGTGGAGATGGTTAACGGGTATACAAAAAGAATGAATAAGATCTATTATTTGATAGGACAGCAGGGTGACTATAGTCAACAATAATATAACTCTATAATTACATTGTCTGTAACACAAAGGATAAATGCTTGAAATGATGGATACCCCATTGTACATGATGTGATTATTACACTTCACATATATCAAAACATCTCATATACCCCATAAATGTATACAACTACTAGGTACCCAGAAAGATTTTACAAAAATTAAAAAAACCCAGCAAACAAAAAAATTTTACATTCAAAAAGATAAAAAGAGTTCCTAAAATTGTAAAATACGTATCTATTGTAGACTTGTATGTATATACTAACAATGCCTCAAGTATACAAAGCAAAAATTGTCAAAAGTGTAAGAATTTGACAAATACACAAATACAGTGGGAGATTTTAACTCTCTTGGTAACTGATAGGTCCAGCAAACAAAAAACTTAGGAATAGAGAAGATTTAAACAACACAATTAAATTTAATGAACAGAACACTACACGCAAAAATTAGATACACAATCTTTCCAGGCACACATAGAACACTAGTTGATCATGTTCTCTAGGACATAAAGCAAGTTTCAACAAACACTAAATAATCATTATCACATAAGCAATTATTGTCTTTTAAATGGAAAACAATAACAAAATGTTAAGCTAAAAAACAGCTATATACAATGACTTAGTTTCTAAATACTGTCTCCATAAAAGATAACAGAGGTCTATAGAGAAATGATTAATGGGGTAGGAAGTACAAGACAAGTCTTAAAGTAAGGAAGTAAAAACATTTTAAAGTAAGTAAAAAGTGTGTTTAAGAATGATGAGACATGTCAAAAGACAGGGGAGCCAACTTGAATGGGCAGCCAGTCACTAAATCTGAGACAATTTGGGTATTAAAATAAATAATAACAATAGGGTATTTTTAAAATAAAGTAAAAATCTATGTGTCCAAAGTAATTAATAAACAAATAAATGGAGAAAAAGCTCTACCTTGATGTAGAATATAAACTAATAAATGTAGTAAAAATGATGGAGTTTGAAAATTACCATTTTGCATTCATCATAGCAATATCTTATTCAGTCAAGAATTATCAATGGATTTGAAAACCAGTGGATGATAATTTAATGAGGAACAGGATATTTACATAGTCTCAAAGTATCCCCAGCAAAATCATTAATTATAAAGAGGAAAATGATAACTGTAAAGTGGATTAATCTAGCAACTATTCACCATGTTAACCAAGTAATCAAAGTTAACTTTACTACTGAAGGGTCAAACCAGCATCATGTACCACCAATATGATGCCCTGAGAACAATACATTACTTCTGTGGTGCTTTTGCTAATATGCGTACTCTAAATAATGGGGAAATGGCACACAAATTTAAATTAAAGGACAATCTATGAAATAAGTGTCCTGTATTTACCCAAGCAACAATTGTTGATGTGTGATATTGTGATATATATATTGGTTTTTGTCCATGGTTCCTGGCTCATAACTCCCAAATCTCTTGTTATTTCCTAAGTGACTAAAACAATAAGCATATCTCTTGTTAAAGTATTTGGTCTTTTGTCTTTGGTTCCTGAAGCAGCTTTGAAACAGCTTCAGAGAAATAAAAGTGAGAGACAGTCTCTCTCTCTCTCTCTCAATCTCTCTATGTATCTATCTATCTATCTATCTATCTATCTATCTATCTATATATATATATACACACACACACATATATATATGTATAATGTTGGGGCACTTTAGGCTTCACAAAACAGAATCTCTCTCTTTCTCCTGCCCTTCTTTTACCTGCTTTTTTTTCTCCCAAAGGCAAGCCATAGAAACTAAAAATATACTGTAATCTTCACCCAGCTTTCTGGCTTGGAGCTGGTCGTAAAGAAATTCTCTGACCTACCTAGTTTGACTGTGGGTCATAAGACTCCCATTTCAGAAAGAGTACTGCCCCATACCCAGGAGGAAGGAATGCTGCACAGAGAATCCAAAAAGAATCTGAACAGACAAGCCTTGCTGGGTTTCTCCACCAAGTCTATGGGTATTAGATCATACCCTTTAGTCCAGTCACATTTCTACATGGTTGTTCATGCTTCATTAGTGCCTATCAGATGAAGTCTTCATAAAAAGCACAAGAGGACAAAGTACAGCTGAATTTGTGGAGGATTTCAGAAAGGTGACAAATAACTCATCCACATGCCAGGAGGGTGGCACACCCTAACTCCACAGGAATGGAAGCTCCTGTGCTCAGTAGCCTTCTAGACCTCACTCTATGTATCTCTTCATCTGGCTGTTTATTTGTAGCCTTTAAAATATCCTTTATGAATAAATGGGTAAATGTTAAGTAAGTGTTTCCCTGAGTTCTGTGTGTTGTTCTAGCAAATTATTTGAGCCTAAAGAGAGAGGCTGTGGGAACCCTAACTTGAAGCTGGTCAGTTAAAAGTTCCAGAGGCCCAGATTTGAAACTGATGTCTAAAGTTGAGGCAGTCTCGTGGGACTAAGCCCTCAATCTGTGGGATCTGATACTTTCTGCAGGGAGATAGCTTCAGAATTGAATTGGATTGGAGAACACCCAGCTGGTGTCCACTGCAGAATTGTTTACTTGCCTGTTGGTGAGAAAAAATCCCAATACATTTGGTCACAAGTTTTCTGTGTTGGTTGCTGTGGTACAAGAGCCAAAGAAAAACTGTTTTTTTCCACACAATCAGTGTCAGAAGTGGGGTTGTGAGAATATAATGAGAGAAACTGAGTTTGTTTTTCTATAAACATAAAAGACAAAGAAAGGTCAAGGAATTGTTCCATATTAAAAACTGAAGAGACATGACAAGTAAATGTAATGCATCATCTTGGATTAGCACTTTGACCAAGGAAAGAAAATAACCACAAAAGACATTATTGGGACAACTGATAACATTGGAATATGGCATAGATTGTAATATTGAAACAATGTCAAATTTCTTGATTGTGACACATTTACTGAGGATGTATAAGAGGAAATCATCATTCTGAGGTAATACACACTGTCATATGAAGAGGTAAAGGAGAATGATATTTGCAAATTACTGTCAAATAGGAGAAGGAGAAGGAGAGGAAGAGAAAAACAGAATGATAAGGCAAACGTGATAAAATGTTAATTGGTGAATTTGCGTAAAGGGCATTATGGGAGTTCTTTGTAATATTCCTGGTTTTTCAAGTGTGAAATTAAATAAAAATAAAAAATTTAAAAACACAAATATAAAATTCAATAATAACTACATCAATAAATATCAATAACCACGCTTTTTCTATGTATTTAATGAAAGAAAATGTTCTATATTGCCAAATTCTGTTGGGATGAGCAGCCAATGTATAATTTTTGTATCTTGTTATAAGAAGAATTAAAAAAAATTAAAGCAGGTAAAAATGGCTGGCAAGCAGGCCATTTCAGCATCAGGCAAGTGGCTGGATGGTATTTGAAAATGGTATTACAATACTGCAGGATTCAATAAACTGGGGTTAATGCGAGAAGATACAATATATGAGGATGAAGACATAAAAGAAGCCATAAGAAGGCTTCCTGAGAACCTTTATAATGACAGGATGTGTCGCATTAAGAGTGCATTGGACCTGACCATGAAGCATCAGATCTTGCCTAAAGACCAGTGGACCAAATACGAAGAGGAAAATTTCTACCTTGAACTGTATCTGCAAGAGGTTATTCGGGAAAGAAAAGAAAGAGAAGAATGGGCAAAGAAGTAATCATGTAGTTGAAGTCTGTGGTTGCAGCTGTTATGAAGATAGTTAAACTTGAAACAAACAATTTTAAGAATTATTTGGTCTGCAGATGTTTTACTTTAAATAAATGTCTATTGTAATGGCTGGAGTTTTTGAATTCCAAACCTTATACTGAATAACTACTGAATCCATTTACTGTTAAATTTTTTTCCAAACTTTCAAGATGTTTTAAGTCGTGTTTAACTACTTCCTGGAGCTCAGAGGCCACTTTATCAGTTTTCCTCACTGGTTGGATAGCCTATCAGTTTATGTAAGTATGTAACTTCCGTAAGTTACATCCTTATGGAGGCTACTAAATAAAAGAAGGGGGTATGCACCCCCTAGTTTGCCAGGATTGAGAAACAGCCTCTTCACTGCTATCCAAATAGATTTGATTTTGCATCCTATCATTTAAAAAGAATTTATGTATGCACTCCAACATGGCTATACTTTAGTAATATATATATTCCTGTGCTAACATGTAGACTAGAAAACAAAAAGTAGACATTAGAAAAATAGAAGTACGAAGACAAATCATACTTGTCCCCATATCCCAGTGACTTTTCCACTTTGGAAATGATTGTTATAAAGTTTAAGGGTTGGATACTAATCAGTTAAAAGTTTTAAGATTATAAGGTAATTTTTAAAAATATAAATTAGAATCATTGGCCGGGCGTGGTGGCTCACGCCTGTGGTCCCAGCGCTTTGGGAGGCCGAGGCGGGCAGATCTTCTGAGGTCAGGAATTCGAGACCAGCCTGACCAACATGGTGAAACCCCGTCTCTACTAGGGATATGGAAAATTGGCCGGGCGTGGTGGCGGGCGCCTGTGGTCCTAGCTGTTTGGGAGGCTGCGGCAGGAGAATTGCTTGACCCCGGGGGGCAGAGGTTGCAGTGGGCCTAGATCGCACCACTGCACTTCAGCCTGAGCGACAGTGGCTCCGTCTCAAAAAAAAGAAAAAAATTAGAATTATTCAATGTTGTCATCATTTCCACTCCTAAATTCTGAAATGCTTTCTTTGGTGGAGGTGAGAGTGTGGAGCCACAGCTAGTAGAGAAGGAACAGTAGGACATGCAGCCTCCCTGGTTTTCCAGGACAAGTCATTGCTGTGTGCAGCAGGAATGCCTTACCTCAACTAACAAAACAGTGTGAAAAACAAATTTGTGTTACATTTAAAATTTGTAAAGCAATGAGAAATGTGTGTATCATAAAGAGCATCTTTAAATTTTTGCTAAAATATTGTCTCAAATTCCCTAGGAACCACCCCCCATTTTTTTTATTTTGCTAGTCAGATTATTTTTCTAAATCTGTCTTGAAATCATGTCAATTTTCTTTTGTCTGGTTCAAGACAACTAGATCACTTGATAATGGTTTTGCTCAGGTCACATTGTGACAAGGTTTTAGTGTAGCCCTACTTCACAGAAGGAGGCAGAGAAGACGGACTGTCTACAACCCCCTTTAAAAGCATTTGTCTATTCAGAAAATTTTCCTGAGTAGGTCTCTTCAAAGGCTCTTTTAATTGTGATTTCAAGATCATTTTTGCAGGACTCTGGTCTATTTGTTCAGACATCTACTGTGCACAATTACAAGGAGACTAGAACTGAGGCATCTCAAAGAGCACTGTCAAGGTGTGTAGGGAGCCGGGTGGGTGGAGGGAGGCTGGGCTCTGACCCTAAAAACCATGCTTATGAATGCTGTTAATGTTTAAAGCAAGCCTAAGGGCACTGCTGAAGGACAGGGGAACAAATAGAACGGACCAAGATTGAGGTATAACAAGAATCCCCAGGCTATCCACCTGCTCAAGGTAAAAAGTGTGATATTACATAGGGCAACCTCTGATTTTGTGAGAGTTCTTCCTAAAGTCAAAGTGTATGCCTATTCTATGTTTCCAGATTACTTCATTCTTCCAAATGAGACCAAGTGTGCAAAAGTTCTTTGAACACTATATCAATGTTTTGTGTTCATTATAAATTATGGTTATCATCCTGCTTGTTATGTGGACTAAGAAAGTAGATCTAATATTTGGCTCACATAGGTGAATAGGTGAGAATTTGTTAATCCATCAGTGAAGTCCTTTCATTTGAAAGAGAGGGCCTTTCTATTATCAAAAGCTGTCCTGTGTGAAAAATCACCATGAAAGTGCCTGAAACACACAGGCTTGTCGTCCTGTAGACAGAATGGTAGAGTGATTCAGAGCTAATTCTGGGTTAGACTGCACAGGTCTGAATCTATTTGCTCACTGTGTAGTGCTTCAGGAATACAATTTAACCTCTCCGTGCTTCAGTTTCTTTGGCCCTAAAATAGAGCTAATGATAGAAACCAACTTTACACAGTTGTGAAAATTAACTGACTACATGTCAAACACTAACAGTCTCTGGCACATAGTATGCATAATGTAAATTATGTGATGAGAAGCGAGAAAAAATAACTTGAGAAAACGCTGAATATCATCAAAGTTGATTAGCTAACCAGTAGCTAAGGTCCAAGGTCCCCTCTCTTCCTTCTATGTGGCACTCTTGTTTTTGGTCCATCTGCTCCCCTTGGGTATTACCTCCTTGAGTGAATTACCTGCTGGAGATGAGAAGAGTGGAACTGGATCTGCATGACAGCTTTGATTAGGATGGAGCTAAGACTTGGTTATCTCCCTGTTTTGTGTTTTGGATAGGTGACATTTTAAAACTGCCAAAATTAAAATCTTGCTAATTTGCTTTGTACAGTTTAAAATGTTTGATGTCTTTTATTGTTTAAAGTTTGAGATTGGTTTTGAATATATGGTTTTCCTACATCTTGAAGAAGGATATGTTTGTTTACTCTGAAGTGGTCTATGTTCTGTTTTTCTATTTTACTATACTTTGCAAAAAACAGATGGCTGGCTTATGTTCACTGTTGTAGTGCACTAACTAGTATCACTCAGCCTTCCTGTTGTCAAGGTGTAGGAAGCAGCATAAGAGATGTTGGGCCTTCAGATCCCCAATTGCCAACTCTGGTCCTAGTTCCAGAGTGCATGGACATATTTGATAACATTCCTGCACTGAGTTATCACGGTCTGAATATTTATGTGATGCTCTACGAGTGGTACCAAAATGTTAGTGATGGAATTTTCACTAATGGCACCTTTTACTGTTTTTAAATTCTAGAATCTTAATAAATCCAAAGTGTACATTTTGGTAATGATTTAGCTATTTACTTTAAGGACTCCCCTTTAAAGCATTAACTCTGCACTAACTTTAACTTATGAAAAGATTCAGCAATAAGAATAAAAACTAGGCCAAAGCCCAAAGTAATAATCCTTCACAAATAAGATGGAGTTATAAAAATATGGGCATCCTGTGTGTAGCTTTGAAAATAACCAAAGTACTTGGAACTAAAAAGTTAGGTGAACATAAAAATTGTCATAACCAAATCCTTGACAGCTTGATGGATGAAAAGCAGATGGGTTTACACTATATGGGAGGAGGCATGGAAGGACAGCATCAGAGAGGGATGGTTAGAAAGTGAACAAGACACATTGCTCTTTGGAAAACAAGGAAAGTCCCTTTATTAGAACAAAGCATGAAATTCTGCCACTAGGTGGCGATGCCCTATAACTTTACAACTTAGGGTACATCACACCAGCGCTATGGAAGGTTTCTCCATTCTGCACCCCACCAGCTCCCTCCCCTCCTTCATTTTTCAGGATGACAACACCTTAGAGGTTTATGGCCATCAGGAGAATTTACTACTAAGCTATATACTGATGTGATGAAATCTAATATATGTTGTGCAATGAATTATGAGTTATTTAGTTTCAGGATTTTATTACTTCAATCAGTTATGACCATATTTCCTTTTATATGATTGCTCACTCTTTAAACATACCAGATGACTGTATAAAGAACACCTAATAAAGTCTATAGATGTAAAAAAAAAAAATTAAAGCAGAAAAATAAGATAAACTAGAATGGGAATAATGATTTCATAATATAATTTTTAAAAAAGGAATCCCATATGATTAGAAATTGAAAAAAAACAAACCATGGGTCAAAAAAATCATAAGAGAAATTTAAAAATAATAAATATTGAATGATAAAAATACTATATATAAAAGCCTGTGAAATATTTCTAAAGTGGTAGAAGAAAATTTATAGTTCTAAATTCTTATTTTACAGAACATTGAAAATTAAGACGATAAAGATTCAACTCAATAAATTAGAAAAAGAACAACAAAAGGAAAGTAGAAGAAAGTTCAATATAAAAATAAAAGTCAAAATGATTAAAATAGGAACCAAATATCCAACGATGAGGCTTGATGAAGGCAAAAGCAAGAAATACATTAGAAAATTGATTATTGTAATTTATCAAATGGTCACACTGTGATATTAATGTGAAGAAAGGATATGAACGTGGCAGTACATATAGATGGGAAAAAACTTCATAATATTTGTAATAAAACCTCTCAGCAAACTAGGAATATAAAGAAAGTTCCTTAACTTGAGAAAGACAATCTACTAAAAAAGGTGAAACTTTTGTAGAATTTAGGAACAAAATAAGGAAATCCTCTACCAATGCTGTTGTTCCTCTTTGTACTGAAGATCCTAGATAGCACAGTAATACAAGCTAAAGAAATATTGTAAAGAAACTGTCATTATTCAAAATATAATTAACAGATAATCCAAGAAAATCTATAAATTATTAGAATAAACAGAATTTAAGAAGGCTCCAGCATATAAAATAAATATACAAAAATATCAATCATGTTCCCATTTACTAGAAACAATTAGAAAATGTAGTTAAAAAGATGATATATTTCACAATAATAATAGAAACTATAAGTACAAATGAATCTAACAAAACATTTCTTCAGATTACACTATTATTATGAATATGTTTTCATATAATGTAGAATATAGTTTCAATTTTATCATTTGCTGCTATCTTTTTGAGTTTTGTTTGGCTACTTTTTAATGTGTCAAAACCAACTCTTTTTTTTCTCTTCCTCCTCTTAATAATTTTTGGTAAAGAGATTACCTTAAAAAGCACAACTTCCAGGTGCAGGACACCAGAAAAAGCAGGGTAGCATTGTAAATAATCTTCATTGTTTTCACCAGGTGAACTATTATATGAATGCACCAGGGAAATGGAGTCATACTGCAATCGCTCAAAGACTGAAAAATAGTAAAAAAAAAAATATAGTGGCATCATTTTTTCTGTTTTTGTCCATCTCTTTGTCCCCTAGTCTCCTCAAATCATTATCCTTCCCGTACCTCTATTTCAATGATATATTCCTATAAAACAGTTGTATACATAGTATTAGAAGGGATGTATTATATAGAAATTTAGAGCATAAACTCTGGAATCAGATGTTCTGGGTTCAAAGCTCGGCTCAGCCACTTCTTGCGGTGTAACTTGTGGCAAGTCATACAACTTCCCTTGGCCTATACAAACTTCTCTAGTAGAGTTGTGATTAAATAAATTATAACATGCAAAGCCCTTTAGAAAACTGGCACATAAATCTTTAGTAAATATTGGATATTATTACAATTATCAGTGATTTGAATCACTTGGAGGGGAAATTATGTAGCTACTGCACTTATTGTTTTGTTCTTGTTTTCTTTTTTTTTCCTTTTTATTTTTTAAAATTAATTATTTATTTATTTTTCACACCGAGTCCCGCTCTGTCGCCCAGGCTGGAGTGCAGTGGCGCGATCTCGGCTCACTGCAATCTCTGCCTCCTGGATTCAAGCGATTCTCCTGCCTCAGCGTCCCGAGTAGCTGGGATTATGGGCACACAACACCACCGGCTAATTTTTTTTTTTTTACTTTTAGTAGAGATGGGGTTTCGCCATATTGGCCAGGCTGGTCTCGAACTCCCGACCTTAGGTGATCTGCCCACCTCAGCGTCACAAAGTGCTGGGATTATAGGCGTGAGCCACTGCGCCCGGCTGCTCCTTTTGTTTTCTATCTGAGCAATATTCTTCCTACTCCCTGCAACCCTCCACTCCACTACCACTTTGAATAGAGGTAAACATGTGAGAAGTAAAGCTGTATGGAATGACAGGGAGATGCTTTCAAGTAAAATAGAGTTCTATTTTTTTTTTCTATGCATTACCACCGAACCCAATGTCTAAAACTTCTTTGGTCACCAATGTTGTCCCACCATTCATTGATTTATTTATTGAAATATCTGTTTCACGCCATCCATCCCCTACAGCTCTCAGAATAATTCCTACCCATTGCAAGGGCTTCATAAAGGTTTACTGCACGAATGAAGAAAAGATGCTTCTCTCCTTTGAATTAAAAGGATCTATAAAACTTGGGTCAGATTCAGTTTTATAATTTGCATTCTATAAAGTTCATCTAAATATCAGAGATTCCTTTTCTGATAGTAAGAATAGGAATCTTAAAATACAAATAGTAGCGCTTGATGGATATTGGAATGAAGTATATGCTCAGCATAACATGTAAGGCCCTGAAGCACTTTATCTTCACCTCCTAGTCCTTCTTGTAGATTCAAAATTATAGCCAAGCTGTTTCCAGAAGAACTCTGCCTTTTCTCTGGAAACCCTCAGTCTGAAAAGCATTCCCTGCCCCTCCACATGGCAGATGTCACTCTACCTTTAAGGCCCACCCAAAGTTCCTCCTTCCTTTTTTTTTTTTTTTTTTTTGAGACGTAGTTTTTTGCTATTGTCGCCCAGGCTGGAGAGCAATGGCGCGATCTCCGCTCACTGCAACCTCTGCCTTCCAGGTTCAAGCGATTGTCCTGCCCTAGCCTCCCGAGTTGCTGAGATTACAGGCGTCCACCATCACGCCTGGCTAATTTTTGTAACTTTAGTAAAGACGGGGTTTCACCGTGTTGGCCAGGCTGGTCTCGAACTCCTGACCTGATCTGCTCGCCTCGGCATCCCAAAGTGCTAGGATGATAGGCGTGAGCCACCGCGTCCGCCCCCCTACTCCTCCTTTTTGATGGCTCATGATTACTACCAGGCAGTGACTTGGTCCATCCTCCACCCTTCCTGAATACCTGGAACAAGCAAACATTATGGCACTTGGATTTGACTATCACATTGTAGCTTTAAAAAAAAAATTATTCAACTCTTCTGCCTTACACAGAGAAAGACATACACTTCTGAAGGCTGGCCTTCAACAGATGCTTTTTATTGGTCTTGAACCAGCCTTTTTTTTTTTTTTTAATAAAAACATTTTCCAATGCACGCAAAAGTAGAGAGAATAATATAATAAATCCCCACATATACATCACCCAGCTTTAAATTATCAACTCATGAACATTTTTATTACACTTTCCCTCCACCTTGGCACCAATGACTTACTTTCAAGCAAATCAAAAGATTCAAGTCTATTTCTTAGAAAATACAACTACAATTATTTCATCTAAAACATTACAAATAATTATTTAATGTCGTTAAATATCCATCATTTCATTCAAGCATATTTTGTGAAAGAGCCGCTTAATCCCTGCATGTTATTTTTTCTATTTTGAAACCATGGAAAGAACAGGGATAAGGGGAAGGAAATCTGTGAGAATGCATAAATAAGTTTCAAAGAGCCTAGATGTCCTAGATGAGAAAGAATCTGACCTGGTTTAGGGTGGGAGAAATTTATTTCTCTACTTCTCCGGAGGAGGAGGGTGCGACTTCAGGCCGGCTGATGCAGGAGGAGGTGCGGAGGGTAGAGTGGTACTACCTCCGTTGGGAGTTCCTTCCGGATAATCCCAACGCGGAGCGAGGAGGCAGCGCTTTTTTGGAGGCTTGGCTTCCCGTGCGTTTCCAGGTGGGAGAGTGGATCTCCCGGAGGCACAAGGTTGGTCTCCCATAAGGATTACAGAAACGGGTCGTCAGTTTTCTCCGGTGGGCCCTGGCAAAGCCAAGAGACCTGAGATGGCGGCGGGTCCCCTCCAGGCACAGAGCTGGCTTCCTCCTGTTTCGCTCTTACCGTATTTCCTGTATCCTGAGACGTACATCCCTTCTCCGCCTCCACCCCTCCTCCCTACCCCATTCTATTTTAACGTTTCTATTAGGATGGGTGTTAAAAACCGATGTCGTTATTTAATACAGTGTTTTTCCATCGCGCCCCACCCCCACTAAATGTAAATAAATTTATTGAGAATTTAATATAATTTATGCAATTTTAAGACGAGAAGAAATTCAAGTTTACCTTTAAGTGATAAACTCTGAATGGCTTATATGTGTGGGAGGGACGCGGGGGTGGGCGGTAACCAAATACATTATTGAAGAGCTTTACAAGCCAGCTGCAGATGCACATCACAGCTATGAAACTAGCTACAAACATTTAAAAAGCAATATGCAAACATGTAAGTTGACTAGAGTGCAGAATAGCACACTAGCACTAACCATGGAAATTGTGGAAAATGAATTCACCGTATGTCATAGAATCTAAGATCATTTTTTCTTTATTTTTTAAAGCAAATTTGTAATTTTTGAAGGCTTATTATATTTTTCCCCAAATTTGAATATCTAGGAAATCTCTGCGACCTAACAATTGATGGTACGCTATACTTTAGTTGGCAGCTTTTTTTTTCTTTCTTGTAGGTATGGAAAATAATGACCCATCTTACCAATGATGATATGTTATATTCTATGATTTATGGTAACCAGAAGAAAGTACCACGTGTCTCAGAAGAAAAGGCTTCCGTAACTTCTTAGACCTTCATTATTAAAATAGCCTACACATCCATCTCCCTTTAGCTATGGACAAACTAGATCACACTTCTTCAGCTTTGTTCTCAGTGCTTTTTGTTTGTTTGTTTTTTGTTTTTTTAAATGGAGAGAACTTAGTCCTTAATGCCAGAGTGGAAGTGCCTGTTACACTCTGCTGTTTACAAGCTCTGAGCTCTTTAAGTAATTATTTAAATCCTTGGAACTTTGGTTTCCAGGCCATAATTTTTTCCTTGCAAAGGTTTCCATAACCAGGGATAATACATGTAAAGCATTTACTACTATAACTATCTCTTATCTCCACCCTTCTACCTTCCTCCAAGTAGCCAGCACAGCCCTTTACACAAATTAGGTACTCAGTAAATATTTGGGAAATAAATGACCCCGTGGTTTTGTACCAAATGCTACTAATAAAGACAGAAAAGTCAGATGTAGCTGTAGCTTAATGAAAAGATGTGAGGGAGGCATTGGGAGAGGCAATATTTTAGAGCTAGAAGAGTAGTTGGATCTAGACATACTGATGTGGGAGACAGCAACATAGAGGTGATAGTTAAAAGACAAGGGAATGGATTATATCCCCAAGAGAAAATCTAAAGAAAAGATAATTGAGCTAAAAACAGAATATTGAGTAATTAGAGACAGATAGAAGAAAAGAAGTCTGCTGCAAAGGCTGAGAAAGAGTCGTCAAAGTCAGCGAAGAAGATTCTAAGCCAGAGTTTCTCAACCTTGGTGCTATTGACATTTGAGGCCAAATCAATCTTTGTAGTGGTGGCCAGAGTTTACCGTTTAGCAATGTCTTAAGCTAAGCCTCTACCAACTACATGCCAGTACTACTCCCTACTCCTCGAGCTGTGATAACTAAAAAGATTTCCAAACATTGCCAGATGTCCCCTGGGGTACACAATTGTCCCCAGTTGAGAACCATTGGTCTATCCTTAATCCACCAAATTTGCTCCTTTCCTAGTTTTTTTTCTTTCATCTCAGTGAAATGTTATGCCTTCCACTAAGATATACAAGTCAAACTTTGGAGTCTTTATTTTTAGAAACTGAAGAATATTTTATTATTTATTAAAGTAAATGAAGTAATTTCACAGTCTTTTTACATAGGTCTCTAAATCTTCAAGACTAAAGACATTAAGAGTTGCAATTAAGTCGTTCTATAGCTATAGTTTTAGCAAATTAAGAGAAATATGTGTCTAGTTAGTAAAGTAACAGGAATTAAAAATTTTATCAACTCCAGCTAGGTTTAATTTACAGTAAACATTTGACTTGAGGTGAAAACAGTCCCAACTTAGAGTTGCTTCTATCAACATTGACTATTTATACCACAATTAGATTTATTTATTTATTTGTTTATTTGTTTATATGCTTTGTGGTAAAGCATACATAACATAAACTTTACCATCTTAACATTTTTTAAGTGTACAGTTCAATAAGGTAAAGTATATTCTCATTGTTGTACAACCAATCTTGAGAAATTTTCGATACCTATCAAACAACTCTCCATTTTACCCTCCTTCCAGATGCTGGAAACCACCATTATACTTGCAACTGGAATTTTGTTTGTTTTCATTATATTAAAAAGGAGATCTAAAGCCTTTATTATTCCAGATTTCGAAACAGGTTTTTTTCCATCATCTTTTTTTTTCAACATCAATGAACCAGCTGAATGTGAATCATGAAGCCAGAAGAGGGCACTGTTAGGTTGGAGGAACATAGAGGCCAATTTGAGAAGTGCTATAGATCCAACTCTCATAACTTACAATGCTCAAAAGATGACAATAGAAAATAAAACTAAACCCACCTCTGAGTGATAGTAAATGGTTTTCATTTAGTTTTTTAAATTGAGAAGTTGGGTGATTAATTTGATTTCTTTTGAAAATTAGCTTTTCTTTCTAAAATTTTTTTAATTTTTAAATTTTTTATTTCTATAGGTTTTTTTTGGGGAACAGGTGGTATTTAGCTACATGAGTAAGTGCTTTAGTGGTGATTTGTGAGATTTTGGTGCACCCATCACCCGAGCAGTATACACGGAACACAATTTGTAGTCTTTTATCCCTCATGCCCCTCCCACCCGTTCCCTGAGTCCTCAAAGTCTACTTTATCATTCTGATGCCTTTGCGTCCTCATATCTTAGATCTCACTTATGAGTGAAAACATACAATGCTTTGTTTTCCATTCCTGAGTTATTTCACTTAGAATAATACTCTCCAGTTCCGTCCAGGTTGCTGCGAACGCCATTAATTCGTTTGTTTTTAAGGCTGAGTAGTATTCCATCATATATATATATATATATATATATATATATACACACACACATATATATAACAATATTGTTACATATATACATATATATGTAACAATATTGTTATATATATATCAATTTTGTTATATATATAATATATATAACAATATTGTTATATATATATCAATTTTGTTATATATATAATATATATATATATATATAACTATTTTGTTATCCACTCGTGTGATGGGCATTTGGGCTGGTTCCATAGTTTTGCAATTGTGAATTGTGCTGCTATAAACATGCATGTGCAAGTATCTTTTTCGTATAATGACTTTTCCTCTGGGTAGATTTGTAGTAGTGGGATTGCTGGATCGCATTGTAGTTCTACTATTAGTTCTTTCAGGAATCTTCACACTGTTTTTCATAGTGTTTATACTAGTTTACATTCCCTCCAGCATTGTAGAAGTGTTCCTTTTCAATGGCATCCACACCAACATCTATTATTTTTTTGATTTTTTGATTATGGCCATTCCTGCAGGAGTAAGGTGGTATCGCATTGTGGTTTTGATTTGCATTTCCCTGATCATTAGTGATGTTGAGCAGTTTTTTATATGTTTGTTGGCCATTTGTATATCTTCTTTCGAGAATTGTCTATTCGTGTCCTTAGCCCACTTTTTGATGGGATTTTTTGTTATTTCTTCTTACTGATTTGTTTGAGTTCATTGTAGATTCTGGATATTAGTCCATTGTCAGATGCATAGATTGTGAAGACTGCCTCCCACTCTGTGGGTTGTCTGTCTACTCTGTTCACTCTTCCTTTTGCTGTGCAGAGGCTCTTTAGTTTAATAGTCCCACCTATTATCTTGGCTTTTGTTTTAATAGTCCCACCTATTATCTTTGTATTTAGTCCAACCTATTTATGTTTGCTTTTGTTGCATTTGCTTTTGGATTCTTGGTCATGAATCTTTGCCTAGGCCAAAGTATAGACGGATTTTATCGATGTTATCTTCTATATATATACTTTTTTTTTTTTTTGAGACGGAGTTTTGCTCTTGTTGCCCAGGCTGGCATGCAATAGCGTGATCTCGGCTCACTGCAACCTCTGCCTCCTGGTTTCAAGCGATTCTCCTGCCTGAGACTCCTGAGTAGCTGGGATTACAGGCATGCGCCACCACCCTCGGCTAATTTTTTGTATTTTTAGTAGAGACGGGATTTCTCCATGTTGGTCAGGCTGGTCTCAAACTCCCAACCTCAGGTAATCCACCCACCTTGGCCTCCAAGGTGCTGGGATTACAGGCGTAAGCCACCGCACCCAGCCATCTTCTAGAATTTTTATAGTTTCAGGTCTTAGATTTAAGTCCTTGATCCATCTTAAGTGGATTTTTGTATAACCTGAGAGATGAGGACACAGTTCCACTTTCCTACATGTGGCTTGCCAATTATCCCAGCACCATTTGTTAATTAGGGTGTCCTTTTCCCACTTCATGTTTTTGTTTGCTTTGTCGAAGATCAGTTGGGTGTAAGTATTTGGGTTTATTTCTGGATTCTCTATTCTGTTCCATTGGTCTATGTGCCTATTCTTATATCAGTACCATGCTGTTTTGGTGACTGTGGCATTATAGTATAGTTTGAAGTCAGGTAATGTGATGTCTCAGGATTTGTAGTTTTTGCTTAGTCTTGTTTTGGCTATGTGGGCTCTTTTTTAGTTACATATGAACTTTAGAATTGTTTTTTCTTTCTGTGAAGAATGTTGGTGTTATTTGGATGGGAATTGCATTGAATTTGTACTTGCTTTCGCAGTATGGTCATTTTCACAATATTGATTTTACCCATCCATGAGCCTGGGATGTGTTTCCATTTATTAGTATCATCTATGATTTCTTTCAGCAGTATTTTGTAGTTTTCTTTGTAAAGGTCTTTCACCTCCTTGGTTAGGCATACTTCTACGTATTTTGTTTGTTTATTTATTTATTTTGCAGCCATTGTAAAGACGGTTGAGTTCTTGATTTGGTCCTCAGCTTGGTATCTGTTGGTGTATAGCAGAGCTACTGATTTGTGTACATTAATCTTGTATCCTGAGACTTTGCTGAATTCATTCATCAGTTCTAGGAGCTTTCTGGAGGAGTCTTTAGGGTTTTCTCAGTATACAATCATATCATCAGCAAACAGTGACAGTTCAACTCTCTCTTTATTACTCTGGATGCCCTTTATTTCTTTCTCTTGTCTATTTGCTCTGGCTAGGACTTTCAGTACTATGTTGAATAGAAGTGGTGAGAGTGGGCTTCCTTGTCTTGTTCCAGTTCTCTCATGGAATGCTTTCAACTTTTCCCTGTTCGGTATTATGTTGGCTGTGGATTTGTCATAGATGGCTTTTATTACATTGAGGTATGCCTCTTGTATGCCGATTTCGCTGAGAGTTTTAATCACAAAGATGTGCTAGATTTTGTCAGATGCTTTTTCTGAATCTATTGAGATGATTATACGATTTTTGTTTTTAATTCTGTTTATGTAGTGCATCACATTTATTGATTTGCCTATGTTAAAGCATCCCCTTGCATCTTTGGAATGAAACACCCTTGATCATGGTGGATTATCTTTTTGACATGTAGCTGGATTTGGTTAGCTACTATTTTCTTTCTTTCTTTCTTTCTTTCTTTCTTTTTTCTGAGAGAGAGTTTCACTTATGTCATCCAGGTTGGAGTGCAATGGCACAATCTTGGCTCACTGCAACCTCCTCCTCCTGGGTTCAAGTGATTCTACTGCCTCAGCCTCCTGAGTAGCAGCTGGGATTACAGCCACTTGCCACCACGCCCGGCTAATTTTTATATTTTCAGTAGAGATGGAGTTTCTCCATGTTGGCCATTCGGCTCTCGATCTCCTGACCTCGTGATTAGCCCACCTTGGCCTCCCAAAGTGCTGAAATTACAGGCATGAGCCACTGCATGTGGCTGGTTAACTAGTATTTTCTTAAGAAATTTTGTATCTATGCTCATCAGAGATATTGGTCTGTAGTTTTTTCTTTTTTTTTTTGTTATGTCCTTTCCTGGTTTTGATATTAGGGTGATACCGGCTTCATGGAGTGATTTAGGAAGGAGTTTATCTTTATCTTGTGGAACAGTGTCAATAGGATTGGTACCAATTCTTTTTGAATGTCTGATAGAATTCAGCTGTGAATCTGTCTGTTCCTGGACAGTTTTGGTGGTAATTTTTAAAATTACCATTTCAATCTCGCTGCTTATTATTGGTCTCTTCAGGGTTTCTGATTCTTCTTGATTTAAGCTTGGAGGGTTGTATATTTCTGGAAATTTATCCATCTCCTGTAGGTATTCTACTTTGTGCATGTAAATGTTTGCGTAGTAGTCTTGAACGATCTTTTGTATTTCTGTGGTGTCAGTTGTAATATCTCTCATTTTTGTTTTTAATTGAGCTTATTTGGATCTTCTCTCTTTTCTTGGTTAATCTTGCTAATGGTCAATCAATTTTATTTATCTTTTAAAAATACCAGCTTTTTGTTTCATTTATGTTTTGAATTTTTTTGTTTCAATTTCTTTTAGTTCTGCTCTGATCTTCATTATTTCTTTTCTCCTACTAGGTTTGGATTTGGTTTGTTCTTGTTTTTTCATTCTCTTGAGGTGTGACCTTAGATTGTCTATTTGTGCTTTTTCAGACTTTTTTGATATAGGCATTTAAGGCTATAAAATTTTAGCACCATCTTTGCTGTATCCCAGATGTTTCAATAGATTGTGTCATTATTATCGTTCAGTTCAAAGAATATTTTAATTTCCATCTTGATTTCATAGTTGACCCAATGATCATTCAGGAGCAGGTTATTTAATTTCCATGTATTTGCATGGTTTTGAGGGTTCCTTCTGGGGTTGATTTTCAATTTTATTTCAATGTGGTCTGAGAGAATACTTGACTTAATTTCAATTTTCTTAAATGTATTGAAACTTGTTTTGTGGCCTATCATGTGGTCTATCTTGGAGACAGTTCCATGTGCTGATGTATAGAATGTATATTCTGTGGTTGTTGGGTAGAATGTTCTGTAAATATATGTTGTTTATTTATTCTAGGATATACTGTAAATTTATCGTTTCTTTGTTGACTTTCTGTCTTGAGGACCTGTCTAGTGCCATCAGTGAAATATTGAAGTTCCCTACTGTTATAGTGTTGTTCTCTACCTCATTTCTTAGATCTAGTAGTAATTGTTTTATAAATTTGGGAGCTCCAGTGTTAGATTCATACATATGTAAGATTGTGATATTTTCCTGTTGGACAAGGCCATTATAAAACGTCCCTCTTTGTCTTTTTAAACTACTGTTGCTTTAAAGTTTGTTCACTTTTGGTGCCCATTTCCATGAAATATCTCTTTCCATCCCTTTACCTTAAGTTTATTTGTTTCCTTATGTGTTAGGTGAGTCTCTTGAAGGCAGCAGATAGTTGGTTGGTGAATTCTTACCCATTCTACAATTCCGTATCTTTTAAGTGGATCACTTAGGCCATTTACATTCAATGTTAACATTAAGATGTGAAGTACTATTTTCTTCATTGTGCTATCTGTTGCCTGAATATCTTGGTTATTTATTTATTTATTCATTTATTGTATTTTTGTTTTTTAGGTTCTGTTGAATTTATGTTTCAAAGAGGTTCTGTTTTGATATGTTGCCAAGATTTGTTTCAAGATTTAGAGCTCCTTTTACTAGTTCTTGTAGTGTTGGCTTGGTAGTGGTGAATTCTGTCAGCATTTGTTTGTCTGAAAAAGACTGTATCTATCTTTCATTTATGAAGCTTAGTTTCACTGAATACAAAATTTTTGTCTGATAATTGTTTTGTTTAAGAAAGCTGAATAGAGGGCCCCAATCCCTTCTAGCTTGTAGGGTTTATGCTGAGAAACCTGCAGTTAATCTTACAGGTTTTCCTTTATAGATTACCTGGTTCTTTTGCCTTACAGCTCTTGGGATTCTTTTCTTCATTTTTACTTTAGATAAACTCATGACTATGTGCTTAGACAATAATCTTTTTTTGATGAATTTTCCAGGTGTTCTTTGAGCTTCTTGTATTTAGACATCTAGATCTCTAGCAAGGCCAGGGAACTTTTCCTTGATTAATCCCTCAAATATGTTTTTCAAAGTTTGAATTTCTCTTCTTTCTCAGGAACACCAATTATTCTTAGGTTTGGTCATTTAACATAATACCAAACTTCTTGGAGGCTTTGTTCATTTTTAAAAATTCTTTTTCTTTGTCTTTGTTGGATTGGGTTAATTTGAAAACCTGGTGTATGAGCTCTGAGGTTCTTTCTTCTGATTGTTTGATTCTATTACTAAGATTTTCCAGTACATTTTGCATTTCTCTAAGTTTTTCCTCTCTTTCTGAAGTTGTGATTGTTTTATATTTATGCTATCCATTTCACTGAAGATTTTCTTTTCTTTTTTTTTTTTTTTTTTAGTACTTATTGATCATTCTTGGGTGTTTCTCGGAGAGGGGGATATGGCAGGGTCATAGGATAATAGTGGAGAGAAGGTCAGCAGATAAACACATGAACAAAGGTCTCTGGTTTTCCTAGGCAGAGGTCCCTGCGGCCTTCCGCAGTGTTTGTGTCCCTGAGTACTTGAGATTAGGAGTGGTGATGACTCTTAAGGAGCATGCTGCCTTCAAGCATCTGTTTAACAAAGCACATCTTGCACTGCCCTTAATCCATTTAACCCTGAGTTGACACAGCACATGTTTCAGAGAGCACGGCGCTGGGGGCAAGGCCATAGATCAACAGCATCCCAAGGCAGAAGAATTTCTCCTCCCAGACGGGGCGGCCGGGCAGAGGCGCTCATCACTTCCCAGACAGGGCAGCTGGGCAGGGGCGCTCCTCACTTCCCAGACGGGGCGGCCGGGTAGAGGCGCTCCTCACTTCCCAGACGGAGCGGCTAGGCAGAGGCGCTCCTCACTTCCTCCCAGACGGGATGGCGGCCGGGCAGAGGCGCTCTTCACCTCCCAGACGGGGCGGCCGGGCAGAGGTGCTCCTCACCTCCCAGATGGGGTGGCCGGGCAGAGGCGCTCCTCACTTCCTCCCAGACGGGGCAGCCAGGCAGAGGTGCTCCTCCCTTCCAAGAAGGGGCGGCCAGGTAGAGGCGCTCCTCACTTCCCAGATGGGGCAGCCAGGCAGAGGCGCTCCTCACTTCCTCCCAGACAGGGTGGCGACCGGGCAGAGGTGCTCCTCACTTCCTCCCAGAAGGGGTGGCGGCTGGGCAGAGGCGCTCCTCACATCCCAGATGGGGCGGCCGGGCAGAGGCGCTCCTCACCTCCCAGACGGGGCGGCCGGGCAGAGGCGCTCCTCACCTCCCAGATGAGGCGGCCGGGCAGAGGCGCTCCTCACCTCCCAGACGGGGCGGCCGGACAGAGGCGCTACTCACTCCCAGACGGGGTGGCTGGGCAGAGACGCTCCTCACTTCCTATATGGGATGGCGGCTGGGCAGAGGCGCCCCTCACTTACCAGAAGGGGCGGCCGGGCAGAGGGGCTCCTCACATCCCAGAAAATGGGCGGCTGGGCAGAGGGGCTCCTCACATCCCAGACAATGGGCAGCCGGGCAGAGACGCTCCTGACTTCCTAGACGAGGTGGCGGCAGGGCAGAGGCTATAATCTTAGCAGTTTGGGAGGCCAAGGCAGGCGGCTGGGAGGTGGAGGTTGTAGCGAGCCGAGATCACGCCACTGCACTCCAGCCTGGGCAACATTGAGCATTGAGTGAGCGAGACTCCATCTGCAATCCCAGCACCTCAGGAGGCTGAAGCGGGCAGATCACTCGAGGCCAGGAGCTGGAGACCAGCTGGGTCAACACGGCGAAACCCCGTCTCCACCAAAAATACAAAAACCAGTCAGGTGTGGCGGCACATGCCTGCAATCCCAGGCACTCCGCAGGCCGAGGCAGGAGAATCACAGGAGCCCGAGGCAGGGAGGTTGCAGCGAGCTGAGATCACGGCAGTACAGTCCAGCTTCGGTAACAGAGGGAGATGGAAGAAAGAAGGAGAGGGAGACCAAAGGAAAGGAGGGAGAGGGAGAGGGAGAGGGAGAGCTGAAGATTTTCTTAAGTTGGACTTCACCTTTCTCTAGTGTCTGCTCAATTAGCTTAATGATTGACCTTCTGAATTCTTTTTCTGACAATTCAGGGATTTCTTCTTGGTTCCATTTCTTCTTGGATCCATTGCTGGTGAGCTAGTGTGATTCTTGGGGGGTTGCTAAATAACTTGTTTTATCTTACCAGAATTATTCTTCTGGTTCCTTGTCATTTGGGTAGGCTATGTCTGAAGGAAGATCTGAGATTTGAGGCTGGTTTTCACATTCTTTTGTCCCCTGGGGTGCTCCCTTGATGTAATATTCTCCCCCTTTTCCTAGGGATATATCTTTTTGAGAGCTGAACTGTAGTAATTTTTATTTCTCTTCTGGATCTAGCCACCAAGCAGGGCTACCATGCTCTGAGCTGGTACTGGGGGGTGTCTGCAGAGTCCTGTGATATGAACCATCTTCAGTTCTCTTAGCTGTGGATACCTGCACCTTCTCCAGTGGATGGGGCAGGAGAGTAAACTGGACTCTGTGAGGCTCCTTAGTTGTAGTTGTTTAATGCACTAGTTTTGTACTGGTTGGCCTCCTACCAGGAGGTGGTGCTTTCAAGAGAGGATCAGCTGTGATAGTATAAGGGAGGATCAGGTGGTGGGCAGGGCCTTAGAACTCCCAAGAGATTATGACCTTTGTCTTCAGCTACCAGCATTGGTAGGGAAGGACCATCAGGTGAAGGCAGGGTTAGGCCTGTCTGAGCTCAGATTCTCCTTGGGCAGAGCTTGATGTG
Source organism: Pongo pygmaeus (assembly GCF_028885625.2). Lineage (NCBI taxonomy): Eukaryota > Metazoa > Chordata > Mammalia > Primates > Hominidae > Pongo > Pongo pygmaeus. Next base: position 57,394,221 of record NC_072396.2, on the reverse strand, counting down.
ACTGCTGTGGGGAATAAGGTTGTGGTTCCCAGGTCAATGGAGCTATGTTCCCAGAATTATGGCTGCCTCTGTTGTGTCATGCAGGTTGTCCAGGAAGTGGAGGAAAGCTGGCAGTTACAGGTGTCACCTAGGATCCACACAACCCAAAAGGCTGGTGTCACTCCCACCATTCCCCCCTCCCTCCACAGCACTGAGTTTGTTTCTAGGCAGTGGGCAAGGAAGGCTGAAAACTTGTTTCATTCAGCCGGGCTTTTGTGCTTCCTCACCTGTCAAGTCTGCACAATCGATTCATGCCCTCTTCTAAGTTCTGGCCAGGAAACTGAATTTGGTTGGAATTGTCATAAAGTCCAGCTGGAGATTTTCTTCTTTCTGTGTTTTTTTTCCCAGTTTCTCTGGCAGTCCTCCCCAAGGACCCCTGTGAGACAAGTTAGAAATGGCTTCTCTGGGTACCCAGAGAGCCCACAGGGCTTTTCCTGCTGCCTCCTCTAACCTTGTATTTTGCTCAGCTCTTCAGATTGTCTCAGCTCCAGGTAAGGTCAAATTCTTCTTCTGTTATCTGGACCTTCAGGTTCCCCAGTGAGGGTGTGTATTCAAGGGCAAACAATTCCCGTTTCCCACTCTCACAGTTTGGGCACTCAGAGTACTTGTGCTGTCTTCTGAGTACTGCAGAAGCAATCTGCTTCTTTCAAAGGGTCTGTTAATTCTCACAGCTTTCCTGGTATATTCCCACAGTAGTTCTTGGAGCAAAAGTTAACAGTGTGAGTCTCCACATGCTGCTCTGTCCATCTAACTGGGAGCTGCAATTTAGTCCGCCCTTCTGTCTGCCATTTTTATAAATCTTTTGTTGAGCTTTTAAAAATATGCTTGCTGGCCATATGCATGTCTTCTTTTGAACAGTGTTTGTTCCTGTCCTTTGCCCACTTTTTAATGGGATTGTTTTTTTCCTTGTAAATTTGTTTAAGTTCTTTAGAGATACTTGATAGAAGACATTTGCCAGAAGCATAGATTGCAAAAATGTTCACTCATTCTGTAGGTCATCTGTTTGCTGATAACTTCTTTTGCTATGCAGAATCTCTCTAGTTTAATTACATCCCATTTGTCAATTTTTGTTTTATTGCAATTGCTTTTGTCATGTTCGTTATGAAATCTTTGCCCATTTCTATTTCCAGGATGGCATTGCTTAGGTTGTTGCATTAGTCTGTCCTCATGCTGCTGATAAAGACATACCCCAGACTGGGTAATTTATAAAGAAAAAGAGGCTTAATAGACTCACAGTTTAACGTGGCTCAGGAGGCCTCACAATCATGGTGGAAGGTGAAAGGCAAGTCTTACATGGTGGCAGGCAAGAGATAAATGAAAACAAGTGAAAGGGGTTTCCCCTTATAAAACCATCAGATCTTGTGAGGCTTATTCACTACCACCAGAACAGTATAGGGGAAACTGCCCCCATGACTCAATTATCCCCCACTGGGTTCTTCCCACAACACGTGAGAATTATGGAAGCTACAATTTAAGATGAGATTTGGGCTGGGACACAGCCAAACTGTATCAGTTGTTTTCCAGGTTTTTTATAGTTTTGGGTTTTACATTTAAGTCATTAATCCATCTTGAGTTAATTTTTGTATATGGTACAAGGAAGGGCTCCAGTTTTCATCTTCTGCATATGGCTAGCCAGTTATCCCAGCACCATTTGTTGAATAGGGAATCATTTCCCAATTGCTTGCTTTTGTAAGGTTTGTCAAAGATCAGATAGTTGTAGGTGTACAGTCTTATTTCTAGGTTTTTTATTCTGTTCCATTTATGTGTCTGTTTTTGTACCAGTACCATGCTTTTTTGGTTACTGTGGCCCTGTAGAATAGTTTGAAGTCAGGTAATGAGATGCCTACAGCTTTTTTCCCCTAGTTCTGTGAAGAAAGTCAATGGTAGTTTAATAGGAATAACATTGAATCTGTAAATTGCTTTGGACAGTATGGCCATTTTAATGATATTAATTATTCCTATTCATGAGCATGGAATGTTTCTCCATTTGTTTGTGTCATCCTTTATTTCTTTCAGCAGTCTTTTGTAGTTCCTCTTGTAGAGATCTTTCACTTCCCTTAGAGATCTTTCACTTCCCTTGATTGCTGTGTTTTTAGGTATTATATTCTTTTTGTGGCAATTGTGAATGGGACTGCATTCCTGATTTAGTTCTCAGCCTGATTGTTGTTAAGGTATAGAAATGATAGTAACTTTTGTACATGCATTTTGTATCCTGAGACTTTGCTGAAGTTCTTTATCAGCTGAAGAAACTTTTGGGTCAAGGCTATGAGGTTTTCTACATATAGAATTATGTCATTTGGAAACAGGCATAATTTGACTTTCTCTATTTCTATTTGGATGCCCTTTATTTTATAATCTTGCCTGATTGCCCTGGCCAGGGTTTTCAAAATTGTGTTGAATAGGATTGAGAGAGGATATTCTTGTCTTGTGCCACTTTTCAAGGAGAATGCTTCCAGCTTTTGCTCATTTGGTATAATTTTGGCTGTGGGTTTGTAATATAAGTTTCTTATTTTTGAGGTACGTTTCTTTAATACCTAGCTCATTGAGAATTTTTTTTTAACAAGAAGGGGTGTTGAATTTCATTAAAAGACTTTTCTGCATCTATTGAGATAATCTTGTGGTTTTTGACTTTAGTTCTGTTTATGTGATGAAATATAAATATATTTGATTTGCGTATGTTGATATGTTGACCTCACCTTGCATCCCAGGGATAAAGTTTACTATATCATTGTGGATAATCGTTTTTGATGTGCTGCTGGATTTGGTTTGTGCATACTTTATTGAGGATTTTTGCACTGAGGTTCATCAAGAATATTGGCCTAAAGCGTTTTTTTGTTTGTTTGTTTGTTTTGGTGTCTGTGTGTGTCTGCCATATTTTGGTATCAGAATAATGGTGGCCTCATAGAATGAGTTAGGGAGGAGTCTCTCCTCAATTTTTCAAAACCGTTTCAGCAGAAATGATACCAGCTCTTCTTTGTGCATCTGGTAAAATTCAGCTGTGAATTCATGTGTTTCTGAGCTGTTTTTGGTTGGTAAACTATTTATTACTAATTTAGTTTTAGAGCTTGTTATTGTTCTGTTCAGGGATTCTATTTCTTCCTGGTTCAGTCTTGGGAGGGTGTATGTGTTCAGGAATTTACTTTTTCTATGTTTCAGTTTATGTGCATAGAGGTGTTCATAGTATTCTCTGATGGTTGTTTTTATTTCGCTGCAGTCAATGTTTATATTTTCTTTTTTATTTCTAATTTTGCTTATTTGGATTTTCTTTCTTTTCTTCTTTAATAGTCTAGCTAGTGGTCTACTTATTATTTTTTTCCAAACAAACCTTCCTGGATTCATTGATTTTTTGATTAATTTATCGTGTCTCAATCTTCCTCAGATCTGAGTTTGGTTATTTCTTGTCTTCTGCTAGCCTTGAGGTTGGTTTCCTCTTGGTTCACTGGTTCTTTTAGTTGTGATGTTAGCTTAGTAAATTGAGATCTTTCTAACTTTCTGATGAGGAAATCTTGTGCTATAAATTTCACTCTTAACACTGCTTTATCTTTGTCCCAGAGATTCTGGTATGCTATTTTCTTTGTCTCACTAGTTTCAAAGAACTTAATTTCTACCTTAATTTCATTATTTACTCAAAAGTCATTGAGGAACAGGTTATTCAATTTCTATATAACTGTATGGTTTTGAGTGTATTTCTTTTTTTTGAGTGTATTTCTTAGTGTTGATTCCTAATTTGATTGTATCTGAGAGATTAGTTGTTATAATTTCAGTTCATTTGCATTTACTGAGGAGTTTTTTATGTCTGATTATGTAATTGATTTTGGAGTATGTGCCATGTGGCAATGAGAAGAATGTGTATTCTGTTCTTTTTGGGTGGAGAGTTCTGTAGATGTCTATCAGGTCCATTTGATTCAGTGCTGAGTTCAGGTCCTAAATACCTTGGTTAATTTTCTGCTTTGATAATCTGCCTAATACTGTCTGTAAAGTGTTGGAGTCTCTTACTATTACTGTGTAGGAGATTAAGTCTCTTCAAAAGTCTCTAAAAGCTTGCTTTATGAATCTGGGTGATCCTGTATTTGGTGCATATGTATCTAGGATAGTTAGGTCTTTTTTAATTGAACTATTTTCCATTATGTAATGCCCTTCTTTGCCTTTTTTGATCTTTGTGGGTTTAAAGTCTGTTTTAGAATGGCAACCCCTGCTTTGCTGTTTTCCATTTGTTTGGTAGATTTTTCTCCATTCCTTCATTTTGAGCCTGTGGGTGCTATTGCATGTGAGATAGGTCTCTTAAAGACAACATACCAATGGGACTTGGTTCTTTATCCAGCTTGCCACTCTGTGCCTTTTAATTGATGCATTTAGCCCATTTACATTCAAGGTTAGTATTGATGTCTGTGGATTTTTTTCCTGTCATCATGATGTTTGCTGGTTATTATGCACACTTGTTTATGTGGTTGCTTTATAATGTCACTTGTCTATGTAATTGAGTGTGTTTTTGTAGTTGCTAGTAATGGGCTTTCTTTTCCATATTTAGTGCTTCCTTCAGGAGCTCTTGTATGGTATTACCCAAAGCATTTCATAGTGCAGTGACAGCAGGATCCATCCTTGTTCACACATGTCATCAGCACAGCCTTGGAAGCACAGCATAATGCACACTCATTGGCTGTAGCAGGGTGCTAGCAGGTGCCAGGGTGTTTGCCTCTGTGCAGGATAAAGCTGCCTCAAAGGACATTTGCAGAACTGGGTATTTATAGGCATTGAAAAAGTAATGTTAAAATAAGCCTGTTATGTTAAATACAACACTGTTTAAAATCCTACAGGGCAAAAAACTATACTCTTTGGGGTAATGTTTATAATCAGACTAAAGTCTGCAAGTTAACATGTAACCTCACAGAGTCTAGGCTCTAATTGACATCAAATAGCAGAGTCAAAGTTATGTACATTCACTGAGAGAATTAAATAATTTGGTGGGCCTATTTAACAATGCTTTATTTAAAGAACGTATCTTCTCTTTATTTTTAAGTTTTGTTTTTTTTTTTTTTTTTTTTTTACTAACACAGGTATCACCACAAGGCAGGCTTTTTGCTTGATAACATTTTGTTTGCTCTATCAATTCTAGAGCTGCAATCTCTGAATGATATTAAAATGTAGCATCTCAGAGGCTAACTTTGGTGATGGTTTCATGGATCAGAATTTAGCCCTCATCTTTCTATATCAAAAAAACTTCATTTTTAGGACACCTGATTGAATTCTAGGACTAACTCCAAGCAAATGAAGTGAGCAACCTATAAATAAGACTACCAAGTTAGTGATTCCACTGAGAAATACATTTGCTGAACAGATTTCCAATATCTGAATAGTGCATTCATTCATTTATAATCAGTAGGACATCAGTATGTGTGGACTAACAGCAAGGGAATTAGTTGATTGTATTAATGGATGGTGTGATTAGGCAAAAATAAGAGGAAAACTAAAATAAACCGGGTTTTGCAGCTTAAAGAAACCAACATTATTATCTCATAGTTTCTGTGGCTTAGAAATTCAGGTGCAGCTCAGCTGGATTTCTTTGTCTCTAGGTTTCTTATGAGATAGCAGTCAAACTGTCAGCTATGGCTGCTGTCATATCTGAAGGCTAGATTGGTGGCAGATCCTCCTCCAAGCTCACTCATATGTTTATTTCAAGCCTTGATCTCTTGCCACGTGGACGCTTCTACAAGGTTGCTGGGAGCTCTAGCTTTTCCCAAGGTTGGTGATTAGAGAGAGAATGACAGAGTACTAATGATTAAAGCTACAGTCTTTTTACAACTTAATTTTAGAAGTGATATCCCATTACTTATAGCATATTCTGTTAATCAGAAGTTAATCACTAGGTCAATCTCCTACACCCAAAGAGAGGAGTTTGCACATGGTCATGAATAGCTGAAAGTGGAGTTCATTGAAGGCCAGATCACAAACATTTGTTTGTGTCTACCACAAACAGAAACACACATTTTTTGAAAAGGAAAAAACAACAGACTGTCCAATACTGGAAAGTATGCAACCAATAAGTTGTCAAATAAATGCAAATTTTTTAATTTGCAAATCATAATTGTGTATATTTATGGAATACATGTGATGTTTTGATACGTGTATACAATGTGGAATGATTAAATGAAGCTAATTAACATATTAGTCTTTTTATTTACCTATCATTTTTATGGGGAGACATTTAAAATGTACTCTTTTAGTTATTTTAAAATGTATTTATTATCATTGACTATAGTCACCCAGCTGTGCAATTGATCTAAAAACTTATTCCTCTCTTCTATCTGAAACTTTTTACCCTTTGACCAACAACTTCCCCAATTCTTTTCTCCACCCCACCCACCATCATTCTACTCTCTACTTTTATGAGTTCAATTAACATTTCCTACAATTAAAAATTAAAAATAAATGTGAATTTAAAAAATGTAGACACTATTTTCACCAACTAATTTAGGAAAAAGACACACAATGCTACTGACAATGCAGAAAAGTGGTACTATAATATATTGTAAATTTTAGTTTATATATGTACAGCACTTTTAGAAAGCATATTAAAAGTATGTGTAAAGTATTTATTTCTTTACCAAGTAATTCCAAATTTCAGAATCTGTCTTTAGGAAAGAAATTTAAGATTTCCAAAAATTTTAATGCAAAAATATTTACCACAGTATTATTTTTAATAGTAAAAAATTGGAAAAAAATGTTAAATAAGGGAGGGGCCAAGATGGCTACTTAGAAGCAGCTGCAGTTCATGGCACTTACAGAAAGGAAAAAAAGGGGCAAGTGAATTCAGCACCTTCAACTGAAATATCCAGGTTCTCACATTGGGACTGACTAGGCAAACAACTCTACCCGTGGAGAATGAAGAAAACCAGGGTGGGGTGATGGCTCACTCAGAAGTGGCACAAAGCCAAAGCAATCCCCACCCCCAGCCAAAAGATGTAGTGAGTAATTGTACGACTCAACCTGGGAAACCACACTTCTCCCACAAATCTTTGCACCCCACAGATAAGGTGATACACTTATGAGCCCATGCCACCAGGGCCTTGGGTGCAATATGTGTGTGTATAGTCTCAGCAGAGCTGTGTTGAGTCTGAGCAGAGCAGCCACTCAGGCACACACAGAAACCCAATTATTTTACTTACTCTGGCCCCAGAATCCCTGGCAAGGTGGGAAATCTGTTTGTACATATTCCTAGGAAGGGGGCCAAATCCAGAGAGCCAAAGGACATTATTCTGTTGACCCCACTTCTATGGCACCTCACAACTTAAGACCCACTGGCTTGGAATTCCAGCCAGCCAATAGCAACAGACAGGACTCTGCTTGAGATGGGTCCAAATTCCCAGGGGGAGAGGTGGCTGCCATCTCTGTGGTTTGGTAGACTCAGGATTACAACCTGATGGCTTTGGAGAATACAGATGGTCTAGAAAAGGAAGGTTCTCCCACAATCCAGCAAAGTTGCCTTGCCAGAGCATGGCCAGACTGCTTCTTTAAGTGAGACCCCAATTCATTATTTCTTTCTGGGCAGGACTTCCCTGCAGAGGCTTCAGCTACTCCGGCCAGGGTTCTATAGATAGAGCTCTGATGTCTCCCTGAAATGGAGCTCCCAGGAAGAGGGTCAGCCACCATCTTTGCAGTTCAGTTGACACAGCCATTCCAGTTTGCTGGTTTTGGAGAATCCAAATGGTCAGGACAAGGAAGAATCCCCCCTAATGAAGCACACTTGCTCTATCAAAAAGCAGCCCAATTGCTTATTTATTTATTTACTTATTTTTATTTCCATAGGTTTTGGGAGAACAGGTGATATTCAGTTACATGGGTGAGTTCTTTAGTGGTAATTTCTGAGATTTTGTGTACCCATCACCTGAGAAGTATACACTAAACTCAATTTGTAGTCTTTTATCCCTCACCCTGCTCCCACTCTTTCACCTGAGTCCCCAAAGTCCATTGTATAGTTCTTATGACTTTGTGTCTTCATAGCTTAGCTCCCACTTATGAGTGAGAACATATAATGTTTGGTTTTTTATTTCTGAGTTACTTCACTTAGAATAATAGCCTCCAGTTCCATCCAGGTTGCTGTGAATGCCATGCATGTTTATGGCTGAGTAGTATTTCATCATATGTATAAATATACCACAATTTTGTTATCTACTCATTGATTGATGGGCATTTGGACTGGTTCCATATTTTTGCAATTGCAAATTGTGCTGCCATAAACATGCATGTGCAAGTATCTTTTTCATATAGTGACTTCTTTTCCTCTGGGTAGATACATAGTAGTGGGATTGCTGGATCAAATGGGAGTTTTATTGTTAGTTCTTTAAGGAATCTCCACACTGTTTTCCATAGTGGTTATACTAGTTTACATTCCCACCAAAAGACTGCTTCTTTAAGTGTGTCCCTGATCCTGTTACTCCTGACTGGGTGAGACCTCCAAACAGGGGCCTCCAGCCATTTTCCTGGTTGTTGGGCCAGCAACAGGTCAGTATACCCCGGGGATGGAGCTTTCAGAGGAAGGAGCTGGCTGCCATCTTTGCTGTTTTACAGCCTTTACTGTTGATTCCTCTAGGTATGGGAATAAACCAAGGCAACTACAGTCTGGAGGGAAACCCAGCAAACCACAGCAGCCCTATGGTAGAGTGGCCTGACTATTAAAAGAAAAACAAACAAACAGAAAGGGACAACAACAACATCAACAAAATAGAGCCCATACAAACCCTATTTGAAGGTCAGCAACCTCAAAGATTGAAAGTAGATAAGCCCATAAAGATGAGGAAGAATCAATGTAAAAATGCTAAAAACTAAAAAACCACAGTGTCTCTTCTGCAAATGATTGTGACACTTCTCCAGCAAGGGCACAGAATTGGGCTGAGGCCGAGATGGCAGAGTTGGCAGAAGAAGGCTCCAGAAGGTGGATAATAATGACCTTCACTGAGCTGAAAGAGCATGTTGTAACTCAATGCAAAGAAGCTAAGAGTCATGATAAAACAATACGGGAGCTTGTAGCCAGAAGAGCCAGTTTAGAAAGGAATATAACTGACCTGATGGAGATGAAAAATACAGCACGAGAACTTCACAATGCTACCACAAGTATCAATAGCAGAATAGAACAAGTGGAGACAAGAATCTTAGACCTTGAAGACTATCTTTCTGAAATCAGAAAGGCAAACAACAATAGAAATAAAAAGAAATGAACAAAACCTCTGAGAAATATGGGTATGTGTAAAAAGATTGAAACTATGACTGAATAGGGTACCTGAAAGAGACAAGGAGAATGCAACCAAGTTGAAAAACATACTTCAGAATTTCATCCAGGAGAACTTTCTCAACATAGTAAGACAGGCCAACATTCAACTTCAGGAATTGCAGAGAACCCCAGTAATATACTCCATGAGTAGATCAACACCAAGACACATAATCCTCAGATTATCCAAGGTCAAAATAAAATAAAAATGTTAGGGGCACCAGAGAGAAAGGCCAGCTCATCTACAGAGGAAAACCCATCAGACTAACAGTGGGACTTTTAGTGGAAACCCTACAAGCCAGAAGAGATTGGGGGCCAATATTCAACATACTTAAAGAAAAGAATTTTTAATCCAGAATTTTATATGTAAGAATGTAATGAGCTAAATTTATTGAGCTAAATACCCCAATTAAAATATAAATGAAATAAATACTCCCAATTAAAAGACATAGAATGACAAGCTGAATAGAGCCAAGACTGATTGATATGCTGTCTTTAAGAGAACCATCTCACGTGCAAAGGTTCAAAATAAAGGGATGGAGAAAATTTTTCCACGTAAATGGAAAACAAAAATTCAGGGAACTAAATCCTAGTTTCTCACAAAACATATTTTAAACCAACAAAAATAAAAAAAGGCAAAGAATGACATTACATAATGGTAAAAAGTTGAACAAGAAGAGCTAACTATCCTAAATACATATGCACCCAATACAGGAGCAGCCAGATTCATAAAGCAAGTTTTTAAAGATCTATAAAGAGACTTAGATTCCCACACAATAATAGTGGAAGACATTAACACCTCCACTGACAATATTAGACAGACCATCGAGAGAGAAAATTAACAAAGATATTCAGGACCTGAACTCATCTCTGGATCAAGTGGGCCTGATAGATATCTACAGAACTCTCCACCTAAAAACAACAGAATATAGATTCCTTTAATCACCACATGCCACTCACTCTGAAATTAATTACATAATCAGAAGTCAAATACACCTCAGCAGATGCAAAAGAACTGAAATCATAACAGTCTCTCAGACTATAGCACAAACATAACTCAAAATTTAAAAATTCAGTCAAAACCAAACAACTACATGGACATTGAACAACCTGCTCCTGAATGACTCTTGAGTCAATAATAAAATTAAGGCAGAAATTAAGAAGAAGTTCTTTAAAACTAATGAGAACAAAGAGACAAAATACCAGAATATCTGGGACATAGCTGAAGTAGTATTAGGAGGGAAAGTTATAGCACTAAATGCTCACATCAAAAAGCTCGGAAGCTCTCAAGTTAACAACCTAACATCTCAACTAAAAGAACTAGAGAATCTAGAGCAAACAAACCTCAAAGCTAGCAGAAGAGAACAATTAACAAAGAATAGAGCTGAATTGAAGGAGCTAGAGACACAAAAAACTCTTCAAAAAATTAGTGAATCTAGAAGCTGTTTTTTGAAGAAAGTAATAAAATAGATAGACTGCTAGGCAGACTAATAAAGAAGAAAAGAGAGAAGAAGTGCATAGACATAATTAAAGAGGAGAAGAGGGATATTACCACTGACCTCACAGAAATACAAACAACCATCAGAGAATACTATAAACACCTCTATGCACATAAACTAGAAAATCTAGAAAATATGGATGAATTCCTGAGCACATCCCCCCTCCCAAGACTGAATCAGGAAGAAATTGAATGCCTGAATAGGCCAATAATGAGTTCTGAAATTGAGACACTAATAAACAATATCTACCAACCAAAAGAAGCCCAGGACCATATGGATTCACAGCTCAATTCTATGAGAGGAACAAAGAAGAGCTGGTACCATTTCTACTGAGACTATCAAAAAAAAAAAAAGAAAAAAGAAAAGAAAGAAAAGAAAAAAAAAGAAAGAAAAAAAAAGTACTTCTCCTTAACTCATTCTATGAGGCCAGCATCATTCTGATATTAAAATCTAGCAGATATATAACAAATAAAGAAAACTTCAGGAAAATATTCTTCATGAACCTCAATGCAAAAATCCTTAATAAAGTACTCACAAACAGAATCCAGCAGCACATAAAAAAGATATCCACCATGATCAAATTGCCCTCATACGTGATATGCAATGTTGGTTCAACATACACAAATCAATAAATGTGATTCATCACATAAACAGAACTAAATACAAAACCACATGATTATCTCAACAGATGCAGGAAAGTCTTTCAACAAAATTCAACATTCTTTCATGTTAAGAACTCTCAATAAACTAGGTATTGAAAAATACACCTCAAAATAATAAGAGCCTTATATGACAAACCCACAGTTAATATCATATGTAATGAGCAAAAGTGGAAGCCTTGAAAACTGGTACAAGACAAGAATGCCCTCTCTCACCACTCCTATTCAACATAATATTGAAAGTCCTGGCCAGAGCAATTAGGCAAGAGAAAGAAATAAAGGGCTTCCAAATAGGAAGAGAGGAGGTAAAATTATGCCTGTTGGCAGATGACATAATTTTATATCTAGAAACCTCATAGTCTTGGCCCAAAAGCTCCTCTAGCTGATAAAGAACTTCAGCAAAGTCTCAGGATACATACAATATCAATGTCCAAAAAATGCTAGTATTACTATACACCACCAAGGGGAATCAGAGAGCCAAGTCATGAATGAACTCCCATTTACAATTGTTGTGAAATAATAAAATAGGCCAAGTGCGGTGGCTCATGCCTGTAATCCCAGCACTTTGGGAGCCTGCGGCGGGTGGATGACAAGGTCAGTAGTTTGAGACCAGCCTGGCCAACATGGTGAAACCTCGTCTCTACTAAAAAATACAAAAATTAGCCAGGCGTGGTGGCATGTGTTTGTAATCCCATCTATTCGGGAGGCTGAGGCAGGAGAACCACTTGAACCCAGGAGACAGAGGTTGCAGTGAACTGTGATCGCACCACTGTACTCCAACCTGGGTGTCAGAGTGAGATCCCATCTTGGGGGAGAAAAAAAGAAGAAGAAGAGAATAAAATATCTAGAAATACAGCTAACAAGAAAGTGAAGAACCTCTTTAAGGAGAACTACAAACAACTACTCAAAGAAATCAGAGAGGACACAAATGGATAAACATTCCATTCTCATGATTAGGAAGAATCAATATTGCAAAAATGGTCATACTGGCCAAAGTAATTTATAGATTTAATGCTATTCCCATTAAACTACCATTGGCATTCTTCACAGAATTAGAAAAAAACTTTTAAAATTCATATGGTACCATAAAAGAGCCTGAATAGACCAGACAATCCTAAGCAAAAAGAACAAAGCTGGGGGCATCATTCTACCCGACTTCAAACTATACTGCAAGGCTACAGTAACCAAAAGAGCATGAGACTGTTACAAGAACAGACACATAAATCAATGGAACAGAGTAGATAACTCAGAAATAAGACCACACACCTAAAAATATCTGATCTTCAACAAACCTGACAAAAACAAGCAATGGGGAAAGTATTCTCTATTTAATAAATGGTGCTGGGAGAACTGGCTATCCACATGCAGAAAACTGAAACTGGACCCCTTCCTTACACCATATACAACAATGAACTGGAGATGGATTAAAGACTTAAATGTAAAACCCAAAACTGTAAAAACCCAGAAGAAAATCTAGGAAATGCCATTTAGGACATAGGCATGGGTGAAAATTTCATGATGAAAATGCCAAAAGCAATTGCAACAAAAGCAAGTGTTGACAAATGGAATGTAATTAAACCAAAGAGCTTCTGCACAGCAAAATAAACTATCATCAGCAGTGAACAGTCAACCTTCAAAATGAAAGAACATTTTTTTAATCTATCCATTTGACCAAGGTCTAATACCTAGTCTACAAGGAACTTAAACAATTTATAAGAGATAAAGAAATAACCATATTAAAAAGTGGGCAAAGGACATGAACAGGCACTTCTCAAATGAAGACATACATGTGGCCAACAAACATCTGAAGAAAAGATCAACACCACTGATCCACAGAGAAATGCAAATCAAACTACAATGAGATACTATATCACACCAGTCAGAATGACGATTATTAAAAGTCAGAAAACAACAGATGCTGGCAAGGTTGCAGAGAAAAAGGAACACTTTTACACTGTTGGTGTGAGTGCAAATTAGTTCAACCATTGTGGTAAACAGTGTGGCAATTCTTGAAATTTTAGAACCAGAAATACCATTTGACCCAGCAATCCCATTACTGGGTATACGCCCAAAGGAATAGAAATCATTCTATTATAAAGATACATGCATATGTATATTTATTGCAGCACTATTCACAAAAGCAAAGACATGGAGTCAACTCAAATGTCCACCAATGATAGACTGGATAAAGAAAATGTTGTGCATATACAGCATGGAATATAATGCAGCCATAAAAAGGATGAAGATCATGTTCTTTACAGGGAAATAGATAGGCCTTGAAGCTGTTATCCTCAGCAAACTAACAAAGGAACAGAAAACCAAACACTGCATGTTCTCACTTATAAGTGGGAGCTGAATGATGAGAACACATGGACTCATGGTGGGGGAATAAGACACACTGGGGGCTGCTTGGGGGATTTAAGGGGATGGAGAGCATCAGAAAGAATAGCTAATGGATATTGAGCTTAATAACTAGGTGATGAAATGATGCAGCAAACCACCATGGCACACGTTTACATATGTAACAAACCTGCACATCCTGCACATGTACCCTTGAACTTAAAATACAAGTTGAAGAATAAAAATAAATTAATCTTGGAGTAGCAGGCAAGATGGCTGAATAGGAACAGCTCCAGTCTGCAGTTCCCAGCAGAAGGTGGGTGATTTCTGCATTTCCAACTGAGGTACCCAGCTCATCTCATCAGGACTGGTTAGACACTGGGTGGAGCCCACAGAGGGTGAGCCAAAGCAGGGTGGGGCATTGCCTCACCTGGGAAGTGCAAGGGGTCGGGGATCTCCCTCCCCCAGCCCAGGGAAGCCATAAGAGACCTTGCAGTGAGGAATGGTTCACTCTGACCCAGATACTATGCTTTTCCCATAGTCTTCACAACCTGCAGACCAGGTAATTCCCTTGAGTGCCTATGCCACCAGGGCCCTGGATTTCAAGCACAATACTGGGCAGCCATTTAGGCAGACATGAAGCTAGGTGCAGGAGCTTTTTGTTTTTTGTTTTTTTGTTTTTTTTCATACCCCAGTGGCGCCTGGAATGCCAGTGAGACAGAACTGTTCACTCCCCTGGAAAGGAAGCTGAAGCCAGGGAGCCAAGTGGACTAGCGCAGTGGATCCCATCCCCACAGAGCCCAGCAAGCTAAGATCCATTGGCTTGAAATTCTTGCTGCAAGCACAGCAGTCTGAAGTCGACCTGGGACCTCCAGCCTGGAGGAGGGGAGGGGCGTCCAACATTACTGAGGCCTGAGTAGGCGGTTTTCTCCTCACAGTGTAAACAAAGCGGCTGGGAAGTTGGAACTTGGCAGAGTCCACCACAGCTTGGCAAAGCTGCTGTAGCCAGACTGCCTCTCTAGATTCCTCCTCTCTGGGCAGGGTATATCTGAAAGAAAGGCAGAAGCCCCAGTCAGGAACTTATAGATAAAATGCCCATCTCCCTGGGAGAGAGCACCTTAACAGACTTAAACTTTCCTGCCTTATTCTGGATATTAGCCCTTTGTCAGCTGGATAGATTGCAAAAATGTTCTCCTATTCTGTAGGTTGCCTGTTCATTCTGATCATAGTTTCTTTCGCTGTGCAGAAGCTCTTTAGTTTAATTAGATCCCATTTGTCAATTTTGGATTTTGTTGCCATTGCTTTTGGTGTTTTAGTCATGAAGTCTTTGTCCATGTATATGTCCTGAATGGTATTGCCTAGGTTTTCTTCTAGGGTTTTTATGATTTTAGGTCTTATGTTTGAGTCTTTAATCCATCTTGAGTTAATTTTTGTATAAGGTGTAAGGAAGGAGTCTAGTTTCAGTTTTCTTCATATGGTTGGCCAGTTTCCCAAACACGATTTATTAAATAGGGAATCCTTTCCCCATTTCTTGTTTTTGTCAGGTTTGTCAAAGATCAGATGGTTGTAGATGTGTGGCATTATTTCTGAGGCCTCTGTTCTGTTCTATTGATCTATATATCTGTAATGGTACCAGCACCATGCTGTTTTGGTTATTGCAGCCTTGCAGTATAGCTTGATGTAGGGTAGCATGATGCCTCCAGCTTTGTTCTTTTTGCTTAGGATTGTCTTGGCCATATGAGCTCTTTTTGGTTCCATATGAAATTTAAAGTAGTTTTTTCTAATTCTGTGAAGAAAGTCAGTGGTAGCTTGATGGGGATAGCATTGAATCTATAAATTACTTTGGGCACTATGGCCATTTTCACAATATTGATTCTTCTTATTCATGAGTATAGAAGTTTTTTCCATTTGTTTGTGTCCTCCCGTATTTCCTTGAGCAGTGGTTTGTAGTTCTTTTTTTATTATTATTATACTTTAAGTTTTAGGGTACATGTGCACAACAGGCAGGATAGTTACATATGTATACATGTGCCATGCTGGTGTGCTGCACCCATTAACTCGCCATTTAGCCTTAGGTATATCTCCTAATGTTATCCCTCCCCCCTCCCCCCACCCCACAACAGTACCCAGAGTGTGATGTTCCCTTTCTGTGTCCATGTGTTCTCACTGTTCAATTCCCATCTATGAGTGAGAACATGCGGTGTTTGGTTTTTTGTCCTTGTGATAGTTTACTGAGAATGATGATTTCCAATTTCATCCATGACCCTACAAAGGACATGAACTCATTATTTTTTATGGCTGCATAGTGTTCCATGGTGTATATGTGCCACATTTCCTTAATCCAGTCTATCATTGTTGGACATTTGGGTTGGTTCCAAGTCTTTGCTATTGTGAATAGTGCCACAATAAACATACACGTGCATGTGTCTTTATAGCAGCATGATTTATAATCCTTTGGGTGTATACCCAGTAATGGGATGGCTGGGTCAAATGGTATTTCTAGTTCTAGATCCCCGAGGAATCGCCACACTGACTTCCACAATGGTTGAACTAGTTTACAGTCCCACCAACAGTGTAAAAGTGTTCCTATTTCTCCACATCCTCTCCAGCACCTTTTGTTTCTTGACTTTTTAATCATTGCCATTCTAAGTGGTGTGAGATGGTATCTCATTGTGGTTTTGATATGCATTTCTCTGATGGCCAGTGATGATGAGCATTTTTTCATGTGTCTGTTGGCTGCAAAAATGTCTTCTTTTGAGAAGTGTCTGTTCATATCCTTTGCCCACTTTTTGATGGGGTTGTTTGTTTTTTTCTTGTAAATTTGTTTGAATTCATTGTAGATTCTGGATATTAGCCCTTTGTCAGATGAGTAGGTTGTGAAAATTTTCTCCCATTTTGTAGGTTGCCTGTTCACTCTGATGGTGGTTTCTTTTGCTGTGCAGAAGCTCTTGAGTTTAATTAGATCCCATTTGTCAATTTTGGCTTTTGTTGCCATTGCTTTTGGTGTTTTAGACATGAAGTCCTTGCCCATACCTATGTCCTGAATGGTATTGCCTAGGTTTTCTTCTAGGGTTTTTATGGTTTTAGGTCTAACGTTTAAATCTTTAATCCAACTTGAATTAATTTTTTGTATAAGGTGTAAGGAAGGGATCCAGTTTCAGCTTTCTACATATGGCTAGCCAGTTTTCCCAGCACCATTTATTAAATAGGGAATCCTTTCCCCATTGCTTGTTTTTCTCAGTTTTGTCAAAGATCAGATAGTTGTAGATATGTGGCGTTATTTCTGAGGGCTCTGTTCTGTTCCATTGATCTATATCTCTGTTTTGGTACCAGTACTATGCTGTTTTGGTTACTGTATCCTTGTAGTATAATTTGAAGTCAGGTAGCGTGATGCCTCCACCTTTGTTCTTTTGGCTTAGGATTGACTTGGCGAACTGGGCTCTTTTTTGGTTCCATACGAACTTTAAAGTAGTTTTTTCAATTCTGTGAAGAAAGTCATTGGTAGCTTGATGGGGATGGCATTGAATGTATAAATTACCTTGGGCAGTATGGCCATTTTCACGATATTGATTCTTCCTACCCATGAGCATGGAATGTTCTTCCATTTGTTTGTATCCTCTTTTATTTCATTGAACAGTGGTTTATAGTTCTCCTTGAAGAGGTCCTTCACGTCCCTTGTAAGTTGGATTCCTAGGTATTTTATTCTCTTTGAAGCAATTGTGAATGGGAGTTCACTCATGATTTGGCTCTCTGTCTGTTATTGGTGTATAAGAATGCTTGTGATTTTTGTACATTGATTTTGTAACCTGAGACTTTGCTGAGGTTGCTTATCAGCTTAAGGAGATTTTGGGCTGAGATGATGGGGTTTTCTAGATATACAATCATGTCATCTGCAAACAGGGACAGTTTGATTTCCTCTCTTCCTAAATGAATACCATTTATTTCCTTCTCCTGCCTAATTGCTCTGGCCAGAACTTCCAACACTATGTTGAATAGGAGTGGTGAGAGAGGGCATCCCTGTCTTATGCCAGTTTTCAAAGGGAATGCTTCCAGTTTTTGCCCATTCAGTATGATATTGGCTGTGGGTTTGTCACAGATAGCTCTTATTATTTTGAGAGACGTCCCATCAATACCTAATTTATTGAGAGTTTTTAGCATGAAGGTTGTTGAATTTTGTCAAAGGCCTTTTCTGCGTCTATTGAGATAATCATGTGGTTTTTTTCTTTGGTTCTGTTTATATGCTGGATTACATTTATTGATGTGTGTATATTGAACCTGCCTTGCATCCCAGGGATGAAGCCCACTTGATCATGGTGGATAAGCTTTTTGATGTGCTGCTGGATTCGGTTTGCCAGTATTTTATTGAGGATTTTTGCAACAATGTTCATCAAGTATATTGGCTTAAAATTCTCTTTTTTGGTTGTGTCTCTGCCTGGCTTTGGTATCAGGATGATTCTGGCCTCATAAAATGAGTTAGGGAGGATTCCCTCTTTTTCTTTTGATTGGAATAGTTTCAGAAGGAATGGTACCAGTTCCTCCTTCTACCTCTGGTAGAATTCGGCTGTGAATCCATCTGGTCCTGGACTCTTTTTGGTTGGTAAGCTGTTGATTATTTACACAATTTCAGAGCCTGTTATTGGTCTATTCAGAGATTCAACTTCTTCCAGGTTTAGTCTTGGGAGAGTGTATGTGTTGAGGAATTTATTCATTTCTTCTTGATTTTCTAGCTTATTTGTTTAGAGGTGTTCGTAGTATTCTCTGATGGTAGTTTGTATTTCTGTGGGATCGGTGGTGATATCCCCTTTATCATTTTTTATTGCATCTATTTGATTCTTCTCTCTTTT
Organism: Pongo pygmaeus; assembly: GCF_028885625.2. Lineage (NCBI taxonomy): Eukaryota > Metazoa > Chordata > Mammalia > Primates > Hominidae > Pongo > Pongo pygmaeus. The sequence continues at coordinate 57,375,578 of NC_072396.2, read as the reverse complement.
TTTCTTTATCAGTCTTGCTAGCAGTCTACCAATTTGGTTGATCCTTCAAAAAACCAGCTCCTGGATTCATTAATTTTTTGAAGGATTTTTTTTTCTCTATTTCCTTCAGTTCTGCTCTGATTTTAGTTATTTCCTGCCTTCTGCTAGCTTTTGAATGTGTTTGCCCTTTCTTTTCTAGTTCTTTTAATTGTGATGTTAGGGTGTCAATTTTGGATCTTTCCTGCTTTCTCTTATGGGCAATCAGTGCTATAAATTTCCCTCTACACACTGCTTTGAATGTGTCCCAGAGATTCTGGTATGTTGTGTCTTTGTTCTCATTGGTTTCAAGGAACATCTTTATTTCTGCCTTCATTTCGTTATGTACCCAGTAGTCATTCAGGATCAGGTTTTTCAGTTTCCATGCAGTTGAGCGGTTTTGAGTGAGTTTCTTAATCCTGAGCTTTAGTTTAATTGCACTGTGGTCTGAGAGACAGTTTGTTATAATTTCTGTTCTTTAACATTTGCTGAGGAGAGCTTTACTTCCAACTATGCGGTCAATTTTGGAATAGGTGTGGTGTGGTGCTTAAAACAATGTATATTCTGTTGATTTGGGGTGGAGAGTTCTGTAGATGTCTATTAGGTCCACTTGGTGCAGAGCTGAGTTCAATTCCTGGATATCCTTGTTCACTTTCTGTCTCATTGATCTGTCTAATGTTGACACTGGGATGTTAAAGTCTCCCATTTTTATTGTGTGAGAGTCTAAGTGTCTTTGTAGGTCACTCAGGACTTGCTTTATGAATCTGGGTGCTCCTGTATTGGATGCATATATATTTAGGATAGTTAGCTCTTCTTGTTGAATTGATCCCTTTACCATTATGTAATGGCCTTCTTTGTCTCTTTTGATCTTTGTTGGTTTAAAGTCTGTTTTATCAGAGGCTAGGATTGCAACCCCTGCCTTTTTTTGGTTTCCATTTGCTTGGTTGATCTTCCTCCATCCTTTTATTTTGAGCCTATGTGTGTCTCTGCACGTGAGATGGGTTTCCTGAATACAGCACACTGATGGGTCTTGAGTCTTTATCCAATTTGCCAGTCTGTGTCTTTTAACTGGAGCATTTAGTCCATTTACATTTAAAGTTAATATTGTTATGTGTGAATTTGATCCTGTCATTATGATGTTAGCTGATTATTTTGCTCGTTACTTGATGCAGTTTCTTCCTAGTCTCGATGGTCTTTACATTTTGGCATGATTTTGCAGTGACTGGTACCGGTTGTGCCTTTCCAGGTTTAGTGCTTCCTTCAGGAGCTCTTGCAGGGCAGGCCTGGTGGTGACAAAATCTCTCAGCATTTTCTTGTCTGTAAAGGATTTTATTTCTCCTTCACTTATGAAGCTTAGTTTGGCTGGATATGAAATTCTGTGTTGAAAATTCTTTTCTGTAAGAATGTTGAATATTGGCCCCCACTCTCCTCTGGCTTGTAGAGTTTCTGCTGAGAGATCCGCTGTTAGTCTGATGGGCTTCCCTTTGAGGGTAACCCGACCTTTCTCTCTGGCTGCCCTTAACATTTTTTCCTTCATTTCAACTTTGATGAATCTGACAATTATTTTTCTTGGAGTTGCCCTTCTCGAGGAGTATCTTTGTGGTGTTCTCTGTATTTCCTGAATCTGAATGTTGGCCTGCCTTGCTAGATTGGGGAAGTTCTCCAGGATAATATCCTGCAGAGTGTTTTCCTACTTGGTTCCATTCTCCCCGTCACTTTCAGGTACACCAGTCAGACGTAGATTTGGTCTTTTCACATAGTCCCATATTTCTTGGAGGCTTTTTTCATTTCTTTTTATTCTTTTTTCTCTAAACTTCCCTTCTCGCTTCATTTCATTCATTTCACCTTCCATCACTGATACCCTTTCTTCCAGTTGATTGCATCGGCTCCTGAGGCTTCTGCATTCTTCATGTAGTTCTCGAGCCTAGGCTTTCAGCTCCATCAGCTCCTTTAAGCACTTCTCTGTATTGGTTATTCTAGTTATACATTCGTCTAAAGTTTCCTCAGACTTTTCAACTTCTTTTCCTTTGGTTTAATTTCCTCCTGTAGCTCGGAGTAGTTTGATCATCTGAAGCTTTCTTCTCTCAAGTCGTCAAAGTGATTCTCTGTCCAGCTTTGTTACATTGCTGGTGAGGAACTGTGTTCCTTTGGAGGAGGAGAGTCACTCTGCTTTTTAGAGTTCCCAGTTTTTCTGCTCTGTTTTTTCCCCATCTTTGTAGTTTTAACTACTTTTGGTCTTTGATGATGGTGTTGTACAGATGGGTTTTTGGTGTGGATGTCCTTTCTGTTTGTTAGTTTTCCTTCTAACAGACAGGACCCTCAGCTGCAGGTCTGTTGGAGTTTGCTAGAGGTCCACTCCAGATCCTGTTTGCCTCGGTATCAGCAGCGGTGTCTGCAGAACCACGGATTTTCGTGATCTGCGAATGCTGCTGTCTGATCGTTCCTCTGGAAGTTTTGTCTCAGAGGAGTACCCGGTCGTGTGAGGTGTCCGTCTGCCCCTACTGGGTGGTGCCTCCCAGTTAGGCTGCTCGGGGGTCAGGGGTCACGGACCCGCTTGAGGAGGTAGTCTGCCCATTCTCATATCTCCAGCTGCGTGCTGGGAGAACCACTGCTCTCTTCAAAGCTGTCAGACAGGGACATTGAAGTCTGCAGAGGTTACTGCTGTCTTTTTGTTTGTCTGTGCCCTGCCCCCAGAGGTGGAACCTACAGAGGCAGGCAGGCCTCCTTGAGCTGTGGTGGGCTCCACCCAGTTCAAGCTTCCCGGCTGCTTTGTTTACCTAAGAGGGCCTGGGCAATGGTGGGCGCCCCTCCCCCAGCCTTGCTGCCGCCTTGCCATTTGTTCTCAGACTGCTGTGCTAGTAATCAGTGAGACTCCATGGGTGTAGGACCCTCCGAATCAGGTGTGGGATATAATCTCCTGGTGCGCCGTTTCCTAAATCCATCAGAAAAGCACAGTATTCGTGTGGGAGTGGCCCGATTTTCCAGGTGCCATCTGTTACCCCTTTCCTTGACCAGGGAAGGGAACTCCCTGACCCCTTGCACTTCCCGAGTGAGGCAATGCCTCGTCCTGCTTCAGCTGGTGCACAGTGCACTGCACCCACTGTCCTGCGCCCACTCTCTGGCACTCCCTAGTGAGATGAACCCGGTACCTCAGATGGAAATGCAGAAATCACCCATCTTCTGCGTCACTCACGCTGGGAGTTGTAGACCGGAGCTGTTCCTATTCGGCCATCTTGGTGCCTCCCCCGGTTTGTAATTCTTGAAGAGATCCTTCACATCCCTTATAAGCTGGATTCCTAGGTATTTTATTCTCTTAGTAGCAATTGTGAATGGGAGTTCACTCATGATTTGGCTCTCTGTGTATTATTTGTGTATAGAAATGTTTGTGATTTTTGCACATTGATTTTATATCCTGAGAATTTGCTGAAGTTGCTTCTCAGCTTAAGGAGATTTTCGGCTGAGACAACGGGGTTTTCTAAATATACAATCATGTCATCTGCAAATAGAGACAATTTGACTTTTTTTCTTCCTATTTGAATATGCTTTATTTCTTTCTCTTGCCTAATTGCCCTGACCAGAACTTCCAATACTATGTTGAATAGGAATGGTGAGACAGGGCATCCTTGTCTTGTGCCGGTTTTCAAAGGGAATGCTTCCAGCTTTTCCCCACACAGTATGATATTGGCAGTGGGTTTGTCATAAATAGCTCTTATTATTTTGAGATACGTTCCATCAATACCTAGTTTATTGAGAGTTTTTAGCATGAAGTGTGTTAAATTTTATCGAAGGCCTTTTCTGCATCTATTGAGACAATCATGGTTTCTGTCATTGGTTCTGTTTATGTGATGAATTACAATAAATCAATAAAGATTTGTGTATGTTGAAGCAGTCTTGCATACCAGGGATGAAGCCAACTTGATCATGGTGGATAAGTTTTTTGATGTGCTGCTAGATTCGGTTTGCCAGTATTTTACTGAGGATTTTCGCCTTGATGTTCATTGGGGATATTGACCTGACAGTTTCTTTTTTTGTTGTGTCTCTACGTTGGCAAGTTGTTCTAAATTTCCTTTTTATCAGCTGTAAAACAAGGATAATAAATATACTGACCTCATAAGTTTTCTGTGAGGATGAAATCAGGTAATAAAAATTGGCCTAAAATAAGCACTCAAAATGTTATTATTTTTATTATTACTCTATAAAAATAAAGCACATAGGAGAAACCTTGGGACACATCACACAAATGCCAATTTCTCTCTCAGCAGAAGAGGCATTCTTTCTCCAGTGCAAATCTTATCTATCAGAAGAGAATTTGTCTCAGATCTCAATCCTATCTTTTCTTTCCTCTCTGTCTTGCATTTTAATTTCTCTCTCTGCTCTTTCCTGCCAAATTATAAACAAATTCAAAATTTTCTCATTAATAAAAACAAGCAAACACTTATTCTCTGGAATGGGGGTAATCATTTAGCTACTATTGTATCTTTCTTCTGCAAAGCCAAGTTGTTAAGCACTCCATAGTTACCCTCACAACCTCCTTTTTATAGCTTTCCCTTTTGTACTCACCTCTTCAATTTTGACATTCTCCATGTTTGATCCTTGGTTCTATTTTCTCACACATTATTTCTGAGATATCTTGTAAACTTCCATGGATACAAGTACCATATATATAATGAAGTCTCCTATGTAGACCTGTTCTGAGGTCCAGGCCTTTGTTGACGAATATCGGCAGAAAATTTCCCCTGGATGTTCCAGAGACATCTCAAATTCAACAAATCCAAAATTGTTACAATGGTCTTACATGACCTATCACCTCTCCCACATTCTTCTCTGACTTTCTCAATATCTATCAGCTCTACTCCAGCTATGATGAATAAATTTGTCCCTTGATCCCATAAACTGCAATCCAATGTGAGAGTCTTCTATTTGTTTCCTTAGCTTTAAAAATTCTTCCCCTAAATAGCTACTATTTTTCCAATATATCTTTATTCAAATCTTATCAGTTTTATGAAACTTAACCTGATTACCCCATTTAATACTGCAAACTTCTCCCAATGTTTTTCCCTCCCACCACTTTACCATTTTATTGCTTTTTAAATGTAGAACTTACCCTCTAACATTGAAATTAATTTATTCACTAATGTATCATTAATGCCTGGAACAATGCCTGTCTCATGGAAGATGTTCAATAAGTATTTGTTGAGAGAATAAATGTGTAAATTCATTCTAACCCCCTAGAAAAACTTCACTGGAATCTCATCTTATGTTTTCTATTTCAGTTGGTGACACCAATATCCCATGTTTAGAAACTGAAAAATCACTCTTTTCTCATCCATATTTCTCAACAACCCCTCCAAACACTCAATCTGTCACAAAGTTGTACTGATTCTTTTATGGTTATTTCTTTACCTCTTTCTCCATTATCACTGTCTTTGTTAAGGCATTTTTTTATACAGATATATTTGATAGTCTCCTGCATTTTATTACCTGCAATCAATATTGTGTTACCAGATTCAACCTCTATCACTACAACACAAATCTTGTAATTTTTTTTACAAGTAATGCTACCCTCATACCCTGATTAAAATTCTTCCAACAATTTACAATGGATTTTATTCAGAATAAAATCCAAACTTTTTAGCAGGGTATACAAAGCTATTTATGAAATAATTCCTGTTTATTTCTATAACTTAAATTTTCTGTTCTTTTCTAAGCATATTCTCTATTTATAGTTTGGAAGTTTGACCCTCCAAATCTCATGTTGAAATTTGATCCCCAATGTTGAAGGTAGGGGCTAATGGGAGGTGTTTGCGTCATAAGGTAAAATCCCTCATAAATAGCTTGGTGCTGTCTTCATGGTAATAAGCAAGTTCTTGTTCTGTTGGACCCCATGAGAGCTGGTTGTTAAAAAGATCCAGGCCTCTTTATTTCCTCTCTCTTTTCTTCCTCTTTCACCATGTGATCTCTGCACATGCCAGCTCCCCTTCACCTTCCATCATGAGTGGAAGCAGGCTGAGGCCCTCACCAGATGCAGATGCTGGCACCACACTTCTTATACAGCCTGTAGAACAGTGAGGCAAATAATTCTCTTTTTAAATAAATTACCAGATCTCAAGTATCCCTTTATAGCAACCCAAATGGATTAAGACACTAATGTAGCTACACTGAACTCTTTGCAGTTATCCAAATGTGTCTCATATTCTACACGTGCATGTTTTTGTACGTGCTGTTTAGTTTAACAAATATTTATTGAGAACTATGCTACAATCTGGGAACAGAAAATTGAAATATGGATAGCCACTGTCTTTAAATAAAGAAGCTTTATTACCTTTTGGCTTTTTGGCTAAGATCAAGTGTAAATAAAGAAGCTTTAACCTTAGTATGTAAGACAAATATGTATACAATAAATTTCACCATAATATGGCAGAAGCAGTAATACAGGTATGTCCAGCAAGCCTTCAGAATATAGAAGAAGGACATTTATTTCAACCAGAGGTAACCAAGGAAGTCTTACTGGAGAAGGAAATATGAGAGATTAATTTTAAAAAACAGGTACAAGTTAGCTATGTAAAAACAAGAGAACAGGCATTCTAGGTGTAAGACATTCTAGTATGAAACAGCATGTTGAGTACAGGTAATCACAACAAATGAAGTATTTCTAGAATATGAAATATAAGTCAGGGTAGAAATAAAAGCAGTCACCATGACATGCATAACCTTCTGTATCATAATATTTATCCCATTTGTTATAGAGACGAATTAAAATATCTTAAGCAGGAGAGTATTTATTTATTTATTTATTTATTTTTAAGTTTTGAGACAGGGTCTCTTTCCATCACCCAGGCTGGAGTGCAGTGGCACGATCTCGGCTCACTGCAACCTCTGCCTCCTAGGTTCAAGCTATTATCCTGCTTCAGCCCCCCGAGTAGCTGGGATTACAGGCATCAACCATCACATCTGGCTAATTTTTGTAGCTTTAGTAGAGACAGGGTTTCACCATGTTGATCAGGCTTGTCTTGAATTCCTGACCTCAAGTGATCCCCTCACCTTAGCCTCCCAAAGTGCTGGGATTTCAGGTGTGAACCACCGTGCCTGGTCCACATAGTAATAATTTATGCATATGGTATAGGTCACTTTGGCCACAGAATGAAGGATGAATAATGGAAAATCTGGAGACAAGATTAGGAATAGACAAGAAAGCATCTATGGAAATAAAGGAAGAGGAGAACAGGGACTAAGGAATATAAGGGGCATATAGAGGGTGAAGAACCTGCAAAGGAGAGAAAAAAAATTACTAGAGATGGAGGAAGTATATAAGAGAGTATTTCAAAAAGGGATCGGGAGAAGAGAGTATTTCAACAAAAAAAAGGTCAAGTAGGGAATGACTAAAATGTGTCACTTAGATTTACATGTAGATCATTTAAGATTTTGTAAAAGTTGTTTCAGTGGAGTGGTGGGGATAAAAGTCATATTTCAGTTGGTTCAGACGTAAATAATACTTACACAAATTCAAACAGCATATATAAAAAACTAGCTTAAATAATTTGGCTGTGAAGATGAGGAAAGAGAGCGGTAATTTGTGAGGATAGGTTTGAAAAATTTTTTTAAGATCTGAGAGGCTTGAGCGTGATGATAGATTCTAGATGAGAAACAGACGAACAGAAAGAGAGAGACTGATATAGAGAGATTGAAAACGGGAAGGTTCTTTTCAATGAAAAAATGTCATGGGAGTTATCCACCAGAATGTAAACTCCGTGAGGGCAGGAATTATATCTGTCTTGTTCCCTGCTGTAGCCTTCAGAACAGCACCTATAATAATAATAGCAAATATTGAATAAGTACTTACTATGTAAGCTTACTATGCAAATGTATAAGAAATATATGTATATATATGTATGCGTGTGTGTGTGTGTGTGTGGAGGAGTGTGTGTGTCTGTGTCTGTGTGTGCTCGTTTGATTGTCACAACAATCCAATGAGCTGAATAATTTTTAAAAAGATTATGTTTCCTCAGAAATTGGAAGAGATATCATAATTGTTTTCTAACCTCTATTGGTGTTGATAAACAGTTTGATTTTAGTTTTTTTTTTTTCCAATTATTTGTGTGGAAAGTGTTTTTTTTTCAGGGTTTTGAATTTTTACCCTCAGTTTATGTTTTTATTTCAAGAGTTTTTGGGGGTGCAGGTGGTTTTTGGTTACATGGATAAATTCTTTAGTGGTGATTTCTGAGATTTTAGTGCACCCATCACCTGCGCAGTGTACACTCTACCCAAAATGTAGTCTTTTATTCCTCACTCCCTCCAAACTTTCTCGGTTGAGTCTCCAAAGTCCATTATTTTATTCTCATGAATTTGCATCCTCATAGCTTAACTCCCATTTATAAGTGAGAACATATGGTATTTGTTTTTTCATTTCTGAGTTACCTTACTTGGAATAATGGCCTCCAGCTCCATCCACGGTTTTGCAAAAGGCATTATTTTCTTCCTTTTTATGACTGGGTAGTATTCCATGGTGTACATATGCCATGAGAACATATGGTACTTGGTTTTTCATTTCTGAGTTAGTTTACTTAGAATAACGGCCTCCAGCTCTATCCACTGTTTTGCAAAAGGCATTATTTCTTTCCTTCTTATGGCTAAGTAGTATTCCATGGTGTATATATGCCACATTTTCTTTGTCCTCTCATTGGCTGATGGGCACTTAGGCTGGTTTCATATCTTTGCTATTGTGAATAGTGCTGCTATAAACATGCGTGTACATGTGCCTTTTTCTCATAATGACTTCTTTTCCTGTAAGTAGATACTCAGTAGTGGGATTACTGGATCAAATGGTAGTTCTACTTTTAGTTCCTTAATGAATCTCCATACTGTTTTCCATAGTGGTCGTACTAATTTACTTTCCCACCAGCAGTGTAAAAGTGTTCCTTTTTCACCACATCAAAGCCAACATATATTGTTTTTTGACTTTTTAAATAATGACAATTCTTTTTTTTTCCTTTTCTTTTCTTTTCTTTTTTTTTTTTTTTTTTTTGAGATGGGGTCTTGCTGTGTTGCTCAGGCTGGAGTGCAGTGGTGCAATCTCGGCTCACTTCAGCCTCTGCCTCCTGGGTTCAAGCAATTCTCCCACCTCAGCCTCCCGAGTAGCTGGGATTACCTAGGCATGCCACCATGCCTGGCTAATTTTTGCATTTTCAGTAGAGACGAGTTTCGTCATGTTGGCCAGGCTGGTCTCAAACTCCTGATTTCAGATGATCCACCCACCTCAGCCTCCCAAAGTGCTGGGATTACAGATGTGAGCAACTGCGCCTGTCCTAATTATGAACATTCGTGCAGGAGTGAGATGGTATCTCATTGTGGTTGTAATTTGCATTTCCCTGATGATTAACAATGTTGAGCTTTTTTTTTTTTTAAATGTGTTTGTTGGCTTTTTGTATATCTTCTTTTGAGAAATATCTATTGATATCCTTAGCTCAGTGTTTGATGGGATTATTTGTTTATTTCTTGCTGATTTGTTTGAGTTCTTTATAGATTCTGGATACTAGTCTTTTGTCAGATGCATAGATTTTAAATATTTTCCCCCACTCTGTGGGTTGTCTGTTTATGCTTCTGACTGTTCCTTTTGCCATGCATAAGCTCTATAGGTTAGTTAGGTCCCATTTATTTATTTTCATTTTTGTTGCATTTGCTTTTGGGTCTTAGTCATGAATTCTTGGCCTAAGCCAATGTCCAGAAATGTTACCAATGTTATCTTCTAGAATTTTTATGATTTCAGGTCTTACATTTAGTCTTTGATCAATCTTGAGTTGATTTTTATATAAAGTGAGAGATGGGGATCCAGTTTTATTCTTCTACATGTGGCTTGCCAGTTTTCCCAGCACCAGCATAGGGGGTCCTTTCCCCAATTTACATTTTTGTATGCTTTGTTGAAGGTCAGTTGACTGTAAGTATTTAGCTTTATTTCTGGGTTCTATATTCTCTTCCATTGGCCTTTGTGCCTATCTTTATACTGGTACCATGCTGTTTTGGTAACTACAGCCTTGTAATATAATTTGAAGTTGGATAAAATTATGCCTCTAGATTTGTTCTTTATGCATAGTCCAATCAGTTGAATATTAATAACCCCAATTTACAGTTGAGGAAACTGAGATAGGTAGTTAATGTAACTTGCCCAAGACACCACAACTAGTAAGTGGCAGAGTCAGAATTCAAACCCAGAAAGTCTGACTCCAGATTCTACCCTATTAACCACTATACTATTCTGTACCTCTAAATCAGTGTTTGGTTTATTGAATGAATTAAATGGTCTCAGAAAATATTGACTTCTCTAGCAAGGAGTTTAGCATATTAAAAAAGCATAGAAATACCTTTCCTTTCTTAAGTGTTTTAGAATGAGAGAGACTTGAGATTTTTTGTAAACTAAAAATAAAGATAATAAAAGGAATACAGAACAAGTTGCCTGAGGAGATAGGATGAGATTCGATAAAAAAACAAAATTGTAGTGATTCTTATTGAAGAAAGAGACTATTCTACTACAAAAGGAAGGAAAGAGTAATAGGCACAGAAGCCTGTTGAATTGGGCCCATTTTACAGGTTACAAACCAAAGTCAAAGAAGTTTTCTGATAAGAGCTGGAATCTCAGAAACCCTGACCTGGCAGCTTTCAACACCACACATATGCACAGACGCTTTAGTCCTATCTCTCTCTCTCTCTCTGTCTCTCTGTTTCTGTATGTATTCATCATGTCATCTATCACTGCACAAACAGTGGGTGAGTGAATGTTAGGAAACTGAAGTTTCAACATTGGTTTTCCAGTGAAGCAAAACAGTTTAATCTGGTGAGAATTAAGACTATGAGACACGTGTTAGAAGATTAAAAAGAGAAGGGTTAGAATAGCTTTTGATGAGAGGTACTTAAATAGAAATACCTAAGAGTTTCTGGCAGCCTTGAGGGCCCAGCTCTGTAATTCTCTCCAGCGGCACTCTTTATTCCAGTCGAAAGAGTGGAAAGGATGAATGGTTAAATCAACTCAGGATGAGGTTCCTGCAGGGAAATTATAATAAAGCAACCAATGTGCAAAAACAGAGATAATATTGAGAAAATTGTTGATTACATAATGGACAGTAGGGTCAAATTAGTTTGGGAAAAAGTGATGTCAGAAGTGGGCTTAGAGATTGAAAAATACAGAAGAGCTGCCAGCCTGGAGGTATTAAGAGGGTAAAGAAAAAGGGTAAAAAAAAAAAAAGTTGTATAACATATGGGTTAGATATAGGAATTAAAGATCTCAGAAGAAAGAGTTCCAGGTGAAAACCAAATCTTAACCCTATTTTTCACTAGAACCACCTGCAGAGTTTTATTAACATACTAATACTATGACATAATCCTCAAGATTTCTCATTAGGGTCCCAAATATTGATAATTTTGTTTTCCAAAAACAATTTTAATCTTCATTGAGGTATTACTGAAAAATAAATATTGTACATATTAAAGATGGATGACATGATGATTGATATGTGTTTACATTGTAAATTATTACCACAGTTAAGGCATTTAGCATATCTGTTATCTCACATAGTTACCACTTTTTGTTTTTCTGGTGAGAACACTTGTGGTCTACTATCATAGAATATTTCAAATCTGCAATACACTATTATTAACTAATGTCACCATTTTGTACCTTAAGACTAAATAAATTATTCATCTTATAATTAAATGTTTATAACCTTTGATCAGTATTTCCCCTTTTCACCTGCTTCTTAGCCCCTGGTAACCACTATTCTACTCTATGTTACCATGAGGTTTTTCTTTTTTAATTAAGATTCCATTTGGGGGTCAAGATGGCTGAATGGGAACAGCTCTGGTCTGCAGCTCCAGGTGAGACCAACACAGAAGGCGGGTGATTTCTTCATTTCCAACTCAGGTACCCGGTTCATCTCAATGGGACTGGTTAGGCAGTGGGTGCAACCCACAGAGAGCGAACAGAAGCAGGGTGAGTGGGGTGTTGCTCCACCTGGAAAGTGCAAGGAGCCAGAGAACATCCCTTCCGGATCCAAGGGAAGCTGTGAGGGACTGTGCTACCCAGCCCGGGTTCTATGCTTTTCCCATGGTTCTTGCAATCCACAAATCAAGAGATTCCCTCTTGTGCCTACACCACCAAGGCCCTGGATTTCAAGCACAAAACTGGGCAGATTTTGGGCAGACACTGAGCTAGCTGCAGGAGTTTTTATGTCCCTCAGTGGTGCCTGGAACCCCAGTGAGACAGAATCATTAACCCCCCTGGAAAGAGGTCTGAAGCCAGGGAGCAAAGTGGTCTCATTCAGCAGGTCCCACTCCCACAGAGCCCAGCAAGCTAAGAACCACAGGCTTTAAATTTTCACTGCCAGCACAGCAGTCTGAAGTTGACCTGAAATGATTAAGCTTGGTGGGGGGAGGGGCATCCCCCATTACTGAGGCATTAGTAGGCAGTTTTCCCCTGACCATGCTAAGGAGGCTGGAAGGTTTGGACCGGGCAGAATTCACCACAGTGTGGCAAAGCATCTGTGGCCAGACTGCTTCTCTAGATTCCTCATCACTGGGCAGGGCATCTCTGAAAGAAAGACAGCAGCCTCAGTCAGGGGCTGACAGATAAAACTCTCATCTCCCTGGGACGGGGCACCTGGGGAAAGGGGCGGCTGAGGGTGCAGCTTCAGTGGATTAAATCTTTCCTACCTGCCAGCTCTGAAGAGAGCAGCTGATCCTGTCAAGGGAGATTCACCCAGCAGAGAACACCAGTTCTGCTAAAGGACAGATTGCTCCTCAAGTGGGTCCCTGAACCCCGTGTCTCCTGACTGGGAGAGACCGCCCAGCAGGTGTTGACAGACACCTCATACAGAAGAGCTCTGGCTGGCATCAGACCAGTGCCCCTCTGGGATGAAGCTTCCAGAGGAACAGGCAGGCAGCAATCTTTGCTGTTCTGCAGCCTCCACTGGTAATATCCAGGTGAACAGTGGCTGGAGTGGATCTCCAGCAAACTTCAGCAGACCTGCAGAAGAGGGCCGTGACTGTTAGAAAAAAAATTAACAAACAGAAAGCAACAACACCAACATCAACAAAAAAGACCTCCACACAAAAATCTGATCCAAAGTTCGTCAGCCTCAAAGATCAATGGTAGATAAATCCATGAAGATGAGGAAAACAAGCACAAAAACAGAAAATTCCAAAAACCAGAATGCCTCTTCTCCAAATGATCACAATTCCTCTCCAGGAATGGCAGAAAACTGGATGAAGAATGAGATTGATGAACTGACAGAAGTAGGCTTCAGAAGGTGGGTAATAACAAACTCCTTTGAGCTAAAACAAACATGTTCTAACCCAATGCAAAAAAAACCCTAAGAACCTTGATGAAAGGTTACAGGAACTGCTAACTAGAATAACCAGTTTAGAGAGGAGCATAAATGACCTGATGGAGCTGAAAAACACAGCATGAGAACTTCGTGAAGCCCACACAAGTATCAGTAACCAAATTGATCAAGTGGAAGAAACAATATCAGAGATTGATAAAGAAGGTGGAAGACAAGATCAGCTTAATAAAAGAAGGTTGAAGACAAGCCTCCAATAAATATGGGACTATGTTAAATGACCAAACCTATGACCGATTGGTGTACATGAAAGTCATGGGGAGAATGGAACAAGGTTGGAAAACACACTTCAGGTTATTATCCAGGAGAACTTCCCCAACCAAGCAAGACAGGCCAACACTCAAATTCAGGAAATACAGAGAACACCACTAAGATACTCCTCGAGAAGAGCAACCCCAAGACATATAATCGACAGATTCTCCAAGGTTAAAAAAAAAGGAAAAAATGTTAAGGGCAGCCAGAGAGAAAGGTCAGGTTACCTACAAAGGGAAGCCTATCAGACTAACAGTGATCTCTCTGCAGAAACTAGAAGACAGTGGGGGCCAATATTCAACATTCTTAAAGAAAAAAATTTATAATCCAGAATTTCACATCCAGCCAAACTAAGCTTCAGAAGCATAGGATAAATAAAATCCTTTCCAGACAAGCAAATGCTGAGGGATTTTGTCACCACCAGGCCTGGCCTACAAGAGCTTCTGAAGGAAGCACTAAATATGGAAAGAAAAAACCAGTACCAGCCACTGCAATAACACACCAAAATATAAGTAGCAATGACACTATGAAGAAACTGCTTCAACTAATGTGCAAACTAACTAGCTAGCATGATGACAGGATGAAATTCACACATAACAATGTTAACCTTAAATGTAAATGGACTAAATATCCCAATTAAAAGACAAAGACTGGCAAATTGGATAAAGAGTCAAGACCCATCGTTGTGCTGTATCTAGAAGACCCATCTCATGTGCAAAGAGCTCAAAATAAAGAAATGTAGAAATATTTACCAAGTAAATGAAAAAAAAAAAAAAAGGAGGAATTGCAATCCTTGTCTCTGATAAAACAAACTTTAAAGGAACGGAGATTAAAAAAAAAAGACAAAGAAGGTCATTACATAATGGTAAAGCGACCAATGCAACAAGAAAGCTAACAATTCTAAATATATATTCACCCAATAGAGGAGCACCCAGATTCATAAAACAAGTTCTTAGAGACCTACACAGAGACTTAGACTCCCACACAATAGGAGTGGGAGACTTTAACACCCCATTGTCAATATAAGACAGATCAATGAAACAGAAACTTAACAAGGATTCAAGACTTGAATTCAGCTCTGGACAAAGTGGACCTAATAGACATCTACAGAACTCTCCACCCCAAATCAACAGAGCATACATTCTTCTCAGCATCTCATCGGACTTATTCTAAAATTGACCACATAATTGGAAGTGAAACTCTCCTCAGGAAATGCAAAAGAACAGAAATCATAACAAGATAGAGACACAAAAAACACTTCAAAAAAATCAATGAATCCAGGAGCTGGTTTTTTGAAAATATTAACAACATAGACCACTAGCTAGACTAATAAAGAAGAAAAGAGAGAAGAATCAAATAGATACAATAAAAAATAATAAAGGGTATATCACCACTGATCCCATGGAAATGCAAACTAACATCAGAGCATACTATAAACACCTCTACACAAATAAACTAGAAAATCTAGAAGAAATGGATAAATTCCTGAACACATACACCCTCCCAAGACTAAACCAGGAAGAAGTCAAATCCCTGAATAGACCAGTGACAAGTTCTGAAATTGAGGCAGTAATTAATAACCCACCATCCAAAAAAAGTCCAGGACCAGACGGATTCACAGCTGAATTCTACCAGAGGTACAAAGAGGAGCTGGTACCATTCCTTCCAAAACTATTCCAAACAACAGAAAAAGAGAGACTCCTCCCTAACTCATTTTATGAAGCCAGCATCATCCTAATACCAAAACCTGGCAGAGACACAACAAAAAAAGAAAATTTCAGGCCAATATCCCTGATGAACATCAATGTGAAAATAAAGTACTGGCAAACTGAATCCAGCAGCACATCAAAAAGCCTATCCACCAAGATCAAGTTGGCTTCATCCCTGGAATGCAAGGCTGGTTCTATGTATGCAAATCAATAAACATAATCTATCATATAAACAGAACCAATGACAAAAACCACATGATGATCTTAATAGATGAGAAAAGACCCTCAATAAAATTCAACATCCCTTCATGCTAAAAACTCTCAGTAAACCAGGTATTGATGGAACATATCTTTAAATAATAAGAGATATTTATGACAAACCCATACCCAATATCATACTGATTGGGCAAAAGCTGAAAGCATTCCCTTTGAAAACCGACACAAGACAAGGATGCCCTCTCTCACCACTCCTATTCAACATAGGATTGGGAGTCCTGGCCAGGACAATCAGGCAAGAGAAAGAAATAAAGGTATTCAAATAGGAAAAGAGGAAGTCAAATTGTCTCTGTTTGCAGATGACATGATTGTATATTTAGAGAACCCCATCATTTCAGTCCAAAAACTCTCTAAGCTGATAAGCAACTTCAGCAAAGTCTCAGGATACAATATCAATGTTCAACAATCACAAGCATTCCTATACACCAACAACAGACAAGCAGAAAGCCAAATCATGAGTGAACTCCCATTCACAATTGCAACAAAGAGAATACAATACACAGGAATATAACTTACAAGGGACATGAAGGACCTCTTCAAGGAGAACAACAAACCGCTGCTCCAGGAAATAAGGAAGGACAAAAACAAATGGAAAAACATTCCATCCTCACGGATAGGAATAATTAATCTTGTGAAAATGGCAACACTGCCCAAATTAATTCATATATTCAATACTATTCCCATCAAAATACCATTGGCATTCTTCACAGAATTAGAAGAAACTACTTAAAAATTTATATGGAAATAAAAAGAGCATGAGTAGCCAAGACAATTCTAAGCAAAAAGAACAAAGCTGGAGGCATCACCCTACCTCACTTCAAACTATACTACAAGGATACAGTAATCAAAACAGCATGGTACTTGCACCAAAACAGACACATAGACCAATGGACCAGAATAGGGACCTCAGAAATAAGGCCACACATCTACAACCATCTGATCCTTGCAAAACCTCACAAAAACAAGCAATGGGGAAAAGATTTTCTATTTAATAAATGGTGCCGGGAAAACTGTCTAGTCATACGCAGAAAACTGAAACTGAACCCCTTCTGTACACCTTATACAAAAATTAACTCAAGATGGATTAAAGGCTTAAATGAAAAACTCAATACCGTAAAAATCCCAAAATAAAATCTAGGCAATTCCATTTAGAAAATAGACATGAGCAAAATTTTATAATGTAATCGCCAAAAGCAATTGCAGCAAAAGCTAAAATTGACAAGCAGGATCTAATTAACTTAAGAGTTTCTGTACAGCAAAAGAAACTATCATCAGAGCAAACAGGCAACCTACGGAATAAAACTTTTTGCAATCTACCTGTCTAACAAAGATCTAATATCCAGAATTTTTAAGAAACTCAGGCTGAGCATGGTGGCTCACACCTGTAATCCCAGGATTTTGGGAGGCTGAGGCGTGTGAATGACCTGAGGTCAGGAGTTTGAGACCAGCCTGGTAAACATGATGAAACCCCATTTCTGCTAAAAATACAAAAAATTAGCTGGGTGTGGCAGCGCCTCTGTAATCCCAGCTACTCTGAAGGCTGAGACAGGAGAATCACTTGAGCCCAGGGGGTGGAGGTTGCAGTGAGCCGAGATTGTGCCACTGCATGCCAGCCTGGGTGACAGACCAAGACCTTGCCTCAAAAAAAAAAAACAAAAAACAAAACAAAACAAAACAAAAAATCACACACACATAAAAAACAGCATTTACAAGCAACTTAAGCCAATTTACAAGAAAATGGCAAACAACCCTATCAAAAATTGGACAAAGGACATGAACAGACACTTCTCAAAAGAAGACTCTTATGCAGCCAACAAACATGAAAGAAAGCTCAACATCACTGATCATTAGAGAAATGCAAATCAAAACCACAATGAGATCCCATCTCAGTCCAGTCAGAATGATGATTATTAAACAGTCAAGAAACAACGGATCCTGGGGAGGCTGTGGAGAAATAGGAACGCTTTTACACTCTTGATGCTACTGTAAATTAGTCCAACCACTGTGGAAGACAGTGTGGCAATTCCTCAAGAATCTAGAACCAGAAATACCATTTAACCCAGCAATCCCATTACTGAGTATATACCCAAAGGAACATAAATAATTCTATTATTAAGAAACATGCACATGTATGTTTATTGCAACAGTATTCACAATAGCAAAGACGTGGAACCAACCCAAATGTCTATCAATTATAGACTGGGTAAAGAAAATATGGTACTTATACATCATGGAATACTATTCAGCCATATAAAGAAACAAGATCATGACCTTTGCAGGGACATGGGTAAAGCTAGAAGTCATCATCCTCAGCAAACTAACACAGGACCAGAAAACCAAACACTGCATGTTTTCGTTTATAAATGGGAGCTGAATAATAAGAACACATGGACACAGGGAGGGGAACAACATACACCAGGGCCTGTTCGGGGGCCAGGGAAGGGAGCGCATCAGAACAAATAGCTAATCCATGTGGGGCTTAAAATCTAGATGGTGGGTTGATAGGTGCAGCAAACCACCTTGGCACACGTTTACATATGTAACAAACCTGCATGCTCTGCACATGTATCCTGGAACCTAAAATAAAATAAAATTTAAAAAAAATTATTCCAGGCATGCAAGGATGGTTAGACATATGCAATCCCATGAGTGTGATACATTCCATCAACAGAAAAAAAGGACAAGAAGCATATAGTCATTTCAATAAATGCAGAAAATGCATTTGGTAAAATTTGACATCTCTTCATGATAAAAACTTTCAATAAACTAGGCAACGAAGGAACATATCTCAACATAATAATGGCTATATATTACAAACCCACAGTTAACATCATATTGAATAGGGAAAAACTGAAAATCTCTTTTTTAAATTTTTATTTTAGGTTCAGGAGCACAAGTGAAAGTTTGTTATATAGGTATACTGGGTGTCATGGAAGTCTGGTGTACAGATTATTTTATCAACCAACTAATCAGCATGGTACCCAATAGGTAGGTTTGTTTTGTCCTCACCCTCCTCCCAACTTCAACCATCCAGTAGGTCCCTGTGTCAGTCGTTTCCTTCTTTGTGTCCATGTGTACTCAATGTTTAACTTCCACTTACAAATGAGAACATGCAATATTCAGTTTTCTGTTCCTGTGTTAGTTGCTTAGAATAGTGGCCTCCAGCTTCATTCATATTGCTACAAAGGACATAATCTCATTCTTTTTTATTGCTGTGTAATATCCCATTGTGTATATATACCACATTTTGTTTTTCCAGTCTACCATTGATGGGCATTTAGGTTGATTCCATGTCTTTCCTATTGTTAACAGTGCTTCACTGAACATATGCATGCATATGTCTTTATGGTAGAACAACCTATATTTCTTTTGGTATATACTCAATAATATAATTGCTAGGTTGCATAGTAATTCTGTTTTATGTTTTTTGAGAAATTAAAAAACTGCTTTCAAAAATGACTGAACTGATTTACATTTTCACCAGCAGTGCAACAAGTGTGCCCTTGTCTGCAAAACCTTCTAGCATCTATTATTTTTGACTTATAATTAACAGCCATTCCTACCTCACTGTGGTTTTGATTTGCATTTCTCTAATAATTATGAATGTTGAGCATTTTTTTATATGCTTGGCCATGTGTAGGTCTTGCTGAAGATCAAATGTTTGTAGGTTTTTGGCAGTATTTCTGGGCTCTGTATTCTGTTCCATTGGTCTGTAAGTCTTTTATTGTGCCAGTCCCATGCTGTCTTGAATACTGTAGCCTTATAGTATTGTTTGAAGTCAGGTAATGCAATGTCTCCAGCTTTGTTTTTTTTTTTTTTTTTTTTTTGGCTTAGTATTGACTTGGCTGTTCAGGCTTTTTTAAAGTTCCATAGGAATTTTAAAATATTTTTTGTCTACTGTTTCAAAACCAATCATGCCTTCCTAACAGTCCCCCAAAGTTTTAACTTATTTCAGCGTTAACTCAAATGTCCAAGTTCAATGTCTCATCTGAGGCATCCTTCTACCTAGGATCCTGTAAAATCAAAAACAAGTTTGTTTCTTCCAAGATACAACGGGGTAAACAGGCATTGTGTAAATGTTTCCATTTGAAAAAGGAGAAATTGCTCAAAACAAAGGGACTATAGGCCCCATGCAAGTCCGGTATCCAGCAGAACAGTTATGAAATCTTAAATCTCCAGCATAAACTCCTTTTACTCCATGTCTTACATCCAGGCCACATTGATGCAAGTGATGGGCTCCAGGGCCCTAGGCGGCTCCTCTGCCCCTCTCCTGTGGCTCTGCAGGGTACAGCCCTTGTGGTTGTTTTCTCAAGCTGGTGTTGAGTGCCTGTAGCTTTTCCAAGTGCATGGAGCAATCTGTCAATGAATTTACCATTCCGCTGTCTGGAGGACAGTGGCCCTCTTCTCACAGCTCCACTAGGAAGTGCCCCAGTGGGGACCCTGTTGGGGGGCTCCAACCCCACATTTCCCTTCTTCATTGCCTTAGTAGAGGTTCTCCATGAGGGTTCCACCCCGCAGCAGACTTCTGCCTGACATCCAGGCATTTCCATACATCCTCTGAAATCTAGGCAGAGGTTCCTGTGATGGTTAACACTGGGAGTCAACTTGATTGAATTGAAAGACGCAAAGTATTGTTCCTGGGTGTGTCTGTGAGGATGTTGCCAAAGGAGATTAACATTTGAGTTAGTGGACTGGACAGGCAGACACATCCTGAATCTGGGTGGGCACCATCTAATCAGCTATCAGCATGGATAGAATAAAGCAGGCAGAAGAAGTTGGAAGGACTCGACTTGCTCAGTCTTCCAGCTTTCATCTTTCTCCCGTGTTGGATACTTCCCACCTTTGAACATCAGACTCCAAGTTCTTCAGGTTTTGGACTCTTCGACTTGCACCAGTGATTTTTCCAGGGGCTCTTTGGGCCTTCAGCCACAGGCTGAAGTTTACACTGTCCATTTCCCTACTTTTGAGGTTTTGGGACTCAGACTGTCTTTCTTGCTCCTCAGCTTGCAGACAGCCTATTGTGGGACTTCACCTTGTGATCGTGTGAGTTGATTATCCTTAATAAACTCCCTTTCATATATACATCTATCCTATTAGTTCTGTCCCTCTAGAGACCCTAATACAGATTTTGGTAACAGGACTGGTTCTATAGGAACAGAATTTTTAAAATGGATTTTTTTCATTGATTTTGGGGGTTTTGGAGTTGGCTGCTTAATATCATTACACCCCAAAATGTTAAGGCCTCTACTTTTAATAGTCTGGAGACCACTGATGATAGTCCTTGGCATGAACTGTTTAGAGAGTTATAAAAAAAGCCCTTGATACTTTTGATTCACCATTCATGAAAGGCAATGAGTTTACTGACTCAGTATGTAATATTATTGACCATATGTATCAAACCAAGACATATAATGAAGTTGGTTGGTTGCTCCTATATTTGCTGAACAAAATGAGGAAAGGAAATGATGAGCTAAGCAATTCTAACCTCTGGCTTCAGAAGCACATACTAAGCCTCAAGTCTTCTAAGATTGTCCTTAATGAAAGTCTTATCTCCTATAGACAGAAAGCTGAAATTGTGGAAAATCAGACACAAGTTCCTATCATTAGAGTGGCTGACCTGCAACAAAAGGTACACACTCAGTCTTGCCAGGTGTCTACTTTTAAAGTGAGAACATTAATTGGGAAAGAATGAGACCCTGCAACTTGGAATGGGGACCTGTGGAAAAACCCTGACAAAGCTGGTGGCAATATTCCCTCTCCTACCCATGCTGATATTAGCCTATCCACCTTTGTCTGAGAACAATTTAATCATGCACTGTCCAATGAAACAGTGATGGCCTACCCTGAGGCAATTGCCAAGCAAGACAATGCTGATTCTTTTCAGGACCCACCCCAATACCCCTGCTTGCTTCTAGACCTATAACTAGACACAAGTCCTGGCATGCACCTAGAGGTGAGGTTCAGAGTGTGACCCACAAGGAGGTTTGCTATACTTCAAAATAACTGCTTGAGTTTTCTAATTTCTTATTTTTTTTATTATACTCTAAGTTCTGGGTTACATGTGCAGAACGTGCAGTTTTGTTACTTAGGTATACATACCATGGTGGTTTGCTGCACCCATTAACCCATCATCCACATTAGGTATTTCTCCTAATGTTATCCCTCCCCTAGCCTGCAACCCCCACAGGCCCCGATGTGTGATGATCCCCTCCCTGTGTCCATGTGTTCTAATTGTTCAACTCCCACTTATGAGTGAGAACATGAGGTGTTTGCTTTTCTGATCTGGTGATAGTTTGCTGGGAATGATGGTTTCCAACTTCATCCATATCCCTGCAAAGGACATGAACTCCTTCTTTTTTATGGCTGCATAGTATTCCATGGTGTATATGAGCCACGTTTTCTTAATCAAGACTATCTTTGATGGACATTTGGGTTGTTCCAAGTCTTTGCTATTGTGTATTTTACTACAATAAACATACGTGTGCATGTGTCTTTATCATAGAATGATTTATAATCTTTGGGTAAATGCTCAGTAATAGGATTTCTGGGTCAAATGGTATTTCTAGTTCTAGATCCTTGAGGAATTCCCACACTATCTTCCACAATGGTTGAACTAATTTACACTCCCACCAACACTGTAAAAGTGTTCCTGTTTTTCCACAACCTCTCCAGCATCCATTGTTTCCTGACTTTTTAATGATCACCATTCTAACTTGCGTGAGATGGTATGTCACTGTGGTTTTGATTTGCATGACCAGTGATGATGAGCATTTTTTCATATGTCTGTCGGCTGCATAAATGTCTTCTTTTGAGACGTGTCTGTTCATATCCTTTGCCCATTTTTTGATGGGGTTGATTTTTTCTTGTAAATTTGTTTAAGTTCTTTGTAGATTCTGGATATTAGCCCTTTGTCAGATGGCTAAATTGCAAAAATTTTCTCCCATTCTATAGGATGCCTGTTCACTCTGATGATAGTTTCTTTTGCTGTGCAGAAGCTTTTTCATTTAATTAGATCCAATCTGTCAATTTTGGCTTTTGTTGCCATTGCTTTTGGTGTTTTAGACATGAAGTCTTTGCCCTTGCCTATGTCCTGAGTGGTATTGCTCAGGTTTTCTTCTAGGATTTTTATGGTCCTAGGTCTTACCTTTAAGTCTTTAATCCATCTTGAGTTAATTTTTGTACAAGGTGTACAGAAAGGGTCCAGTTTCACTTTTCTGCATACGGCTAGCCAGTTTTCCCAACATCATTTATTAAATAGGGAATCTTTTCCCCATTGCTTGTGTGTGTCAGGTTTGTCAAAGATCAGTTGGTGGTAGATGTGTGGTGTTATTTCTGAGGCCTCTGTTCTGTTCCATTGGTCTATGTATCTGTTTTGGTACAAGTACCATGCTATCTTGGTTACTGTAGCGTTCTAGTAAAGTTTGACGTCAGGTAGCATGATGACTCCAGATTTGTTCTTCTTGCCCAAAATTGTCCTGGCTATGTGGGCTCTTTTTTGGTTCCATATGAAGTTTAAAGTAGTTTTTCACAATTCTGTGAAGAAAGTCAGTGGTAGCTTGATGGGGATAGCATTGAATCTATAAACTACTTTGGGTAGTAAGGCAGCTTTCATGATATTGATTCTTCTTATCCATGAGCATGAAATGATTTTCCATTTGTGGCCTATCTTATTTCTTTGAGCAGTGGTTTGTAGTTCTCCTTGAAGAGGTTCTTCACATCCCTTATAAGTTGGATTCCTAGGTATTTTATTCTCTTTGTAGCAATTGTGAATGGGAGTTCACTCATGATTTGGTTCTCTGTCTGTTATTGGTGTATAGAAATGCTTGTGATTTTTGCACATTGATTTTGTATCCTGAGAATTCGCTGAAGTTGCTTATCAGCTTTAGAAGATTTTGGGCTGAGATGATGGGGTTTTCCAAATATACAATCATGTCATCTGCAAACAGAGACAATTTGACTTCCTCTCTTCCTATTTGAATACCGTTTATTGCTTTCTCTTGCCTGATTGCCCTGGCCAGAACTTCCAATAGGAAGAGGTGAGTGAATAGGAGTGGTGAGAGATGGCATCCTTGTCTTGTGCTGGTTTTCAAAGGGAATGCTTCCAGTTTTTGCCCATTCAGTGTGATATTGGCTGTGGGTTTGTCATAAATAGCTCTTATAATGTTGAGATACGCTTCCATCGATACCTAGTATATTGAGAGCTCGTAGCATGAAAGGCTGTTGAATTTTGTCAAAGGCCTTTTCTGCATCTATTGAAATAATCATGTGGTTTTTGTCGTTGGTTCTGTTTATGTGATGGATTCCATTTATTGATTTGCGTATGTTGAACCAGCCTTAGATCCCAGGGATGAAGCCAACTTGACCGTGTTGGATAAGCCTTTTTTTTTTTATTATTATACTTTAAGTTTTAGGGTACATGTGCACAATGTGCAGGTTAGTTACATACGTATACATGTGCCATGCTGGTGTGCTGCACCCATTAACTCGTCATTTAGCATTAGGTATATCTCCTAATGCTATCCCTCCTCCCTCCCCCTACCCCACAACAGTCCCCAGAGTGTGATGTTCCCCTTCCTGTGTCCATGTGTTCTCATTGTTCAATTCCCATCTATAAGTGAGAACATGTGGTGTTTGGTATTCTGTCCTCGCGATAGCTTACTGAGAATGATGATTTCCAATTTCATCCATGTCCCTACAAAGGACATGAACTCATCATTTTTTATGGCTGTATAGTATTCCATGGTGTATATGTGCCACATTTTCTTAATCCAGTCTATCATTGTTGGACATTTGGCTTGGTTCCAAGTCTTTGCTATTGTGAATAGTGCCACAATAAACATACGTGTGCATATGTCTTTATAGCAGCATGATTTACAGTCCTTTGGGTATATACCCAGTAATGGGATGGCTGGGTCAAATGGTATTTCTAGTTCTAGATCCCTGAGGAATCGCCACACTGACTTCCACAATGGTTGAACTAGTTTACAGTCCCACCAACAGTGTAAAAGTGTTCCTATTTCTCCACATCCTCTCCAGCACCTGTTGTTTCCTGACTTTTTAATGATTGCCATTCTAACTGGTGTGAGATGGTATCTCATTGTGGTTTTGATTTGCATTTCTCTGATGGCCAGTGATGCTGAGCATTTTTTCCTGTGTCTTTTGGCTGCATAAATGTCTTCTTTTGAGAAGTGTCTGTTCATTGGATAAGGTTTTGTTGTGCTGCTGGATTCGGTTTGCCAGTATTTTATTGAGGATTTTCGCATCGATATTCATCAGGGATATTGTCCTAAAATTCTCTTTTTTTATTGTGTCTCTGCCAGGCTTTGGTATCACATGATGATGGCCTCTTAAATGAGTTAGGGAGGATTCCCTCTTTTTCTATTGATTGGAATAGCTTCAGAAGGAATGGTACCAGCTCCTCTTTGTACCTCTGGTAGAATTCAGCTGTGAATCTGTCTGGTCTTGGACCTTTTTTTTTTTTTTTTTTTTTGGTTGGTAGGCTATTAATTATAGCCTCAGTTTCAGAACCTATTATTGATCTATTCAGAGATTTAACTTCTTCCTCGTTTAGTCTTGGGATGGTGTATGTGTCCAAGAATTTATCCATTTCTTCTAGATTTTCTAGTTTATTTGCGTAGAGGTGTTTATAATATTCTCTGATGGTAGTTTGTATTTCTGTGGGATCGGTGGTGATATCCCCTTTATCATTTTTTATTGCATCTATTTGATTCTTCTCTCTTTTCTTCTTTATTAGTCTTGCTAGCATTCTATCTATTTTGTTGATCTTTAAAAAAAAACAGCTCCTGGATTCATTGATTTTTTGAAGCTTTTGTGTGTGTGTGTGTGTCTCTATCTTCTTCAGTTCTGCTCTGATCTTAGTTATTTCTTGTCTTCTGCTAGCTTTTGAATGTGTTTGCTCTTGCTTCTCTAGTTCCTTTAATTGTGATGTTAGGGTGTTGATTCTAGATATCTCCTGCTTTCTCTTGTGGGCATGTAGCGCTATAAATTCCCCTCTACACACTGCTTAAATATGTCCCAGAGATTCTGGTACATTGTGTTTTCGCTCTCATTGATTTCAAAGAACATGTTTATTTCTGCCTTTGTTTCGTTATTTGCCCAGTAGTCATTCAGGAGCAGATTGTTCAGTTTCCATGTAGTTGTGCAGTTTTGAGTGAGATTCTTAATCCTGAGTTCTAATTTGATTGCACTGTGGTCTGAGAGACAGTTTGTTGTAATTTCTGTTTGTTTACATTTGCTGAGGAGTGTTTTACTTCCAATTATGTGGTCAATTTTAGAATAAGTGTGATATGGTGCTGAGAAGAATGTATATTCTGTTGATTTGGGGTGGAGAGTTCTGTAAATATCTATTCGGTCTGCTTGGTTCAGAGCTGAGTTCAAGTCCTCGATATCCTTGTTAATTTCTGTCTCATTGATCTGTCTAATATTGACAGTGGGATATTAGCATCTCCCATTATTATTGTGTGGGAGTCTAAGTCTCTTTGTAGGTCTCAAAGAACTTGCTTTATAAATCTGGGTGCTCCTGTATTGGGTGCATATATATTTAGGATAGTTAGCTCTTCTTGTTGAATTGATCCCTTTATCATTATGTAAAGGCCTTCTTTATCTCTTTTGATCTTTGTGGATTTAAAGGCTGTTATATCAAAGACCAGGATTGCAACCCCTGCTTCATTTTGCTTTCCATTTGCTTGGTAGATCTTCCTCCATTCCTTTATTTTGAGCTTATGTGTATCTTTGCACATGAGATGGGTCTCCTTAATACAGCACACCAATGGGTCTTGACTCTTTATCCAATTTGCCAGTTTGTGTCTTTTAATTGTGGTATTTAGCCCATTTATATTTAAGGTTAATATTGTTATGTGTGAATTTGATCCTGTCATTATGATGCTAGCTGGTTATTTTGCCTGCTAATGGATGCAGTTTCTTCATAACATTGATGGTCTTTACAATACGGCATGTTTTTGCAGTTGCTGGTACCGATTGTTCCTATCAGTGTTTAATGCTGCCTTCAGGAGCTCTTGTAAGGCAGGCCTGGTGGCAAAAAAAATCTCTCAGCATTTGCTTATCTGGAAAGGATTTTATTTGTCCTTCACTTATGAAGGTTTGGCTGGATACAAAATTCTGGGTTGAAAATTCTTTTCTTTAAGAATGTTGACTATTGGCCCCCACTCTCTACTGGTTTGTAGTGTTTCTGCAGAGATATCTGCTGTTAATTTGTTGGGCTTCCCTTTGTGTGTAACAGGACCTTTCTCTCTGGCTGCCCTTAACATTTTTTCCTTCATTTCAACCTTGGTGGATCTGACAATTATGTGTCTTGGGGTTGCTGTTCTCAAGGAATATCTTTGTGGTATTCTCTGTATTTTCTGAATTTGAATGTTGGCCTGCCTTGCTACGTTGGAGAAATTCTCCTGGATAATATCCTGAAGGGTGTTTTCTAACTTGGTTCTATTCTCCTTGCCACTTTGAGGCACACCAATCAGAGGTAGATTTGGTTTTTTCGCATACTCCCATATTTCTTGGAGGCTTTGTTTGTTTCTTTTGCCTCATTTTTCTCTAATCTTATCTTCTCAGTTTATTTCATTAATTTGATCTTCAATCACTGATATCCTTTCTTCCACTTGATTGAGTCGGCTATTGAAGCTTATGTATGCTTCAGGAAGTTCCCGTAATGTGGTTTTCAGCTCCATCAGGTCATTTAAGCTCTTCTCTACACTGGTTATTCTAGTTAGCTGTTCGTCTAACCTTTTTTCAAGGTTTTTAGCTTCCTTGTGATGGGTTAGAACATGCTCCTTTAGCTCATAGAGGTTTGTTATTACCGACCTTCTGAAGCCTACTTCTGTCAATTCATCAAACTCATTCTTCTTCCAGTTTTGTTCCCTTGCTGGCAAGGAGTTGTGTTGCTTTGGAGGAGAAGACACATTATGGTTTTTGTTATTTTCAGCCTTTCTGCTCTGGTTTTGCCCTATCTTTGTGGTTTTATTTAGCTTTGCTCTTTGATGCTTTTGACCTGTGGATGGGGTTTTGGTGTGGATGTCCTTTTTGTTGATGTTGATGCTATTCCTTTCTATTTGTTAGTTTTCCTTCTAACAGACAGGCCCCTCAGCTACAGGCCTGTTGGAGATTGCTGAAGGTCCACTCCAGACCCTGTTTGCCTGGGTATCACCAACAGAGGCTGCAGAACAGCAAATATTGCTGCCTGATCCTTCCTCTGGAAGCTTCATCCCAGAGAGGCACTCACCCTGTATGAGATGTCTGTTAGCCCCTACTGGGAGGTGTCTCCCAGCCAGGCTACATGAGGGTCAGGGACCCACTTAAAGAGGCAATCTGTCCATTATCAGAGCTCAAATGCCATGCTGGGAGAACAAATGCTCTCTTCAGAGCTGTCAGGCAGGGACGTTTAAGTCTGGAGAAGCTGTCTGTTGCCTTTTGTTCAGATATGCCCTACCCCCAGAGATGGAATCCAGAGATACAATAGGCCTTGCTCCACTTTGGTGGACTCTGCCCAGTTTGAGCTTCCCTGCCACTTTGTGTACACTGTGAGCATAGAACCGCCTACTCAAGCCTCAGCAATGGTGGATGCCCCCCCCCCCCACCAAGCTCCTGTGTCCCAGTGAGCAAGGTTCCATGGGCATGGGACCCACTGAACCAGGTAGAGGAGGGCATCTCCTGGTCTGCGAGTTGTGAAGACCATAGGAAAAGTGCAGTACTTGGGCAAGAGTGTACTGCTACTCCAGGTACAGTCACTCATGGCTTCCCTTGGCTAGGAAAGGGAAATCCCCTGATTCTTTGAACTTCCTGGGTGAGGTGACGCCCTGCCCTGCTTTGGCTTGCCCTCTGTGGGCTGAACCCACTGTCCAACCAGTCCCAATGAGATGAACCAGATACCTACATTGGAAATTCAGAAATTTCCTGTCTCCTGCATTGATCTCGCTGGGAGCTGTAGACTGGAGCTGTTTCTATTTGGCCATCTTGAAAGTGACTATGTTTTCTAATTTATATAAGCAGAAATCTGGAGAACAGGCACAGGAATGGATATTAAGGGTGTGGAAAAATGGTGGAAGGAAAATAAAGATGGATCAGGCTGAATTTATTGAAATATGGATCAAAAGATGGCCCATCGTGAGCATGCTGGAAATGTCTGATCTACCTTGGTTTAATGTAGAGGGACAGATCCAAAGGCTTAGGGAGATTGGAATGCTAGAGTGGATTAGTCACTTTAGACCTACTCATCCTGGGTGGAGGTGGGGGGAGGGTCCAAAAGACAAAGGCTTGACCAACACTTTGCAAAATAGATTTGTGAAGGCAGCACCTGCATCCTTCAAAAGCTCTGTGATTGCTCTTCTCTGTATGTCAGATCTTACAGTGGGAACTGCAGTCACTCAACTACAAAATTTAAGTGCAATGGGAATAATTGTATCCTGGGGAGGCAGAGGCAAAGTGGCAGCACTCAACTGTCAAAGGCTACATGGGCATAATTACCATAATGGACAGCAGAGGCAAAACAGCAATCAGAATAATCTGACATGTGTAGAGCTCTGGCACTGGCTAATTAATCACAGTGTTCCTACAATGAAATTAATAGGAAGCCTACTGCATTCTTACTTAATTTGTATAAGCAGAAATCTTCCAGGTCAATTGGACAAAAGACTAATTTGAATTACAAAAATAGAGAATCATGGCCCCTCAGTGAATTTCCAGATTTGAACCAGTTTACAGACCCAGAACTCCTTGAATGAAGAGGAGGTGTCCCCTTGAGGTAGGGTCCCACTGCTCTACTGACAATTTATACTGTTAATCTTTCTTCCATTTTCCCCAAGGAGACCTTCAGCCTTTTACCAGAGTAACTGTGTATTGGGGACAGGAGAAAAATCAGATTTTTCAGGAGCTACTGGACTCCAGCTCTGAACTAATGTTGATTCCATGGGACCCAAAGTGTCATTTTGGTTCTCCAGTTAAAGTGGAGGCTTATGAAGGTCAGGTAATTAAATGGAATTATAGCTCAGGTTTGATTTACGGTGGGTCCAGTGAGTCTCTGTAATCATTCTGTGGTCATTTCTCCAGTGCCAGAATGGATAATTGGCATAGACATAGACTTAGTAGGTGGCAGAATCCCCACATTGGCTCCCTGACTGGTAGGGTGAGGGCTATTATGGTGGGAAAGGCCAAATGAAAGCTATTAGAGCTTCCTCTACCTAGAAAAATAGTAAGTCACGAACAATATTGCATCCCTGGAGGGGTTGCAGGGCTTAGTGCCACCATCAAGGACTTGGAAGATGCAGGGGTGGTGATTTCCATCACATTCCCATTCAGCTCTCCTGTTCGGCCTGTGCAGAAGACAGCTAGATCTTGGATAATGACAGTGGATTATCATAAGCTCAAATGGTGACTCCAATTGCAGCTGCTATACCAGATGTGGATTTATTGCTTGAACAAATTGACACATGTCCTCATACCTGGTATGCATTCATTGATTTGGCGAATGCCTTTTTCTTCATTCCTGTCCATAAAGCCCACCAGAGACAATTTGTCTTCCGCTGGTAAGGCCAGCAATATACATTTATTGTCCTACCTCAGGGGTACATCAACTCTTCGGCTTTTTGTAATAATCTTGTTTGCAGAGATCTTGATTGTTTTTTCCTTCCACAAGATATTACACTGATCCATTACATTGATGACATTATGCTAGCCAGGCATGGTGGCTCATGCCTGTAATCCCAGCACTTTGGGAGGCTGAGGTGGGGTGGTCACCTGAGGTCGGGAGTTTGAGACCAGCCTGATCAACATGGAGAAACCCCGTCTCTACTAAAAATACAAAATTAGCCAGGTATGGTGGCACGTATGCTGGTAATCCCAGATACTCGGGAGGCTGAGGGAGGAGACTTACTTGAACCTGGGAGGTGGAGGTTGTGGTGAGCCGAGATCAATCCAGCCTGGGCAACAAGAGTGAAACTCTTTCTCCAAAAAAAAACAAACAAAACAACAACAACAACAACAAAAACCGATGGATGACATTAGGCTGATTGGATTCAATGAGTGAGAAATAGCAAACACACTGCACTTGTTGGTGACACATTTGCATGCCAGGCAATGGGAAATCAATCTAACTAAAATCCAGGGAACTTCTACCTCAGTAAAGTTTCTAGGAGTCCAGTAATGTGGGGCCTGTCGAGATATTCCTTGTAAGGTGAAAGATATGTTGCTGCATTAGGCTCCTCCTAAAACCAAGAAAGAGGCACAACGTGTAGTTGGCCTATTTAGATTTTAAAGGCAACACATTCCTCATTTGGATGTGTTAATCTGGCCCACTTATTGAGTGACCCAAAAGGCTGCCAGTTTTGTGTGGGTCCAGAACAGGAGAGGGCTCTGCTACAGGTCCAGGCTGCTGTGCAAGCCACTCTGCCACTTGGGCCATATTAACCCAGCAGATCCAATGGTGCTTGAGGCATTGGTGGCATATAGTGGTGCTGTTTGAAGCCTTTGGTAAGTCCCTGTAGGTGAATCACAGTGGAAGCTTCTAGGAATTTGGAGCAAGGCCCTGCTATCTTCCGCAGATAACTACTTTTCTTTTAAAAGACAGTTCTTGGACTGTTACTGGGCTTTGGCATAAACTGAATGTTTGGGTCATCAAGTCTCCATGTGAGCTGAACTGCTTATCATTGAACTCGGTGCTTTCTGACCCATCTATCCATACAGTGGGGCATGCACAGCAGCATCCTATCATCAAATGGAAGTGTTATATAGGTGATCGGGCTTAAGCAGGCCCTGAGGGCACAGGTAAGTTACATGAGGAAGTCTCACATGCCCGTGGTCTCCCCTCCTGCCATCCTGTCTTCTCTCCCCCAGCCTGCACCAATGGCCTCAAGGGGAGTTCCCTATGATTACTTGACAGAGGAAGAGAAGGCTAGGGCCTGTTTCACAGATGGTTCTGCATGATACGCGGGCACCATTCGAAATTGAACACCTGCAGCATTACAGCCCTTTTCTAGGATATCCCAGAAGAAGAGAGGTGAAAGGAAATCTTCCCAGTGAGAAGAATCTCAAACAGTACACCTAGTTGTGCATTTTGCTTGGAAGGAGTTGTGGTCAGATGTGCAATTATTTATTGATTCATGGGCTCTAGCCAATGATCTGTCTGGATGGTCATGGATTTGGAAGAAGCATGATTGGAAAATTGGTGACAAACAAATTTGGGGAAGAAATGTAGATGGACCTCTCTGAGTGGTCAAAAACTGTGAATATATTTGTATCCCTTGTGAGTGCTTGCCAAAGTTACCTCAGCAGAGGAGGATTTCAATAATCAAGTGGATAGAATGACTTGTTCTGTGGACACCACTCAGCCTCTTTCCCCCAGCCACCCCTGTCATTGCCCAATGGTCATGGTGGCAGGGATGGAGGTTACACATGGGCTCAGCAACATGGACTTCCACTCACCAAGTCTGACCTGGCTATGGCCACCACTAAGTGCCTAATTTTCAAGCAGCAGATACCAACATTGAGCACTCGACATGGCACCATTCCCTGGTGTGATCAGCTACCTACTTGGTGGCAGGTTGATTATATTAGATCTCTTACATCATGGAAAGAGCAGTGGTCTGTCCTCACTGGAATAGACAATTACTCTGGGTATGGGTTTGCCTATCCTGCACTCAATGCTCCTGCTAAGACTACCATCCGTGGACTCACAAAATGCCTTATCCACTGTCATGGTGTTCCACACAGCATTGCCTCTGACCAAGGCACTTACTTTACAGCTAAAGAAGTGTAGAAATGCTCTCATTCTCATGGAATTTACCGGTCTTACCATGTTTCCTATCATCCTCAAACAGCCAGATTGATAGAATGGTGGAATGACCTTTTGAAGTGACAGTTACAATCCCAACTAGGTGACAATACTTTGCAGGACTGGGGCAAAGTTTTCCAAAAGGCTGTGCATGCCCTGAATCAGTGTCCAATATATGGTACTGTTTCTCCCATTGCTGGGATTCATGGGTCCAGGAATCAAGGGGTGGAATTGGAAGTGGCACTACTCACCATCACCCCTAGTGACCCACTAGCAAAATTTTTGCTTCTTCTTCGCACACTATGTTCTGCTGACCTAGAGTTCTTAGTCCCAGAGGAGAAATGCTGCCATAAGGAGACACAACAATAATTCCATTAAACTGGAGATTAAGATTACCACCTGGCCACTTTGGGCTCTTTCCACCTGTAGGTCAACAGGGTAAGAAAAGAGTTAGTGTTGGCTGGGATGATTTACCTGGACTATCAAGATGAAATCAGTCTACTACTCCACAATAGAGGTAAGAAAGAATATGCATGGAAGATCCCTTGGGGTGTCTCTTAGTAGTTCCATGCCCTGTGATTAAAGTCAATGGGAAACTACAACAACCCAACGCAGGCAAGGCTACAAATGGCTCAGATCCTTCAGGAATGAAAGTTTTGGTCATTCCACCAGGTTAAAAACCACAATTTACTGAGATGTTTGCTGAAGGCAAGGAAAATACAGAATGGGTAGTAGAAAGCAGTTATCAATACCAGCTATGACCATGTGACCAGTGGCAGAAATGAAGACTGTAATTTTCATGAGTATTTCCTCCTCATTTTGTTAAGAACATGTTTGTGCATGTATACATTTGTACTTAGAAAATATCTTCACTTTGTTTCCTTTTTCTTATCATGTGACATAAGATTTATCATGTGACATAAGACTTCGTATCAGCACTTAAGTGTTGTTAACTTTATGTAATAGTGTTTAGGTTAAGTGTGCTTCCGGTTGTACAAAGGATAAGTGTATTACATTAGGCGTATTTTTTATTATTGTCTTTATCTGAAGATTATATGTGATTTCAGGAGATGAGTGTTGGTTGAAGTTGACCGGGGTGGACTTGTGATGGTTAATATTGAGTGTCAACTTGATTGAATTGAAAGATGCAAAGTATTTTTCCTCTGTGTGTTTGTGAGCGTGTTGCCAAAGAAAATGAACATTTGAGTCAGTGGACTTGGAAAGGCAGAACCATCCTGAATCTCGGTGGGCACCATCTAATCAGCTACCAGTGTGGCCAGGAAAAGCAGGCAGAAGAAACTGGAATGGGCAGACTTGCTGAGTATTCGGGCCTTCATCTTTCTCCTGTGCTGGATGCTTCCTGCCCTTGAACATCAGACTCCAAGTTTTTCAGATTTTGGACTCTTGAACTTACAGCAGATTTTCCAGGGGCTCTTAGGCCTTTGGCCGCAGACAAAAGTTTGCACTGTCAGCTTCCCTACTTTTAAGGTTTTGGGACTCGGACTGGCTTTCTTGCTCCTCAGCTTGCAGACAGCCTGTGGTGGGACTTCGCCTTGTGATCGTGTGAGTTAATAATCCTCAATAAACTCCCTTTCATGTATACATCTATTCTAGTAGTTCTGTCCCTCTAGATAACGCTTACTAATGCTCCCACTTTTTTATTAAGCTGATTTGTTTCTTCCTTGTTAATTTGTTTAAGATCCTTATAGATTCTGGATATTAGACCTTTGTCAGACAATGTTTGTAAAATATGGACTAACCTCCAGTTCTGTAGGTTATCTGCTTACTCTCCTGATAGTTCCTTTTGTTGTGCAGAAGATCTTTAGCTTACTTCGGTGCCACTTGTCAATTTTTGGTTTTGTTGCAATTGCTTTTAGCATGTTTGTCATGAAATCTTTGCCAGGGTATATGTCCAGAATTCTCTGTTTTATGTTTTGTTCAAGGGCCTTTTTAGTTTTAGGTTTTATATTTAAGTCTTTAATCCATCCTGAGTTATTTTTTCTGTATGGTGTAAGGAAGATATCCGGTTTGATCTGCATATGGCTAGCCAGTTATCTCAACACCACTTATTGAATAGGAATTCCTTTCCATCTTACTTGTATTTGTCAACTTGGTCAAAGATAAGATAGTCATAGGTGTGTGGCTTTATTTCTCAGATCTCAATTCTGTTCCCTTGGTCTATGTGTTATTTTTGTTCCAGTTCCATGCTCTTTTGATTGCTGTATTCTTATAGTATGATTTAAATTTGGATTATGTGATGCCTTTAGCTTTGTGGGGTTTGTTTTGTTTTGTTTTGTTCTTACTTGGGTCACAATTGCTTTGGCTATTTGGGCTCTTTTTGGTTCCATGTGAATTTGAAAAGTTTTCTTTAACTCCTTAAAAAATGCAATTAATAGCTTCATTGAAATAACATGAAATCTGTACATTGTTTTGAGCAATACAGCCACTTTAACAATATTGATTCTTCCTATTCATGAGCATTTAAGAGTTTGTTTCATTTCTGATTTCTTTCAGCAGTGTTTTGTAGTTGCATTGTAGAGGTCATTCAGCCCCCTAGTTAGCTGCATTCCTAGGTATATTTTTTGTGTGTGTGACTATTGTTAAAGGTATTGTGTTGTGGATTTGACTTTCAGTTTTGATGTTATTTGTGTATAGAAATGCCACTTATATTTGCACATTGATTTTTATCCTGAAACTTTGCTGGAGTTGTTTATCAGACCCTAGGAGCCTGAATTTTTTTATTTTGTCATATAGTTTATTACATCTCAATTTCTTAGTTCAACTTTGATTTTGCTTATTTTTTTCTCTACTGCTAGCTTTAGGCTTGATTTGCTATTGTAGTTCTAGTCCATCTATGTTTAATGTAACATTGTTAATTTGAGATTTTTCTGCCTTTTTTGATGTGGGCATATAGTGGTATAAACTCTTAACACTGCTTTCACTGTGTTCCCAAGATTCTGGTATGTTGTATCTTTGCTTTCATTAGTTTCAAACAACTTCTTGATTTTTGTCTTAAACTCATTGTTTACACAAAAGTAATTATGTAGCAGGTTAATTTCCATGTAATTATTACGTTTTGAGGGATCTTCTTAGTATCGATTTTAATTTTTATTTCACTGTAGTCCAAGAGTGTGGTTAGTATGATTTCAGTTTTTTTGAATTTTCTGAAAATTGCGCTATGGTTCAGCATGTAGTTGATTTCAGAGTATATTCCATGTGCAGAGAAGAAGAATGTATAATTGAACCCTCAGCACAGCACAGTGGCTCTTCAAAAATGTGGCCAGACTGCTTTTTGAAGCAGGTCTCTAATCCCATTCCTCCTCACTTGGTGACACCTCCCAACTAGAATCTCCAGCTACCCCGACAGTGTTCTCCAGCTGACAGAGATTTTAAACCTACTTGGGACAGAGCTCCCAGGGTGAGGAGCAGGCCACCATCTTGGCTGTTTTGGTGATGGAGCCATTCTTGTCTTTGGCCTTTGGAGAGTCTGAGAAAATCAGGGTCTGAAGTAGACTCCAGGCACAACACAGCTGCTCTACGAAAATATGGCCAGACTACTTTTTAAGTAGTCTTGATTTCTGATTCCATGTCTCCTCACTGGCCAGGAGCTCCTGTATTAATCTCTTATCTTGCTGCTTATAAAGCCATACCTGAGAGTGGATAAATTATAAAGGAAAGAGGTTTAATTGACTCACAGTTCCACAGGGCTGGGGAGGCCTCAGGGAACTTACAATCATGGAAGAAGGGGAAGCAAATACGTCCTTTTACACATGGTGGCAGCACCGAAAAATGCAGAGTGGAAAGAGGGAAAAAAGCCCCTTCTAAAACCATCAGATGTTATGAGAACTCACTCACTATCATGGGAACAGCATGGAGATAACTGCCCTGTGATTCAAGTATCTCCCACTGGGTCCCTTCCACGACATGTGGGGATTATGGTAACTGGAGTTCGAGATGAGATTTGGGTGGGGACATAGCCAAACTATTTTATTCCACCACTGGTTCCTCTCAAATCTCATGTCCTCACAATTTAAAACACAATTTTGCCCTTCCAACAGTCTCCCAAAGTCTTAACTCATTCCAGCATTAACTCAAAAGTCCAAGTCCAAAGTCTTAGCTGAAGCAAGGCAACTGCCTTCGCCTATGAGCCTGTAAAATTAAAAGCCAGTTAGTTACTTCCCAGATACAATGAGGGTACAGGTATTGGGTAGATCCACCCATTCCAAGTGGAAGAAATTGGCCAAAACAAAGGGGCTACAGGCCTGATGCAAGTCCAAAATCCAACAGGGCCATAATTAAACTTTAAAGTTCCAAAATAACCCACTTTGGCTCCATATCTCACATCCAGGATATGTTGATGCAAGAGGTGGGCTCCCACTGTGATTCAAGAGTTGGACTCCTATGGCCTTGGGCAGCTCTACCCCTGTGGCTTTGCAGGGTACATATCCCCCTCCTAGCTGCTTTCCCTTGCTGGCATTGAGTTTCTGGGACTTTCTAGGTGCACAGTGGAAGCTGTCAGTGGTCTGGAGGATGATGGTAATCTTCTCACAGCTCCACTAGGAAATGCCCCAGTGGGAACTCTGTGTGGGGGCTCCAACTCCACATTTTCCTTCCACACTGCCCTAGCAGAGGTTCTCCATGAGGGCACTGCCCCTGCAGCAAACTTCTTCCTGGATATTCAGACATTTCCGTAATCCTCTGAAATCTAGGTAGAGGTTCCCAAACCTCAATTCTTGACTTCTGTACACCTGCAGTACCAACTCCATGTGAAAGCTGTTAAGGCTATGGGCTTGCACTCTCTGCAGCAATGGCCTGAGCCATACCTTGGCCCCTTTTAGCCATAGGTGGACCAGCTGGGATGCAGAAAACAAAGTCCCTGGGCTGCACACAGCGGGAGGGCCCTAGGCTCATGAAACCATTTTTTTTCCACCTAGGCCTCTGGGCCTCTGATGGGAGGGGCTTCAGTGAAGTTTTCTGACATGGCTTGGAGACATTTTCCCATTGTCTTGGTGATTAACATTCAGCTCCTTGTTACTTATACAAATTTCTACAGCAGGCTTAAATTTCTCCCAAGAAAATGGATTTTTCTTTACTTTGGCATCAGCAGGCTTCATGTTTCCCAAATATTTGTGCTCTGTTTCCTGTTGAATGCTTTTCTGCTTAGAAACTTCTTCAGCCAGGAGACACAGCCAAAAAAGAGAATTTTAGACCAATATCCCTGATGAATATCGATGTAAAACTCCTCAAAACAATACTGGCAAACCAAATCCAGCAGCATATCAAAAAGCTTATCCACCACGATCAAGTTGGCTTCATCCCTGGGATGCAAGGCTGGTTCAACATATGCCAATCAATAAACATAATCCATCATACAAACAGAAAAAAAGACAAAAGCCACATGATTATCTCAACAGATGCAGAAAAGGCCTTCAACAAAATTCATCAGCCCTTCATGCTAAAAACTCTCAATAAACTAGGTATTGATGGGATGTACCTCAAAATAATAAGAGGTATTTATGAAAAACCCACAACCAATATCACACAGAATGGGCAAAAACTGGAAGCATTCCCTTTGAAAACTGGCACAAGACAGGGATGCCCTCTCTCACCACTCCTATTCAACATAGTGTTGGAAGTTCTGGCCAAGGCAATCAGGCAAGAGAAAGAAATAAAGGGTATTCAATTAGGAAAAGAGGAAGTCAAATTGTCCCTGTTTGCAGATGACATGATTGTATATCTAGAAAACCCCATCGTCTCAGCCCAAAAACTTTTTAAGCTGATAAGCAACTTCAGCAAAGTCTCAGGATATAAAATCAATGTGCAAAAATCACAAGCATTCCTATACACCAATAACAGACAAACAGAGAGCCAAATCATGAGTGAACTCCCATTCACAATTGCTTCAAAGAGAATAAAATATCTAGGAATCCAACTTACAAGGGATGTGAAGGACCTCTTCAAGCAGAACTACAAACCACTGCTCAATGAAATAAAAGAGGACACAAACAAATGGAAGAATATTCCATGCTGATGGATAGAAAGAATTAATATTGTGAAAATGACCATACTGATTGCCATTCAAACTGGTGTGAAATGGTATCTCATTGTGGTTTTGATTTGCATTTCTCTGATGGCCAGTGATGAAGAGCATTTTTTCATGTGTTTTTTGGCTGCATAAATGTCTTCTTTTGAGAAGTGTCTGTTCGTATCCTTCAACCACTTTTTGATGGGGTTGTTTATTTTTTTCTTGTAAATTTGTTTGAGTTCATTGTAGATTCTGGATATTAGCCCTTTCTCAGATGAGTAGGTTTCGAAAATTTTCTCCCATTTTGTAGATTGCCTGTTCACTCTGATGGTAGTTTCTTTTGCTGTGCAGAAGCTCTTGAGTTTAATTAGATCCCATTTGTCAATTTTGGCTTTTGTTGCCATTGCTTTTGGTGTTTTATACATGAAGTCCTTGCCCATGCCTATGTCCTGAATGGTAATGCCCAGGTTTTCTTCTAGGGTTTTTATGGTTTTAGGTCTAACATTTAAGTCTTTAATCCATCTTGAATTAATTTTTGTATAAGGTGTAAGGAAGGGATCCAGTTTCAGCTTTCTACATGTGGCTACCCAGTTTTCCTGGCACCATTTATTAAATAGGGAATCCTTTCCCCATTGCTTGTTTTTGTCAGGTTTGTCAAAGATCAGATAGTTGTAGATATGTGGCATTATTTCTGAGGGCTCTGTTCTGTTGCATTGATCTGTATCTCTGTTTTGGTACCAGTATTATGCTGTTTTGGTTACTGTAGCCTTGTAGTATAGTTTGAAGTCAGGTAGTGTGATGCAAAAAGAGGTGCTGGAGAGGATGTGGAGAAATAGGAACACTTTTACACTGTTGGTGGGACTGTAAACTAGTTCAATCATTGTGGAAGTCAGTGTGGGGATTCCTCAGGGATCTAGAACTAGAAATACCATTTGACCCAGCTATCCCATTACTGGGTATATACCCAAAGGATTATAAATCATGCTGCTATAAAGACACAGGCGCACATATGTTTATTGTGGCACTATTCACAGTAGCAAAGACTTGGAACCAACCCAAATGTCCAACAATGATAGACTGGATTGAGAAAATGTGGCACATATACACCATGGAATACTATGCAGCCATAAAAAAATGATGAGTTCATGTCCTTTGTAGGGACATGGATGAAATTGGAAATCATCATTCTCGGTAAACTATCACAAGAACAAAAAACCAAACACCGCATATTCTCACTCATAGGTGGGAATTGAACAATGAGAACACATGGACACAGGAAGGGGAACATCACACTCTGGGGACTGTTGTGGGGTGGGCGGAGGGGGGAGGGATAGCATTGGGAGATATACCTAATGCTAGATGACGAGTTAGTGGGTGCAGCGCACCAGCATGCCACATATGTATGTACATATGTAACCTGCACATTGTGCACATGTACCCTAAAACTTAAAGTATAATAATAATAATAATAAATAAAATAAAATAAAATAAAATAAAATAAAAAGAAAATGACCATACTGCCCAAGGTAATTTATAGATTCAATGCCATCCCCATCAAGTTACCAATGACTTTCTTCACAGAATTGGAAAAAACTACTTTAAAGTTCATATGGAACCAAAAAAGAGCCTGCATTGCCAAGACAATCCTAAGCCAAAAGATCAAAGCT
Organism: Pongo pygmaeus; assembly: GCF_028885625.2. NCBI lineage: Eukaryota > Metazoa > Chordata > Mammalia > Primates > Hominidae > Pongo > Pongo pygmaeus. Next base: position 57,335,451 of record NC_072396.2, on the reverse strand, counting down.
GGAGGCATTATGCTACCTGACTTCAAACTTTACTAGAAGGCTACAATAACCAAAACAGCATGGTACTGGTACTAAAACAGACATATAGAGCAATGGAACAGAACAGAGCCCTCAGAAATAATACCACACATCTACAACTATCTGATCTTTGACAAACCTGACAAAAACAAGAAATGGGGAAATGATTCCCTATTTAATAAATGGTGCTGGGTAAACTGGCTAGCCATATGTAGAAAGCTGAAACTGGATCCCTTCCTTACACCTTACAGAAAAATTAATTCAAGTTGGATTAAAGACTTAAACGTTAGACCTAAAACCATAAAAACCCTAGAAGAAAACCTAAGAAATACCATTCAGGCCATAGGCATGGGCAAGGACTTCATGACTAAAATACCAAAAGCAATGGCAACAAAAGCCAAAATTGACAAATGGGATCTAATTAAACTAAAGAGCTGCTGCACAGCAAAAGAAACTATCACCAGAGTGAACAGGCAACCTACAGAATGTGAGAAAATTTTTACAATCTACCCATCTGACAAAGGGTTAATATCCAGAATCTACAAAGAACTTAAATAAATTTACAAGAAAAAATCAAACAACCCCATCAAAAAGTGGGGGAAGGATATGAACAGACACTTCTCAAAAGAAGACATTTATGGAGGCAACAGACATATGAAAAAATGCTCATCATCACTGGCCATCAGAGAAATGCAAATAAAAGCCACAATGAGATACCATCTCACACCAGTTAGAATGACGATCATTAAACAGTCAGGAAACAACAGGTGCTGGAGAGGATGTGGAGAAGTAGGAAAGCTTTTGCACTGTTGGTGGGATTGTAAACTAGTTCAACCATTGTGGAAGTCAGTATGGCAATTCCTCAAGGAGCTAGAACTAGAAATACCATTCGTCCCAGCCTTCCCATTACTGGACATATACCCAAAGGATTATAAATCATGCTGCTATAAAGACACATGCACACGTATGTTTATTGTGGCACTATTCACAATAGCAAAGACTTGAAACCAACCCAAATGTCCATCAATGAAAGACTGGATTAAGAAAATGTGGCACATATACACCATGGAATACTATGCAGCCATAAGAAAGGATGAGTTCATGTCCCTTTTAGGTACATGGATGAGGCTAGAAACCATCATTCTCAGCAAACTATCGCAAGGACCGAAAACCAAACACCGCGTGTTCTCACTCATAGGTCGGAATTGAACAATGAGAACACTTGGACACAGGGTGGGGAACATCACACACTGAGGCCCGTTGTGGGGTGGGGGTTGGGCATAGCATTAGGAGATATAACTAATGTAAATGACGAGTTAATGGGTGCAGCACACCAACATGGCACATGTATACATATGTAACAAACCTGCACGTTGTGCACATGTACCCTAGAACTTAAAGTATAATAATAAAAAAAAGAAAGAAATTTTTTCTGCCAGATACCCCAAATGACCTTTCTCAGGTTCAAAGTTCCACAGATCTCTAGGGCAGAGGCAAAATGCTGCCAGTCTCTTTGCTAAAGCATCATAAGGGTCAACTTTGCTCCAGTTTCCAACCAGTTTATTATCTCCGTCTGAGACTACCTCAGCTTGGATTTTTTTTTTTTTTGGTCAAAGCCATTCAACACTTCCTTAGGAAGATCCAAACTTTCCCACATCTTCCTGTCTTCTTCTCAGCCCTCCAAACTGTCTCAACCTCTGTCTGTTACCCAATTTCAAAGTTGTTCCATATTTTGGGGTATCTTAATAGCAGTATCCTACTCCTGGTACAAATTTACTTGGTTATTCCATTCTCATGCTGTTAGTAATGATATTCCTGAGACTATATAATTTATAAAGAAAAGAGGTTTAGGGCCAGTCACCGTGGCTTACGCCTTTAATCCCAGCACTTTCGGAGGCTGAGGTGTGTGGATCATGAGGTCAGGAGTTCGAGACAAGCCTGGTCAACATGGTGAAACCCTGTATCTACTAAAAATACAAAAATTAGCTGGGGGTGGTGGCAGGCACCTGTAATCCCAGCTACTCAGGAGGCTGAGGCAGGACAATCACTTAAAACCGGAAGGTGGAGGTTGCAGTGAGCTGAGATCGTGCCATTGCACTCCGGCCTGGCCAGCAAGAGTGAAACTCCGTCTAAAAAAATAATAATAATAGAAAGAAAAGATGTTTAATTGGCCTACAGTAGTTCTGCATGGCTGGAGAGGCCTCAGGAAGATTACAATCATGTCAGCTTAGAAAGCCATCAGCTCTCATGAAAACTCACTATTATGAGAGCAGCATGAGACAACTATCTACATGATTCAATAATCTCCCGCTAGGCCCTTCCCACCACATGTGGCAATTATGGAAACTACAGTTCAAGATGAGATTTGGGTGGGGACACAGACAAATTATATCACTTCCCCACAAGGGTTTCCAGCTAAACCTGCCAGTTTTCTCTGCCTGATGGAGATTTCAAACCTCCCTGGATGGGAACTCCTAGAGTTAGGGGTGGGCCTCGATCTTTGCTGCTTGGGTGATATAGCCATTTCAACCTTCAGATTTTGAAGAGTCCTAGGTCACTTGAGGCTGGGGTAGATCCCCAGCACAGAACAGTTGTTCTATGAGAATGTGGCCAGACTGCTTTTTAAAGTGGATCCCCAACCATGTTTCTCTTCACTCGATGGGACCTGCCAACAAAGGTCTCCATACACCTCCTAAAAGTGTGTTTGGATCAGCAACAGGTTCATACATCCATGAAACAGAGGTCCCAGAGGAAAGGGAAGGCCGACACCTTGACTGTTTCACAGCCTTCACTGTTAATACCTCCAGGTACTGCAATATTCAAGATGACTATGGACTGGAGTAGAACCCCAGCATATTACACAAGGCATACAACAAAATTGGGCAGACTGTTGCATGTGTGCCCTTTCCCATAACTCTTCACCAGGCAGATCCTCCAGGTCTCGGCCTCTAGTCATCCCTTGACAGGTTATAAAGCCATTAGCAGCTCTGCAACTCCCTGAACAGAGCTCCTGGGGAATTGAAAGCCTCTCTGCCACCACCTCTGCAGTGAAACTTCCCTTGCTACCCTCATACTGATAAAGGAGCAAAGACGCTAAGTGCCTTATCCACACCTCCAACAAGCTGCAGTCAACCCAAGAAGAGGAGGCCAGTCCATCTCCCATGGGATCCAACTACTTCTCCACCTGCTCATCACCAAACAGCACAGACCCTTCATACTGAGCTGATTTCACTGAGTGATTGCTGACAAGCAACTCCATGAGGTGGAGTCCCCAGGAGAGAGGCGAAAGACCCTTGGCCACAACCACTACTAAAGTTTCTTCATCTGCAGCTTCCAAGCTAGAAAAAGAACACAAATTCTGAAATCATCCCAGAGTTTCACTGGGTAGCCCAGGAGTATCAGGCCACAATCTACAGTCAGCACTCAAGGGGGAGAGTAGCCCACCCTTCTAGATATTTGAGATGGAATACAGCTGCAACTGTGATGAAACATAGCAGAGCTACATAGCTGAACAAGAGTCTATCAACTGACCAAAAAGCCTAGGCGTCAATTACTGGATCATGCTCCCAAAGCTTCAACACCAAAAATAACTCATGGAAATACCCTCCCAGTGAAAGCAAATACAAGAAGTCAGCTTCAAATAAAGACCTGGAACAAAGTTTTGACCCTGCAAAAACATACAGAAAAGAAGTCTATTGACTTTCCTCAATCTACACTGCAGCTAAAAGAACACCCACATGCACAGATGAGAAAGAACCCATGCAGAAACTCCAGTAACTCAAATAGCCAAAGTGTCATATGTCCTATAAATGACCACACCAGTTCTCCAACAGAACTTAACTAGGCAGAGCTGACTGAAATGACAGAAATAGAATTTGGAATACGGATAACAGCAAAGATCACTGAGATTCAGTATGACAGCAAAACCCCACCCAAGGAAACTAAGAATTGCAATAAAACAATACAGGAGCTGAACGATGAAATAGTATACACATACATATATATACACGTATATATACATATACACATAAATATACATATATACATATATATACACATATATATATACACACATATACATATATGCCAACAAACCTGAAAGGGCCAAAAAACACAATAAAATAATTTCACAATGAAATCACAAGTATTAACAGCAGAACAGACCAAGCTGAGAAAAAGAAATTCAGAACTTAAAGACTAGCTCTCTGAAATAAGACAGTCAGACAAAACTAGAAAAAAAAAATGAAGAATGAACAAAACCTCCAAGAAATATGGGATTATATAAAGAGGCTAAATCTACGAATCCTTGGCACCCCTGAAAGGGAGAGGGAGAAATCAAACAATGTGGAAAAGATATTTCAAGATATTATCCAAGAAAACTTTGCAAACTTGCTAGAGAGGCCACCAATCAAATTCAAAAAATACAGAGAACTCCTGCAAGATTCTACATGAGAAGATCATTCCCAAGACATCTAATAGTTAAATTTTCCAATTCTTTCCTTTAAAATGAAGGAAAGAATGAAAAAGGCAGCTAGAGAGAAAGGACAGGTTGCCTACAAAGGGATCCTCATCAGACTAACAACAGACCTCTTAGCTGAAAAACCTAAAAGCCAGAAGAGATTGTGGGCCTGTATCCAACATTCTCAAAGAAAAAGTATCTTCAATCAAAAACTTTATATCCAGCCAAACTAAGCTTCCTAAGGGAAGGAGAAATAAGATTCTTTTTAGAGGGGGAGGGGACAAGATGGCAAAATAGAAACAGCTGTGGTCTGCAGCTCCCAGTGAAACTGAGGTACCCAGTTCATCTCATTGGGACCGGTTAGGCAGTGGATCCAACCCACAGAGGGCAAGCAGAAGCAGGGTGGGGTGTCACTTCACCTGGGAAGTGCAAGGAGCCAGGGCCTTCCCTCCCCAAGCCAAGGGAAGCCATGAGGGACTGTGCTACCCAGAGAGGTTACTACGCTTTTTCCACGGTTTTTGCAATCTTCAGATCAGGAGGCTCCCTCGTGCCTACACCACCAGGGCCCGGGGTTTCAAGCACAAAACCGAGCGGCTGTTCAGGCAGACACTGAGTTAGCTGCAGTTTTTTTTTGTACCCCAATGGCGCCTGGAACCCCAGTGAAACAGACCATTTACTCCCCTGGAAAGGGGACTGAAGCCAGGGAGCCAAGTGGTCTCGCTCAGTGGGTCCCACTCCCATGGAGCCTAGCAAGCTAAGAACAACTGGCTTGAAATTCTCGCAGCCAGCAGAGCAGTCTGAAGTTGACCTGGGACGAACAAGCTCAGTGGGGGGAAGGGCGTCCACCATTACTGAGGCTTTAGTAGGCAGTTCTCCCCTGACAGTGCTAAGGAGGCTGGGAGGTCTGGGCTGGGCACAGAAAAGCTTCTGTGGCCAGATTGTTTCTCTATATTCCTCCTCACTGGGCAGGGCATCTCTGAAGGAAAGGTAACAGCCCCAGCCAGGGGCTTAGAGACAAAATCCTCATCTCCCTGGGACAGAGCACCTGGGGAAAGGGGCAGCTGTGGGTGCAGTTTCAGCAGATTTAACTGCTACTGCCTGCCAGCTCTGAAGAGAGCAGCTGGTCCTGACAACAGGGATTCTCCCAGCACAGTGCACAAGCTCTGCTAAGAGACAGATTGCCTCCTCAAGTGCATCTCTGACATCCATGCCTCCTGACTGGAAGAAACCTCTCAACAGGGGTCAACAGACACCTCATACAGGAGAGCTCTGGCTGTCATCAGGCCAGGCCCCTCTGGGATGAAGCTTCCAGAGGAAGGAGTAGCCAGAAAACTTTGCTGTTCTGCAGCCTCCACTGGTGATACCCAGGCAAACAGGGTCTAAAGTGGACCTCTAGCAAACTGCAGCAGACCTGCAGAAGAGGGCCCTGACTGTTAGAAGAAAAATTAACAAACAGAAAGCAACAACACCAACATCAACATAAAGAACCCAGATAAAACCCCATCCAAAGGTCGTCAGCCTCAAAGATCAAAGGTAGATAAATGCACAAAGATGAGAAAAAAAAAAGGCATAAAAACGCTGAAAATTACAAAAACCCGAGTGCTTCTTATCCTCCAAATGATCACAACTTCTCTCCAGCAAGGACACAAAACTGGATGAAAAATGAGATTGACGATTTGACATAAGTAGGCTTCAGAAGGTGGTTAATAACAAATTCCTCTGAGCTAAAGGAGCATTTTCTAACCCAATGCAAGGAAGCTAAGAACTTCGATAAAAGGTTACAGGAACTGCTAACTAGAATAACCAGTTTCGAGAGAAACATAAATGACCTGATGGAGCTGAAAAACACAGCATGAGAACTCTGTGAAGCATGCACATGTATCAATAGCCAAATCAATCAAGAAGAAGAAAGGATATTAGAGATTGGAGATCAACTTACTGAAATAAGGCAAGAAGAAAAGATTAGAGAAAAAAGGATAACAAAGAACGAACAAAACCTCCAAGAAATATGAAACTATGTGCAAAGACCAAACCTACGATTGATTGGTGTACCTGAAAGCTATGGCGAGAATGGAAGCAAATTGGAAAACACACTTTGGGGTATTATCCAGGAGAACTTCGTCAACCTAGCAAGACAGGCCAACATTAAAACTCAGCAAATACAGAGAACACCGCTAAAGTTACTCCTCAAGAAGTGCAAGCCTAAGACACATAATCATCAGATTCTCCAAGGTTGAAACAAAGGATGTGATGAAGTAGAAAGACTTTTACACTGTTGGTGGGAGTATAAATTAGTACAACCATTGTGGAAGACAGTGTGGCAATTCCTCAAGGATCTGGAACCAGAAATATCATTTGACTCAGCAATCCCATTACTGGGTATATACCCAAAAATTATAAATTATTCTATTATAAAGATGTATTTTATTGCAGCACTATTTACAGTAGCAAAGACTTGGAAACAAATCCAAATCCCCATCAATGATAGACTGGATAAAGTAAATGTAGCACATATACATCATGGAATACTATACAGCTATAAAAAAGAATGAGTTAATGTCCTTTTCAGGGACATGGATGAAGCTGGAAACCATCATCCTCAGCAAACTAACATGGGAACAGAAAGTCAACCACTGCATGTTCCCACTTATAAGTGGGAGTTGAACAATGAGAACACATGGACACAGGGAGGGAAAAATCACACACCAGGGCCTGTCAGGGGGTGGGGAGCAAGGGGAGAGAGAGCAATAGGACAAACCCCTAATGCATGCAGGGCTTAAAACATAGATGATGGGTTGATAGGTGCAGCACACCACCACAGTACATGTATACCTGTGTGACAAGCCTGTACATTCTTCACATGTATTCCATAATTTAAAGTGAAATTAAAGAAAAAAAATAGAAAACCTAGGCAATACCATTCAGGAAATAGGCATGGGCAAAACTTCATGACTAAAACACCAAAAGCAATTGCAACAAAAGCCAAAATTAACAAATGGGATCTAATCAAACTAAAGAGCTTCTACGCAGCAAAAGAAACTATCATCACAGTGAACAGGCAACCTACAGAATGGGAGAAAATTTTTGCAAGCTCCTCATCTGACAAAGATCTAATATCGAGACTCTACAAGAAACTTAAACAAATTTACAAGAAAAAAACAACCCCATCAAAAAGTGGGCGAAGGATATGAACAGATGCATCTCAAAGGAAGACATTTATGAGGTTAGCAAACATACGAAAAAAAGCTCATCATCACTGGTCATTGGAGAAATGTAAATCAAAACCACAACGAGATACCATCTCACATCAGTTAGAATGGCAATTATTAAAAAGTCAGGAAACAACAGTTGCTGGTGAGGATATGGAGAATAGAAATACTTTCACACTCTTGGTGGGAGTATAAATTACTTCAACCATTGTGGAAGACAGTGTGGTGATTCCTCAAGTATCTAGAACCAGAATTACCATTTGACCTAGTGATCCCATTACTGAGTATATACCCAAAGGATTATAAATCATTCTACTATAAAGACACATGCCCACGTATGATTATTGCAGCACTATTTACAATAGCAAAGACTTGGAACCAGCCCAAATGCCCACCAGTAATAGAGTGGATAAAAAAATGTGGTACATGTACACCATGGAATACTATGCAGGCATAAACATGAATGAGTTAATATCCTTTGCAGGGACATGGATGAAGCTGCAAGCCATCATTCTCAGCAAACTATCACAGGAACAGAAAACTAAATACCACATGTTCTCACTCATAAGTAGGAGTGGAAAAATGAGAACACATGAACACAGGGAGGGGAACGTCACACACTGGGGTCTGTCATGGGGTGGTGGTCAAGAGGTGGGAGAGCATTAGGACAAATACCTAATGCATGTGGAGCTTAAAATCTAGATGGTGGGTTAATAGGTGCAGCAAACCACCATGACACATGTACACCTATGTAACAAACCTGCAATTTCTATACATGTATCCCAGAACTTAAAGTAAAATAACAAAAGGTCCTTTTTAGATAAGCAAATGTTGAGAATGCTTGTTACTACCAGAACAAACTGATCTTGAAAAAAGCACTAAATACAGAAAGGAAAGACCACTACCAGCTAAAACAAAAGCACACTTAAATATATAGACCAATGACACTGTAAAGCAAATACACAAAAAGTCAGCATGAAAACCAGCTAATGACACGATGACAGGATAAAACCCACACTTATCAATACTAACCTTAATGTAAACAGTAAACCTTGATGTAAATGCCCCATTTAAAAACAGAGTGAGAATCCAAGATGGCCAATTAGCTATGGTCTAGGGTACTGACAGAGAGAAATAAAAAGAGGCAAGTTAATTCAACACCTTCAACTGATATATTCTGGTTCTTGCATTGGGCCTGACTAGGCAAACAACTCATCCCACAGATAATGAAGAAAAGCAGAGGGAGCAATGGCCCATGGAGCCAAAGGAACCCCCATGTCCAGCCAAGGGAAGTGGTGAGTGATTGTGTGACCCAGCCCAGGAAATTATGCTTCTCCCATGGATCTTAGCAACCAACAGATCAGGACATACTATCACAAGCCCACACTACCAGGGCCTTGGGTGCGATACACAGAGCTGTGTAAAGTCTCAGTAGTGCAGTCACTCAGGCACACACAGGGATCCAGGAATTTTACATATTCTTGCCCCAGAATCACTGGCAAAGTGAAAAATCCATCCATCCATATCCATAGAAAATGGGCTGATTCTGGGAAGCCAAGCAGCATCATTCTGCAGGCCCCACTTTACAGCACCTCACAAGTTAAGACCCTATGACTTGGACTTCTAGCCAGCCAATGGCAACAGGCTAGAATCTGCCTGAGACAGGTTTAAGTTCCCAGGGAGAGGGGCTGCAACCATTACTGTGGTTTGGTAGACTCAGATTTTCCAGGCTGCAGCTTTAGAGAATACAAATGGTCCAAAAGAGGAAGGGTCCCCCACAATGTAGCACAGCTTCCTTGCCAAATTATGGCCAGACTGCTTCCTTAAGCAGGACCTTGGTTCATTGCTACTCACTGAGCAGGACCTCTCTGTGGGGGCCTCAGCCACTCCAGCCATAGTTCTATGTACAGAGCTCTGATCTCTCCCTGGGTAAGAGATCACAGGGAGAGGAGCAGCTGCCATTTTTGCAATTCAGTTGACTTAGCTGTTCCAGCCTGCCAGCTTTGGAGAACATAAATGGTCAAGACAAGAAAGGGTACCCCCCAACACAGCACAACTGGCCTACCATAGCAGCCAGACTACTTATTTAAGCAAGTCTCTGATCCATTTCCTCTTGACCAGGTAAGATTTCTGAACAGGGGTCTCCAGCCACTTCATACTGGTGCATTCAGGCCAGAAAAATATCAGCACCACACCGGGATGGAGATTCCAGATAAAGAAGCTGGCTGCCATCTTTGCAGTTTTGCAGACTTCACTGGTAATCCCTCCTGGAATGGGAAGGACTGAGGCAACTAGAATCTGAAGTGGACCTCCAGAAAACAACAGCTGTTCTCTGGTAGAGTGGCCTGACTGTTAAAAGGACAACAAACAAACAGAAAGAAACAACAACAATATAAACAAAAAAGACCCCACAAAAACCTCATTCAAAGCTCAGCAACTTCAAAGTTTGCAGGTGGATAAGCCCAGAAAGATGAGAAACAATCAACATAAAAATGCTGAAAACTCAAAGAGTCAGAATTCTCTCCAAGTGACCTTTTCTCCAAGTGACCACAACACCTCTCCAGCAAGGGCACAGAACTGAGCTGAGGTTGAGATGGCAGAATTGACAGAAGTAGGCTTCAGAAAGTGGATAATAACAAAGTTTTCTGAGCTAAAGGAGCATGTTGTAACCTAATGCAAATAAGCTAAGAATTATAATAAAATAACACAGGAGGTGATAGATGTAATAGCCAATTTTGAGAGAAACATAAATGACCTGATGGAGATGGAAAGCACAAGAACTTCACAATGCAATCTCAAGTATCACTAGTAGAAATGAGTATGCAAAGGAAAGAATGTTAGAGTTTGAGGATTAGTTTTTGAAATGAGACAGGCAGACAACAATAAAAAAGAATGAAAAGGTATGAACAAAATCTCTGAGAGACATGAGATTATGTAAAGAGACTGAACCTATGACTAATTGGGGTACTTGAAAGAGATGGGGAGAATGGAACCAAGTCGAAAAACATACTTCAGGATATCATCCAGTAGAACTTCATCAACATAGGAAGACAGGCCAACACTCAAATTTAGGAAATGCTGAAAACCCCAGTAACATACTCCATGAGTAGATCAACACCAAGACACATAATCATCAGATTATCCAAGGTCAAAATAAAAGAAAAAATATTTGGGGCACCAGAGAGAAAGGCCAGCTCACCTACAAAGGGAAACCCATCAGACTAACAGTGAACTTCTCAGGGGAAACCCTACAAGCCAGAAGAGATTAGGGGCCAATATTCAATATTCTTAAAAAAAGAAATTTCCAACCCAGAATTTTATATGCAGCCAATTAAGCTTCATAAGTGAAAGGGAAATAAGATCCTTTTCTGACAAGCAAACGCTGAAGGAATTTGTCACCACCAGGCCTGCCTTACAAGAGCTACTGAAGGAAACACTAAATACGGGAAGAAAAATCCATTACCAGCCACTACAAAACACACTAAAGTACACAGAAAAGTAAAACTATGAAGCAACCACGTAAACGAGACTGCAAAACAAACAGTTAACATCAGGATGACAATCAAATTCACACATCACAACACTAACCTTGAATGTAAATGATTTAAATGCCCCGGTTGAAACACACATAACGGCAAGCTAGACAAAGAGCCAAGACCCAATGGTATGCTGTCTTCAAGAGACCCATCTCACATGCAAAGATTCAAAATAAAGGGATGAAGAAACTTTTACCAAGCAAATAGAAAACAAAAAAGCAGGGGATGCAATCCTAATTTCTGACAAAACAGATTTTAAACCAATAAAGATCACAAAAAGACAAAAAATGACATTACATAGTGGGAAAGTGTTCAATTCAACAAGAAGAGCTAACTATCCTAAATATATATGCACCCAATATAGGAGCAGCCAGATTTATAAAGCAAGTTTTTATAAATTTATAAAGAGACTTAATAGTGGGAGACATTAACACCACCACTGACAATATTAGACAAATCATTAAGACAGAAAATTAACAAAAAGATTAAGGACCTAAATGCAGCTGTGGATCAAGTGGGCCTGATAATCTACAGAACTCTCCACCTAAAAACAACAAAATACAGATTTTTCTCATTGTGACATAGCACTTAAATTCTGAAATTCATTACATAATCAGGAGTCAAGTACTCCTCAGCAAATGCAAAAGAAATGATATCATAACAAGCAGTCTCTCAGACCATAGCACAATCAAATTAGAACTCAAGATTTAAAAAATTCTGTCAAAACCAAACAACTACATGGACATTGAACAACATGCTCCTGAAGGACTCTTGGGTCGATAATAAAATTAAGGCAGAAATTAAGTAGTTCTTTAAAACCAATGAGACCAAAGAGAAAACATATCAGAATCTTTGGGACAGAGCTAAAGCCATGTTAAGAGGGAAATTTATAGCACTAATTGCCCACATCAAAAAGCTAGAAAGGTCTCATGTTAACAACCTGGCATCTCACCTAAAAGAACTAGAGAACCAAGAGCAAGCAAACCCCAAAGCTAGCAGAAGACAAGAAATAACAAAGATCACAGCTGAACTGAAGGAGATAGAGATATAAAAACTCTTCAAAAAAATCAATAAATCCAGTAGGTTTTTTTTTAAATTAATGAAATAGATAGACTGCTAGCTAGACTAATAAAGAAGAGAACAGAAAAGAATCAATTAAGCACAATCTGAAAAGATAAGGGGGATATCACCACTAATGCAACAGAAATACAAACAACAATCAGAGTATACTATAAACACCTCTATACACATAAACTAGAAATTCTAGAAGAAATTGATATATTCCTGAACACATCCACCCTCTCACTACTGAACCAGGAGGAAACTGAATCCCTGAAGAGACCAATAATGAATTCTGAAATAGAGGCAGTAATAAATACCTACCAACCAAAAGAAGCCCAGAAACAGATGGATTCACAGCTCAATTCTATAAGAGGTACTAAGAAGAGCTGGTACCATTTCTACTGTGACTATTCGAAAAAATAAAAAAAAAAGGGACTTCTCCCTAACTCATTCTATGAGGCCAGGATTATCCTGATACCAAAATCTGGCAGAAATGTAACAAAAAGAAAACCTCAGGCCAATATCCTTGATAAACATCAATGCAAAAATCCTCTATAAAATACTAGCAAATGGAATCCAGCAGCATATGAAAAACCATGTCCACCATGATCAAGTTGGCTTTAACCCTGGAATACACAGTTGGTTCAACATATGCAAATTAATAAATTTGATTCAGTACACAAACATAACTAAAGACAAAAAACCACAGTATTTTCTCAATAGATGCAGAAAAAGCCTTCAATGAAATTCAGCATCCCTTCATTTAAAAAACTCTCAATAAGCCAGGTATTGAAAGAATGTACCTCAAAATAATAAGAGATATATATAACAAACCCACAGCCAATATCATACTGAGTAGGCAAAAGCTGGAAGCATTCCTCTTGAAAACTGACACAAGACAAGAATGCCTTATCTCACCACTTCTATTAAAATAATATTGGAAGTTCTGGCCAGGGCAATCAGGCAAGAAAAATAAATAAAAGTTATTCAATCAGGTAGAGAGGAAGTCTGATTATCTTTGTTTGCAGATGACATGATTCTATATCTAGAAAACCCCATCACCTCAGCTAAAATCTTCTTAAGCTGATAAGCAACTTCAGCAATCTGGGTGTACAAAATCAATGTGCAAAAATCGCTAGCATTTTTATATTCCAAAAACAGGCAAGAAGAGGGCCAAATTATGAATGAATTTTCATTCACATTTGCTACAAAAAGAATAAAATACCTAAGAATACAGCTAAACAGTGAAGTGAAAAACCTCTTCAAGGAGAACTACAAAGCACTGCTCAAGGAAATCAGGAAGGACACAAACAAATAAAAAAAAATTCCATGCTCATGGATATAAAGAATCCATGTCATGAAATTGGCCATACTGCCCAGAATAATTTATAGATTCAATGTTATTCCCATTAAACTGTCATTGACAGTCTTCACAGAATTACAAGAAACTATTTTAAAATTCATATGAAACCAAAAAAGAGTTCATATAACCAAGACAATCCTAAGAAGAAAGAACAAAGCTGGGGGAGTCACGCTACAGGACTTCAAACAATATTACAAGGCTACAGCAACCAAAAGAACATGATACTGGTACAAGAACAGACACATAAATATTTGGAATAGAATAGAGAACTCCGAAATATACCACAAACTTACAACCATATGATCTTCAACAAACCTGATAAAAACAAGCAATGGGGAAATAGTTCTCTATTTAATAAAGGGTGCTGGGAGAACTGGATATCTATACTTAGAAATTTGAAACTGGACCCTTTCCTTACACAATATAAAACAATTTAGTGATGATGGATTAAAGACTTAAATGTAAGACCCTTAATTATAAAAAGCCTAGAAGTAAATCTAGGCAATATCGTTCAGGATATAGGCACAGGCTAAGATTTTATAATGAAAACACCAAAATAAATTGCAACAAAAGCAAAAATTGACATGTGGCATCTAATTAAATAAAGAGCTTCTGCACAGCAAAAGAAACTATCATGAGCAGTGGACAACCTACAGAATGGGAGAAAATTTTTGCAATCTATACATCTAACAAAGTTCTAATATCCAGAGTCTATAAGGAACTTAAACAATTTACAAGAGAAAAACAAACAGCCCCATTAAAAAGTGGGCAAAGGGGCCATGCGTGGTGGCTCATGCCTGTAATCCCAGCACTTTGGGAGGCCTAGGCAGGCAGATCATGAGGTCAGGAGTTTGAGACCATCCTGGCTAACATGGTAAAACACCACCTCAACTAATAATACAAAAAATTAGCCAAGTGTGGTGGCACGAATCTGTAATCTCAGCTACTTGGGAGGCTGAGGCAGGAGAATTGCTTAAACCTGGCAGGTGGAGGTTGCAGCGAGCTGAGATCGCACCACTGCACTCCAGACTGGGCAACAAAGTGAGACTCCATCTCTAAATAAATAAATAAATAAATAAATAAATAAAATAAAAAGTGGGCAAAGGACATAAACAGGCACTTCTCAAAAGAAGACATACATGCAGCCAACAAAAATATTTTTAAAAGTTCAACATAACTGATTAGTAGAGGAATGCAAATCACAACCACCATGAGGTACCATGTCATTCAAGTCAGAATGGTGATTATTAAAAAGTCAACAAACAACAGACATTGGTGAAGTTGCAGAGAAAAAGGAAAGCTTTTACACTGTGGGACTGTAAATTAGTTCAAACATTGTGGTAGACAGTGTGATGATTCCTCAAAGACCTAGAGGCAGAAATACCATTGGACCCAGCAATCCCATTACTGGATATATACCCAAAAGAATATAAATTATTCTACTATAAAACACATGCATGCATATGTTTATTGCAACACTATTCCCAATAGCAAAGACATGGAATCAACCCAAATGACCATGAGTGATAGACTGGATAAAAAATATGGTACATATACAAGATGGAATACCATGCATCCATGAAAAGGAACAAGATCATGTTTTCCGCAGGAACATGGATGGAGTTGGATGCCACTATCCTTAGCAAACTAATGCAGGAACAGAAAATCAAACACTGAATGTTCTCACTTATAAATGGGAGCTGAATGATATGAACACATGGACACATGAAAGGGCAACAACACACACTGGGTCCTGCTGGGGGTCAGTGGGGGGAGTAAGAGTATCAGGAACAATAGCTAATGGATGCTGGGCTTAATATCTAGGTGATGGGATGATTTGAGCAGCAAACTACCATGGTACACGTTTACATTTACCCATCAGATTGGCAACATTTTTAAATGTGATAATATAAAATTTATCAATAATACGGGAAATGCATACTCTCATACTATGCTGTTGGATATATATATTAAAAGATAATTTCAATAAGAATGCATATTCTGTAAAAAACAAATAAAACACACAGAATGGGAAGCTGGATAAAAAATCAAGACCCAATTGTATGCTGTCTTTAGCAGACCCATCTCACACATAGGCTCAAACCCATAGGCTCACAATAAGTGGATGGGGAAAAGTCTATCAAGCTAATAGACAACTGAAAAATCAGGTATTGCAATTCTAACTTCAGAAAAAAAAACAGACTTGAAACCAACAAAGATAACAAAAGACAAAGAAGGGCATTATATAATAATAAAGAGTTTAATTCAATAGGAAAACTTAACTATCTTAAATATATATGCAACCAACATAGGAGCACCCAGATTCATAAAGCAAATTTTTAGAGATGTACAAAGAGATGTAGACTCTCACACAATTATAGTGGGAGATTTCACAGTTCACAGACAGTATCAGACAGATTATTGAGGCAGAAAATTAACAAGCATATTGGGAATCTGAACTTAACATTGGACCAAATGGATCTGATAGACCTCTGAGAACGCTCCATGCAAAATAACGGAATATACATTCTTCCCATCATCACATGGCACATACTGTAAAATCTACCACATAGTTGGGTATAAAACAATCTTCAGCAAAGGCAAATGAAAACAAAATAATAGAAAACAGAAAAAATCAGGAATTGCAATCATTCAAAAATCATACCAGATACACTCTCAGTCCACAGCACAATAATAATAGAAGTCAAGACTAAAAAAATTGCTCAAATCCATGCAATTACATAAAAATCAAATAACATGCTCCTGAATTATTTATGGGTGAATAATGAAATTAAGGCAGAAATCAAGAAATTTTTTTGAAACTAATGAAAACAAAGATACAACATAC
This sequence comes from Pongo pygmaeus, assembly GCF_028885625.2. Classification (NCBI taxonomy): domain Eukaryota; kingdom Metazoa; phylum Chordata; class Mammalia; order Primates; family Hominidae; genus Pongo; species Pongo pygmaeus. The sequence continues at coordinate 57,318,956 of NC_072396.2, read as the reverse complement.
CAGAATCTCTGGGACACCACTAAGGCCGTGTTAAGAGGGAAATTCATAGCGCTAAATACTCACATAAAAAAGATAGAAATATCCCAAGTTAACAACTTAACAAGGCAACTGAAAGAATTAGTGAAAGAAGAACAAATCAACCCCAAACCCAGCAGAAGACAAGAAGTAACCAAAATCATAGCTGAACAGAAGGAAATCGGGACACGAAAAGCCATTCAAAAAAATAAAAAAATCCAGGAGTTGGTTTTGTATATATAACTAATAAGATAGGCCAATACCTAGACTACTAAAAAAGAAAGGGGAGAAAATTCAAATAAAAGCAATTAGAAATGATGAATAGGTTAGTATCACTGACCCAACAGAAATAAAAATAAGCACCAGAAACTACTACAAACACCTCTATGCACACAAACTAGAAAACCTAGAAGAGATGGATAAATTCCTGGACACATACAACTTCCCAACACAGAATCAAAAAGACATTAATTACTTGAAAATATCAATAATGAGCTCTGAAATTGAATCAATAACAAATAGCCTAACAACAAAGAAAAGCCCAGGACCAGATGAATTCACAGTCAGATGCTACCAGATGTACAAAGAAGAGCTGGTACAATTCCTACTGAAACTCTTCCAAAAAATTGAGAGGGACAGTCTCTTTCTCAACTCATTCTATGGGGTGAACATTATCCTGATATGAAAACATGGCAGAGACACAATAACAACAAGAAAACACTTCAGGCCAATATCCTTGATGAATATTGATGCAAAAATTATCCACAAAATACATGCTAACCAAATCCAGGAGCACATCAAAAAGTTAATTCAGGCTGGGCACAGTGACTCACGCCTGTAATCCCAGCTCTTTGGGAGGCTGAAGCGGGTGGATCACTTGAGGTCAAGAGTTTAAGACCAGCCTGGCCAACGTGGTGAAATCCTGTCTCTACTATCTATATAAAAATTGGCCAAGTGTGTTGGCCCATGACTGTAATCCCAGCTACTTGGGAGGCAGAGGCAGGAGAATTGCTTGAACCCCAGAAGTGGAGTTTGCTGTGACTCGAAATCATGCCACTGCACTTCACCAAGGGCGATAGGCTGAGTGAGAATCTGTCTCAAAAAAAAAAAAAAAAAAAAGTAATCACTAATTCCACCATGATCAAGTAGGCTTAATCTTCACGATGCAAGGTTGGTTTAGCAAGCACAGATCAAAACGTTTGATTCAGCCCATAAACAGAACTATAGACAAAAACCACATGCATATTTCAATAGATAAAAAATGTCCTTTGATAAAATTCAGCATCTTTTCATGTCAAAAACTCTCAATAAACTAGGTATTGCAGGAACATACTTCAACATAATTAGAGCCACCTATAACAACCCCACAGCCAACATCATACAGAATGGGCAATAGCTGGATATTGTCCTCTTGAAAACAAGCACAAAACAAAGATGTCTTCTCTCACCACTTCTATTCAACATAGTATTAGACATCCTAGCCAGAGCAAACAGGCAAGAGAAAGAAATAATGGACATCCAAATGGGAAGAGAGGAATTCAAAATATCCCTGGTTGCAGACAACATGATTCTATATTTAGAAAATCACATAGTCTTGGTCCCAAAGCTTCTTCAGCCTGCAAAAACAACTTTGGCAAATTTTCAGGATATCAAATTAATGTACAAAAATCACTAGCATTTTTATATGCCAATAGCAGCCAAATTGCAAGCCAAATCTGAGCAATTCCATTCACAATTGCCACAAAAATAATTCGAAATACAGCTAATCAGGGAAACATTGCCAAAGAAATCAGAAAAGACACAAATTAATTTTAAAAATCCTATGCTCATGAATAGAAATAATCAATATCATTAAAATGACCATACTACCCAAACAACTTACAAATTCAATGCTACTCCTATCAAACTACCAATGACATTCTTCACAGAACTAGGGAAAAAAACTACTTTAGAATTTATATGGAATAAAAAACAGAACTTGAATAGCCAAGGCATTCCTAAGCACAATGGACAAAACTACAGGCATCATGTTACTCAACTTTAAACTATACTACAGGGATACATTATCCAAAACAGCATGGAACTGCTACAAAAACAGGCACATAGACCAACGAAATAGAATAGAAAGCCCAGAACAAGACCACACACCTATGACCATTTGACCTTCAACAAAGCTCACAAAAACAAGCAATCGAGAGAAGAATCTCTATTCAATAAATGGTGCTGGGATAACTGGTTAACCACCTGCAGAAGACGGAGGCTGGACCCTATCCTTACACTATATACAAAAATCAACCCAAGATGGATTTCAGTTTTAAATGTAATACCCAAAACTATAAAAACCCTTGATGACAACCTAGGCAATAACATCCTAGATATAGGATTGGGAAAATATTTAATGAAAAAGACATCAAAGGCAATGGCAACAGAAGCAAAAATTGATAAATGGGATCTAATTTTCTTAAGAACCTCTACCCAGCAAAAGAAACTATCAGCAGAGTAAACAGACGACCTAAAGAATGAAAAAAAAAATTTCAGACTATGAATCGGGCCAAGTTGTAATAGCCGCATCTTTAAGAAACTTAAATTTACAAGAGAAAAACAAACAACTCCATTAAAAAGTGTGCAAAGGACATGAACAGACACTTCTCAAAGAAGACAAACATGTAGCCAACAAGCACGTGAAAAACATTTCAATATCACTAATCATTAGAAAAATGCAAATGGGGAGGAGGAGCCAAGATGGCCGAATAGGAACAGCTCCGGTCTAAAGCTCCCAGCGTGAGTGACGCAGAAGATGGGTGATTCCTGCATTTCCAACTGAGGTACTGGGTTCATCTCACCGGGGAGTGCCAGATAGTAGGTGCAGGACAGAGCGCACCATGCGCCAGCCGAAGCAGGGAGAGGCATCGCCTCACCCAGGAAGTGCAAGGGGTCAGGGAATTCCCTTTCCTAGTCAAAGAAAGGGGTGACAGATGGCACCAGGAAAATCGGGTCACTCACACCCTAATACTGCGCTTTTCCAACGGGCTTAAAAAATGGCACACCAGGAGAATATACCCCACACCTGGCTTGGAGGGTCCTACACCCACGGAGTCTCACTCATTGCTAGCACAGCATTTTGAGATCAAACTGCAAGGCAGCAGCAAGGCTGGGGGATGGGTGCCCGCCATTGCCCAGTTAGTTGTTTGATTAGGTAAATAAAGCGGCCAGGAAGCTCGAACTGGGTGGAGCCCACCACAGCTCAAGGAGGCCTGCCTGCCTCTGTAGGCTCCACCTCTGGGGGCAGGGCACAGACAAACAAAAAGACAACAGTAACCTCTGCAGACTTAAATATACCTCTCCGACAGCTTTGAAGAGAGTAGTGGTTCCCCCAGCACGCAGCTTGAGATCTGAGAATGGGAAGACTACCTCAAGTGGGTCCCTGACCCCCGAGCAGCCTAACTGGGAAGCATCCCCCAGTAGGGGCGGACTGACACCTCACACAGCCAGGTACTCCTCTGAGACAAAACATCCAGAGGAATAATCAGGCAGTAGCATTTGCAGTTCACCAATATCCACTGTTCTGCAGCCACCACTGCTGGTACCCAGGCAAACAGGGTCTGCAGTGGACCTCTAGAAAACTCCAACAGACTTGCAGCTGAGGGTCCTGTCTGTTAGAAGGAAAACTAACAAACAGAAAAGACATCCACACCAAAAACCCATCTGTACGCCACCATCATCAAACACCAAAGGTAGATAAAACCACAAAGATGGGAAAAAAACAGAGTAGAAAAATTGGAAACTAAAAATCAGAGCACCTCTCCTCCTCCAAAGGAATGTGGCTCCTCACCAGTAATGGAATAAAGCTGGACAGAGAATGACTTTGATGAGCTGAGAGAAAAAGGCTTCAGATGATCAAACTACTCCGAGCTACAGGAGGAAATTCGAACCAATGGCAAAGAAGTTAAAACTTTCAAAAAAAATTAGATGAATGGATAACTAGAATAATCAATGCAGAGAAGTCCTTAAAGGACCAGACGGAGCTGAAAACCAAGGCATAAGAGCTATGTGGTGAATGCAGAAACCTCAGTAGCCGATGGGATCAACTGGAAGAAAGGGTATCAGTGATGGAGGACGAAATGAATGAAATGAAGTGAGAAGAGAATTTTAGAGAAAAAAGAATAAAAAGAAATGAACAAAGCCTCCAAGAAATATGGGACTATGTGAAAAGACCAAATCTACGTCTGATTGGTGTACCTGAAAGTGACGGGGAGAATGAAACCAAGTTGGAAAACACTCTGCAGGATATTATCCAGGAGAACTTCCCCAACCTAGCAAGGCAGGCCAACATTCAATTTCAGGAAATACAGAGAACAGCACAAAGATACTCCTCGAGAAGAGCAACTCCAAGACACATAATTGTCAGATTCATCAAAGTTGAAATGAAAGAAAAAATGTTAAGCGCAGCCAGAGAGAAAGGTCGGGTTACCCACAAAGGGAAGCCCATCAGACTAACAGCTGATCTCTCAGCAGAAACTCTACAAGCCAGAAGAGAGTGGGGGCCAACATTCAACATTCTTAAAGAAAAGTATTTTCAACCCAGAACTTCATATCCAGCCAAACTAAGCTTCATAAGTGAAGGAGAAATAAAATACTTTACAGAAAAGCAAATGCTGAGAGATTTTGTCACCACCAGGCCTGCCCTAAAAGAGCTCCTGAAGGAAGCACTAAACATGGAAAGGAACAAACGGTACCAGCCATTGCAAAAACATGCCAAATTGTAAAGACCTTCAAGGCTAGAAAGAAACTGCATCAACTAATGAGCAAAATAACCAGCTAACATCATAATGACAGGATCAAATTTACACGTAACAATATTAACCTTAAATGCAAATGGGCTAAATACTCCAATTAAAAGACACAGACTGGCAAATTGGATAAAGAGTCAAGACCCATCAGTGTGCTGTATTCAGAAAACCCATCTCACCTGCAGAGACACACATAGGCTCAAAATAAAGGGATGGAGGAAGATCTACCAAGCAAATGGAAAACAAAAAAAGGCAGGGGTTGCAATCCTAGTCTCTGATAAAACAGACTTTAAACCAACAAAGATCAAAAGAGACAAAGAAGGCCATTACATAATGATAAATGGATCAATTCAACAAGAAGAGCTAACTATCCTAAATATATATGCACCCAATACAGGAGCACCCAGATTCATAAAGCAAGTCCTGAGTGACTTACAAAGACACTTAGACTCCTACACAATAATAATGGGAGACTTTAACATCCCACTGTCAACATTAGACAGATCAATGAAACAGAAAGTTAACAAGGATACCCAGGAATTGAACTCAGCTCTGCACCAAGTGGACCTAAAAGACATCTACAGAACTCTCCACCCCTAGCCAACAGAACATACATTGTTTTCAGCACCACATCACACCTACTCCAAAATTGACCACATAGTTGGAAGTAAAGCACTCCTCAGCAAATGTAAAAGAACAGAAATTATAACAAACGGTCTCTTAGACCACAGTGCAATCAAACTAGAACTCACGATTAAGAAACTCACTCAAAACTGCTCAACTACATGGAAACTGAACAACCTGCTCCTGAATGACTACTGGGTAAATAACGAAATGAAGGCAGAAATAAGGATGTTCTTTGAACCCAACGAGAACAAAGACACAACATACCAGAATCTCTGGGACATATTCAAAGCAGTGTGTAGAGGGAAATTTATAGCACTAAATGCCCACAAGAGAAAGCAGGAAAGATCTAAAATTGACACCCTAACATCACAATTAAAAGAACTAGAGAAGCAAGAGCAAACACATTCAAAAGCTAGCAGAAGGCAAGAAATAATTAAGATCAGAGCAGAACTGAAGGAAATAGAGACACAAAAAACACTTCAAAAAATTAATGATACCCAGGAGCTGGTTTTTTGAAAAGATCAACAAAATTGATAGACCACTAACAAGACTAATAAAGAAGAAAAGAGAGAAGAATCAAATAGATGCAATAAAAAAAATGATAAAAGGGATATCACCACCGATCTCCCAGAAATACAAACTACCATCAGAGAATACTATAAACACCTCTACACAAATAAACTGGAAAATCTAGAAGAAATGGATAAATTCCTTGACACATACATCCTCCCAAGACTAAACCAGGAAGAAGTTGAATCTCTGAATAGACTAATAACAGGCTCTGAAATTGAGGCAATAGTCAATAGCTTACCAAGCAAAAAAAGCCCAGGACCAGATGGATTCACCATCGAATTCTACCAGAGGTACAAAGAGGAGCTGGTACCATTCCTTCTGAAACTATTCCAATCAATAGAAAAAAAGGAATCCTCCCTAACTCATTTTATGAGGCCAGCATCATCCTGATTCCAAAGCCTGGCAGAGACACAACCAAAAAAGAGAATTTTAGACCAATATCTTTGATGAACATCGATGCAAAAATCCTCAATAAAATACTGGCAAACCGAATCCAGCAGCACATCAAAAAGCTTATCCAACATGATCAAGTGGGCTTCATCCCTGGGATGCAAGGCTGGTTCAATATACACAAATCGATAAATGTAATTCAGCATATAAAGAGAACCAAAGACAAAAACCACATGATTATCTCAATAGATGCAGAAAAGGCCTTTGACAAAATTCAACAACCCTTCATGCTAAAAACTCTCAATAAATTAGGTATTGATGGGACGTCTCTCAAAATAATAAGAGCTATCTATGACAAACCCACAGCCATTATCATACTGAATGGGCAAAAACTGGAAGCATTCCCTTTGAAAACGGGCCTATTCAACCACTCCTATTCAACATAGTGTTGGAAGTTCTGGCCAGGGCGGTCAGGCAGGAGAAGGAAATAAAGGGTAATCAATTAAGAAAAGAGGAAGTCAAATTGTCCCTGCTTACAGATGACATGATTATATATCTAGAAAACCCCATAGTCTCAGCCCAAATTCTCCTCAAGCTGATAAGCAACTTCAGCAAAGTCTCAGGATACAAAATCAATGTGCAAAAATCACAAGCATTCTTATACACCAATAACAGACAAACAGAGAGCCAAATCATGAGTGAACTCCCATTCACAATTGCTTCAAAGAGAGTAAAATACCTAGGAATCCAACTTACAAGGGATGTGAAGGACCTCTTCAAGGAGAACTACAAACCACAGCTCAATGAAATAAAAGAGGACACAAACAAATGGAAGAACATTCCATGCTCATGGGTAGGAAGAATCAATATCGTGAAAATGGCCATTCTGCCCAAGGTAATTTATAGATTCAATGCCATCCCCATCAAGCTACCAATGACTTTCTTCACAGAATTGGAAAAAACTACTTTAAAGTTCATATGGAACCAAAAAAGAGCCCCCATTGCCAAGTCAATCCTAAGCCAAAAGAACAAAGCTGGAGGCATCATGCTACCTGACTTCAAACTATACTACAAGGCTACAGTAACCAAAACAGCATGGTACTGGTATCAAAACAGAGATATAGACCATGGAACAGAACAGAGCCCTCAGAAATAAGGCTTCAGATCTACAACTATCTGATCTTTGACAAACCTGACAAAAACAAGCAATGGGGAAAGGATTCCCTATTTAATAAATGGTGCTGGGAAAACTGGCTAGCCTTATGTAGAAAGCTGAAACTGGATCCCTTCCTTACACCTTCTACAAAATTTAATTCAAGATGGATTAAAGACTTAAATGTTAGATCTAAAACCATAAAAACCCTAGAAGAACACCTAGGCATTACCATTCAGAACATAGTCATGGGCAAGGACTTCACATCTAAAACACCAAAAGCAATGGCCACATAAGCCAAAATTGACAAATGGGATCTAATTAAACTAAAGAGCTGCTGCACAGCAAAAGAAACTACCATCAGAGTGAACGGGCAACCTACAGAATGGGAGAAAATTTTTGCAACCTACTCATCTGACAAAGGGCTAATATCCAGAATCTAGAATGAACTCAAACAAATTTACAAGAAAAAAACAAACAACCCAATCAAAAACTGGGCAAAGCATATGAACAGACACTTCTCAAAAGAAGACACTTATGCAGCCAAAAAACACATGAAAAAATGCTCATCATCACTTGCCATTAGAGAAATGCAAATAAAAACCACAATGAGATACCATCTCACACCAGTTAGAATGGTGATCATTAAAAAGTCAGGAAACAACAGGTGCTGGAGAGGATGTGGAGAAATAGGAACACTTTTACACTGTTGGTGGGAGTGTAAACTAGTTCAACCATTGTGGAGATCAGTGTGGGGATTCCTCAGGGATCTAGAACTAGAAATACCACTTGACCCAGCCATCCCATTACTGGGTATATACCCAAAGGATTATAAATCATGCTGCTATAAAGACACATGCACGCATATGTTTATAGCGGCAGTATTCACAATAGCAAAGACTTGGAACCAACCTAAATGTCCAACAACAATAGACTGGATTAAGAAAATTTGGCATATATATACCATGGAATACTATGCAGCCATAAAAAATGATGAGTTCATGTCCTTTGTAGGGATGTGGATGAAACTGGAAACCATCATTCTTAGCAAACTATCGTAAGAGGAAAAAACCAAACACCACATGTTCTCACTCATAGGTGGGAATTGAACAATGAGAACACATGGACACCAGAAGGGAAATATCACACACTGGGGACTTTTGTGGGGTGGGGGGAGGGGGCAGGGATAGCATTAGGAGATATACCTAATGTATACAACGAGTTAATGGGTGCAGCACACCAACATGGCACATGTATACATATGTGACAAACCTGCACATTGTGCACATGTACCCTAAAACTTAAAGTATAATAATAATAAAATTTTAAAAAAAAGAAAAATGCAAATCAAAACTACGAGATACCTTCTCACACCTGACATAATGGCTAGAAAGAAAAAAGTCAAAAAACAACAGATGCTGGCAAGATTATGGAAAAAAGTGACCATTTATGCACTGTTGCTGCAAGTATAAATTTGTCCAACCATTGTGGAAAGCAGTATGTGGTTCCTCAAAGAGCTAAAAGCAGAAATACCATTCAGCCCAGCAATCACTTTACTAGGTATATACTCAGACTAATATAAATCATTCTACCATAAAGACACACACATAAAGACACACACATACTCATTGTAGCACCAGTCACAATAGCAAAGCCAAGGAATTAACTCAAATGACCATAGATTACAGATTGGATAAAGAAAATGTGTTGTATATACACCATGGAATACTATGCAGTTATAGAACAAGATCATGTCTTTTGTGGAAACATGGATGAAGCTGGAGGCTATTATTCTTAGCTAACTAATGCAGGAACAGAAAACCAAACACCACATGTTTTCACTCTTAAGTGAGAGCTAAATAATGAGAACTTATTGACACAAAGAAGGGAGGAAGAAACACTAGAGTCTACTTGAGGGTGAAGGGTCAGAGAAGGGAGAGGAGCAGAAAACATTACTATTGGATACTAGGCTTACTACCTGGATGATGAAATAATCTGTATGAGAAACTCCCATGGCACGAGTTTAGCCATATAACAAACCTTCACATGTAACCCCAAACCTAAATTAAAAGTTAAAAAAAAAGAAACAAAGGAAAACTAAATGCATACTCTTTGGTTTGGGGGTGCAGGGTTGTGTAGCTGTCTGTTGGGTCAATTTGGTCAAGTGTCAAGTTCAAGTTCTGAATATCTTTGCTAGCTCTCTGCCTCATTGTTTTGTGTAGTAGTGACAGTGGGGTGTTGAAGTCTTCTACTGTTACTGTGTGATTACATAAGTCTCTTCATAGGTCACTAACTTGTTGTAGGAATTTGGGTGTTCCTGTGTTGATGTATATATATTTAGGATAGTTAAGTCTTCTTGTTGAATTGAACGCTTTAGCATTATGTAATGCCTTTTTTGTCTTTTTTTTATTTTTGTCAATTTAAAGTCTGTTTTGTCTGAAATTAGAATGACACCTCTGGGTTTTTTTTTTTTTTTTCCGTCATTTTCTTAGTATTTTCTCCATCTCTTTATGTTGAGTCTATGGGTGTAATTGCATGTATGACAGGTCTCTTGAAGACAGCATACATTTGAATCGTGTTTCTTTATTGAACTTGCCACTTTGCCTTTTAACTGGGAAATTTACATTTGAGATTAATATTGATTTGTGCAAACTTGGTCCTGTCATTGCATTGGTAGCTGATTATTATGCAGAATTCATTTTGTGTTTGCTTTATAGTTTCAATGGTCTATATACTTAAGTGTGTGTTGTGGTGGCCATTAATGGTCTTTCATTTCCATATTTAGCACTCCCTTTTAAAGACCTCTTGTAAGGCAGGTCTGGTGGTAACAAATTCCCTTAAATTTGCTAGTCTGAAAATATTTTATTTCTCCTTTGTTTATGAAAGTTTGGCTGGATATGAAATTCTTGGTTGGAATTTCTTTTCTTTAAGAATGCTGAATATAGGCCTCCAGTTTCTTCGGGCTTGTAGTGTTTCTGCTGAATGATCTGTTGTTAGACTGATGGTTCCCTTTGTAGGTGATCTGCCCCTCCACTCTGGCTGCCTTTAATATTTTTTTCACATTGATCTTGAAAAATATGACTATGTGTCTTGCAGATTGTTGTCTTATGTATTATCTCACAGGGCTTCTCTGCATTTCCTCAGTTGGAATGTTGGCCTATCTAGCAAGGTTGGGGATATTTTCATAAACAAAATCCTGAAATATAATTTTCAAGTTGCTTGCTTTCTCTCCCTCTCTTTCAGTGATGCCAGTGAATCATAGGTTGGGCCTCTTTACGTAATTCCACTTTTCTTGGAGTTTTCACTTATTCTTTATTATTCTTTATTTATTTTTGCCCACCTAGTTGATTTGAAGAACTAGCCTTCAACCTCTGAGAATCTTTCCTTAGCTTGATCTATTCTGCTGTTAATACTTGTGAAAGTATTAAGAAATTCTTGAAGTGAGTTTTTCAGCTCTATCAGCTCAGTTTGTTTTGTCTTAAAATGGCTACTTCATCTGTATTTTCAGTCAGTGCGGGGTTTATGTACCTCTCATGTAGAGCAAGTGATGGCTTAAACTTTTTTGAGCACACAAAATGATATTCAGACCACCATATTGAATCTCACAGAAGCTTAGATTCAATGGCAGGTATTGCTGAGCATAGGATGATGTAAGTGTGCAACATGTACTTAATTTTTTTGCTTTCATTACTATACAGCCCGTAGTCCTGTTGCATAACATTGATGCATTCAGGCAAGCAGTTATTTATTTACTTATTTATTTATGCAAAAATTATACATCGATCACATAGTAGATGCCAGGCATTAGAGATAAAATGATGAACAACAATATCCACTTTCATGGGGCCTAATGTCTTGTGGGAAAGATAAGCTTTAATCAAATTTCAAAATCATACCATTATTAACTAATGTTACAAATGAAAGGTATTAAAATCTATAAGAGTGGAACAGGAGGTCCTGATCTACTCTTGGTAGTGAGATGTTAGATATTCAATGAATGTTTTTTGAAAAAGTATATAAATGATTAATTACAAGATTAATTATAGCTTCTCAAAATTAAGATTCTACAAAAGTATGACAGAGACTGCTACTTATCTCTTAATAATTGTTCTCCCTTGCTATAAAAGTAGTCATGTTAAGCAGGTGTATAGCAACTCAGGGGAAAAAAAAAAGATTGTTTTCCAGATTTCCTTGAATACCGATGTTGTTACGTGAATAGGTTCTTGACAATATCATGTGAAAAAATAATGCATGAAACTTCAGAGTAGTATTCCGATGCTGGGTGTGGTGGCTCAAGCCTGTAATCCCAGCACTTTGGGAGGCCAAGGAGGGTGGATCACGTGAGGCCAGGCATTCAAGAACAGCCTGGCCAACATGGTGAAACCCCATCTACAAAAATACAAAAATTAACTGGTCATGATGGTGAGTGCCTGTAATCCTAACTACTCAGGAGAATGAGGCAGGAGAATCACATGAACCCGGCAGACGGAAGTGGTAGTGAGCCAAGATTGTGCCACTGCACTCCAGCCTGGGTGACAGAGCAAGACTTCATGTCAAAAAAGAAAAAAAAAAAAAAAAAAGAAGCTTCAAAGTAGCATTGTTAAGGTGGAAGGGGCCAGTCCTCCTCTTTTCTTCTCCCCACTGACTTTAATTCTACTATGGCTATCTTGAAACATGAGGGATAAAGTGAATACCACAGTGATGGCAGAATCACAAGAAAAACAAAAAACAAACCTGGGCCCCTGGTATCTTTGTAGAGCAGAGTAACATGCCACCTTGGAATGAACTTGGGAGTTTTTACAGGTGTGATAAACTTTTATCCTATTTAAGGATAAATAGGAGGTTTCTTTGTTTTTTTATTTTTTCTAAAAAAATCCCACAAAAACCAAAAAACAAACAAACTGGATACTTGTGCAGAACGTGCAGGTATGTTACATAGGTATACATGTGCCATGGTGGTTTGCTGCACTTACTGACCAATCCTCTATGTTTCCTCCCCTCACCCCTCACCCCTCAACAGGCCCTGGTGTGTGTTGTTCACCTCTCTGTGTCCACGTGTTCTTAATGTTCAACTCCCATTTATGAGGGAGAACATGCAGTGTTTGGTTTTCTGTTCCTGTGTTAGTTTGCTGAGAATGATGGCTTCCAGCTTCATCCATGTCCCTGCAAAGAACAAGATCTCATTCTTTTTTATGGCTGCATAGTATTCCATGGTGTATATGTACCACATTCAGTCTATCATTGATGGGCATTTGGGTTGGTTCCATATCTTTGCTACTGTAAATAGTGCTGCGATAAACATATGTGCACATGAGTCTTTGTGGTAGAACGATTTATAATTATTTGTGTATATACACCATAATGAGATTGCTGGGTTAAATGGTATTTGTGGTTCTAGGTCCTTGAGGAATCACCATACTCTCTTCCACAATTGTTGAACTAACTTACATCCTCAACAGTGTAAAAGCATTTCTATTTCTTCACATCCTCTCCAGCATCTATTGTTTCCTGACTTTTTAATAATTGCCATTCTGACTGGCATGAGATGGTATCTCATTGTGGTTTTGATTTGCATTTCACTGGTGATCAGTGATGTTGAGCTTTATTTCATATGTTTGTTGGCCACGTGAATGTCTTCTTTTGAGAAGTGTATGTTCATATCTTTTGCTCATTTTTTGATGGGGTTTTTTTCTTGTAAATATGTTTAAATTTCTTGTAAATGCTGAATATTAGACCTTTGTCAGATGGGCAAATTTCAAAAATGTTCTCCCCTTCTGCAGATTGCCTGTTTACTCTGATGATAGTTTATTTTGCTGTGCAGAAGCTCTTTAGTTTAATTAGATCCTATTAGTCAATTTTGGCTTTTGTTGCAATTGCTTTTGGTGTTTTTGCCATGAAATCTTTGCCCATGCCTATGTCCTGAATGGATTTCCTAGGTTTTCTTCTAGGGTTTTTATGGTTTTGGGTTTTACATTTAAGTGTTTAATCCATCTTGAGTTAGTTTTTGTATAAGGTGTAAGGAAGGGGTCCAGTTTCAGTTTTCTGCATACGGCTAGCCAGTTTTCCCAACACCATTTATTAAATAGGGAATCCTTTCCCCATTGCTTGTCTTTGTCATGTTTGTTGAAGATCAGGTGGTTGTAGCTGTGTGATGTTATTTCTGAGGCCTCTGTTCTGTTCCATTGGTCTATATATCTGTTTTGGTACCAGTACCATGCTGTTTTGGTTACTGTAGGCTTGTCATATAGTTTGAAGTCAGGTAGTGTGATGTCTCCAGCTTTGTTCTATTTGCTTAGGATTGTCTTGGCTATACAGTGTCTTTTTTGATTTCATATGAAATTTAAAATAGTTTTTTCTAATTCAGTGAAGAATGTCAATGGTAGTTTGATGGAAATAGCATTGAATCTATAAATTACTTTGGGCAGTATGGCCATTTTCATGATATTGATTCTTCCTATCCATGAGGATGAAATGTTTTTCCATTTGTTTGTGTCCTCTCTTATATCTTTGACCAGTGTTTTGTAGTCCTCCCTGAAGAGGTCCTTCATGTCCCTTTTTAGCTGTATTCTTAGGTACTTTATTCTCTCTGTAGCAATTATAAATGGGAGTTCACTCATGATTTGGATTTCTGCTTGCCTATTGTTGATGTAAATAAATGCTTGTGATTCTTGCACATTGATTTTAGATCCTGAGACTTTGCTGAAGTTGCTTATCAGTTCAAGAAGTTTTTGGGCTGAGATGATGGGGCTTTCTAAATATACAATCATGTCATCTGCAAACAAAGACAACTAGACTTCCTCTCTTCCTAATTAAATACCCTTTATTTATTTCTCTTGCCTGATTGTCCTGGCCAGAACTTCTAATGCTATGTTGAATAGGAGTGGAAAGAGAGGGCATCCTTATCTTGTACTGGTTTTCAAAGAGAATACTTCCAGCTTTTCAGAGAAATAACTGAAATCCTCACTTGGTTTGGTTTAACTTGATTTCTACACTTGTTCTTAGCCAAAAGGCCGAGAAGTGGTGGTATAACTTTATTTCTCTGGCATGGACATAATGATCTGCAAGAGCAAAACAGATTAGTTTTAAATAAGGGTTTTACAGTATAAGGATTCTTTTTATAAGAATTAATTTTCTGCACACATACACACTGCACATGAAGAATGGCAAGCAATCTAGCCAGAGTATACACTTCATCTCTACAAATAATAATTTAAACAATATGATAGGTGCGGTGGTGCATTCCTGTGGTCCCAGCTACTATCAGGAAGCTGAGGTGGGAGAATGGCTTCAGCCAGGGCAGTCAAGGCTCCAGTGAGTTGTGATCACACCACTGCATTCCAGCCTAGGTGACAGAGTAATACTCTGTCTCAAATGAAGAAAACAAAATAAATAAATAAATAAATAAATAAATAAATAAATAAATAAATGAAAAGAAAAGAAACCCAAGCAAAAGCATAAACTTTTATAATACTAATTAACTATTTTCAACTTGAGATAATTATCTCAAGTATTTAACAATAATAATTATTTCTTTCTTTAACTTGATAATGACCACATAGAAAAATAAGACATAGTTTGACTTTTCAATGTTCTTTTTCAGTGTGTGTAAGCATAGTTTGATTTTTCAATGTTCTTTTTCAGTGTGAGTGTGTCAGAGGGTCACACTCCTCAGATTACGGCATGTTATCACAATTCACGCAAAGCTCCCCACCTCCATGATGTTCATTCAGTTATTCTACTTTATCTTCATGCTCTATTCCCATTCTTATCTTTTTCCTCATCATAAGCAACCATTCTGATAAGTTTAGTGTATTTTTCATTTGTACATATTCTTGCAAAATGGATTTTGTCATTTCAAATATATGCATATGTTACCTTATTGTGTATTTCATTACCCATTTTTTCACTCTCAGCATTATATTACTCAGATACTTCTATGTTGCTATATCTAATCACCTGCTTGTGTGTCATAACACCTTGTTGTGTGCATCCAGCACATTTTACCATCCATTCTTCCAGTGGTTGACACCCAGATTGCTTCCACCTCTCTGCTTTACTGTACACCTTTGTACATGTTCTTTATGATCATTCTATTCTGGCCTCTCTCTCCTAAACTTTGGTTCCATATTGGCAACTACTTGCTGAATGCCCTGGCAGCACCTTGACTTTAGCATGTTCAAAACCACTCACATAAATATGAAAGTGTTTTGTAAAATGCTTGTTATTATTTTATTTCTGTCTGTATTTTTCCCCAAACAGGTTATATTTTCTGACCTTTTTCTTCTGTCAGTGGTACCACAATTTTCTCAGTAATAAAACCTTGAAATTGAGAAATCTCAGAGTCATCTTACTGACTTATTCACCTTTCTCATCCATATTCCTCATTAACCTAAAAATTACTCCTTTGTGATGTATCTTGCATACACGTTATTACTGGTGCCACTTCCCATTCTTCATTCTGTACTAATATGAGAATCTCCTAGTTGGTGCGTCTATCTGGTTGCTACCCATCCATGTCTATCCCCCCACAACACTCCAAGATATCCTAAATACTGCTACCAGATCAGTTGTTATCATGTAACCTTCTTCTTTGTTTAACAATTTTAAGTGGCTCTATTTTGCCTATATGTCTAATCAAACTCCTTACCCTGGAACTCAAAGCTACCTATAAGCTAGTCCCAGTCTCTTTTTAATGATAAAAATATCTAACACTACATAGGATTTACTATGTGCCAAGTACTGTTCTTAGCCCATGAGGTAAGTACTATTATTAGACACAACTGGTAAATAACTGATTAAAAGGAAAACTTCCCCAACATATAACTACTAAGTGGCTGAACTTGTGTTAAAACTCAAGCAGTAAGATCCCAATGTCCGTGTTCATAACCACTACACATACTGCTCCCTTTTGATTGCATATGGTAAGAATTCTTTACATGTAGAAAAAAAGTATTGGTCACTGTTGCCTGCCCATGATATGTTCTCTTTTTTTTTTTTTTTTGCTTTTATTAATATTGTTACCCCTTTTGGAAAGCCTTATTCCACCACCTCAACATTCATCTGTACTTCAAGGACCAATTCAAGTCCCAACTAAGGCTAGCCTTCTTCTCATATTTCTATATTAAACTGGGAAATCTCAGTTCTTTTCCTTTACTTATACTGTTTCCTACTGTTTTATATGATATAATAACAGAAGTTAGATAAATAATAACAACAACAGGTAACGTTTATGAAGCACTTACTCTATGTCAGTTTCCTTCTGATCCTATTTCATGTGATCATTTAGAAAATATTAATGACAAACCAATGAGGTAAATAGTATTGCAACCCACATTTCTCAAAAGGATATAAGATGTACAATCCATTTTAATTATTTACATGGACTACTGCTTTCAGTATCTACTCATTAATCTGACCTTCATACTACAACTAGAATTATCTTTCTAAAATGCAAAACTGATTCTAGCCTTTCTTCCATAAACATTGTCAAAGATTGCTCAAAGTCTACAGAATGAAGTTCAAACATTAAATACAGCACAGTATATAAGATGTTTTACAATATGGTCTTTGCCTTGCTCTTGGACTTTAATTCCAACAATTTCTTTTTCTTTCCCACCCCTAAGTAACCCTAAATTTTAGCAACCTTAGATCTAAACCAAGTTCACGAAACTCATCCACTTATTCATGTCCACTGCTTTAAACTTACAATTCCCTCTGCCTGAAATGTCCTCTTTTACTCCACCCACACCCCCAATCTCCCTGTCGCTTTGTGTGAAATAATGTAACACAGTGGCTTTGGGCAGTTTTGAGTTTGAATCCTGGCCCTGCGACTTACTAGCTAGGGCAAACTACTTGCCCTCTCTGTGCCTCAATTTTCTTATCAGAAAATGGATATAATAAAATATCCTAATTCATATGATGAGGAGGAAATTATAAATAATGCATATAAAGTACTTAACATAGTGTCTGGCACATAGTATTTAATGAATGGTTGGTTGTATGTTCACACTTAAGCTTGTGGTAAAAACAGTGAAGGACTGCTATCCACTGAGTTGATTATGGCACCAGAAGTATCATAGTAATCCATTAAGATTCTGCTAAAATAAAACATCCTCTCTAACTGCCCATCCCATTTCTTCATATTCTCTATTATTGCTGTAGTTTAGACATACTTCTATTGGAGCAGTTATCACGGCATACTGGAATTATTTATTTATCTATCTGTCTGTGACTATTAACCCCTAAGATACATAGCAGTTTTGATTTAAGTATCTCTGGATCCCCAGCACTGTAAGCCTGACTGTAAGTAATTATTGAATGATGAGTAAATCCTCAACAAACAAATGTGGCATCAATCTAATTACTTTCACAATTTCATAATATGAGTAGAAATCCACTTATAGAAATCTATTTTGAATACCTGTGCGTATAAGAACAAGAAATGTATATGCAGATTTTGCAGATTTCTGAATGCAGGAAAAGTAATTTTTTTCTAAAAAAATAATAAAAGTCCAAGATAGTTGTTCCCAAACATATTATTTTATAACACAATTAAGCAGCTGAAAAGTAGGGGTGTAAAATTGATTCCTTCTGATTTCAGGTTTCTCTTTCTTATTGTTCTTGTTACTTTAAAGATACTTCTGCCCAGGTAAACTGATGGTCTAAAACCTTATGAGTAAGAATCACATTCAGTTTGAGGAGTCAAGCAGAGTATTCTATTTCCCATCTCAAATTAACAATGAAATTTTTACCTAAATTCTAAGGACAGAATCTTTATTTCAGGAGAAAAATGTCAGAAGACAAAAAGATAAGACTAGAACTGCACTAGACCCTCAACTGCTTCCTCTTCATGGAACAACCACAAACATATTTTAAACACAATAGAAATTTTACCCTAACAGTTATTTGCAGTACTATTCTGACAGTTAAGAATCTCAAAAAGGGACTTTTTTAAAAGAAATGAAAATGGAAGAAGTTCCTCCAACAATGAAAGATGTCCAATTACACGGTCTCTGTTATATTATCATCACATAAAAATAGGGAGGACATACTCCCCAAACAGGAAGATTTTTTATTTGTTTGCATGTATTTGCAGTGTAAAAATCTCTTTTGTATATGAAAATCTTTTGATATTGCCCCTTTCTCCTTTTTCCCCATCTCAGTGTTTCCTGTTTATCTGGCTTTGTTCATGAAGAAGAAAAATATGCTTCATTCAATCTAACAATTTCTCACTGTTTTAAATGCTTCTTTCGGAAATAGCCCTTTAGGGAATCCTGAAATGTTGTCTCATTTATTTTCTTCTGCCCATAAACCAGAGGCTTTATGGGCAAAGAGCTTGTGGTTAGCTGCCCTTAGTAAATCAAAGAAATAAAAGTCTCTTCAAGGACAAAGTAAAGGAGACAATGTGCAATGTAAATGTTTTAAATCAGATGAAAAAAATCATCGAACTCAGCTGTACACTGCAAGCCCAGAAGAGCTGAGCTGTAGATTTCAACATTTCTTTTTTTAAAATTTTATTATTATTATACTTTAAGTTTTAGGGTACATGTGCACAATGTGCAGGTTAGTTACATATGTATACATGTGCCATGCTGGTGTGCTGCACCCATTAACTCATCATTTAGCATTAGGTGTATCTCCTAATGCTATCCCTCCCCCCTCCCCCCACCCCACAACAGTCCCCAGAGTGTGGTGTTCCCCTTCCTGTGTCCATGTGTTCTCATTGTTCAATTCCCACCTATGAGTGAGAACATGCGGTGTTTGGTTTTTTGTCCTTGCAATAGTTTACTGAGAATGATGATTTCCAATTTCATCCATGTCTCTACAAAGGACATGAACTCATCATTTTTTATGGCTGCATAGTATTCCATGGTGTATATGTGCCACATTTTCTTAATCCACTCTATCATTGTTGGACATTTGGTTTGGTTCCAAGTCTTTGCTATTGTGAATAGAGCCGCAATAAACATAAGTGTGCATGTGTCTTTATAGCAGCATGATTTATAGTCCTTTGGGTATATACCCAGTAATGGGATGGCTGGGTCAAATGGTATTTCTAGTTCTAGATCCCTGAGGAATCACCACACTGACTTCCACATTTCAATGGCACTGAGGAAAGTAGCTAGTGTGCATTCCTTACTTTCTGCAGTCAAATATTCCTGCTTCTAATTGTAGTATTTATAACAAAGATCCAGTGTTTTTAAAAGCAAATGAGAAACAAAAAACCAAGTCACAAATATGAAAATACACCATATTGTAACCTCTTTGTAGTGGCCCTTGATTTATTTCTGAAAATATAAAGGAAATATTTTCTAAAGAAATCAGTTTATAAGTGACCCATTTCTAATTTTATTAAGCTCAAAATCTTTGTGACTAGAGCAACCCTCTCTTCTCTTTCCCTTCCCTCTTTCCTCCCTCCTTCCCTCTCTCCCTTTTTCCTCATCCTTGTAATCTAGTCTCTTCCCCAACTCCCGCACCTCCCACCCCACCCCTCGTCTTTCTCTTCTCTGTTTGACCAGTCTGTCTTAAATATGCACTCACTTATAAGAATGAATCCACCAATTTAAATGTGAAATGTGCTTCCCACCTTTTATGTTGCTCAGGTTCAGAGAAATTCAAGAAAGCAAAGTAGGTAACAGCTGAACTGGAAGTGTAAGCAAAAGGAGAAAACAACTTTAACTGAGAATTAAAAAATAGTTTTTCTTCTGCTTGCAAAAGAAAATCCTCAGCAGTATTTCCAGCCTCTTCGAATTAGCTCATATCTATGGCTTTCTATCTGTTCATAATACAAAATGCTAGTATCCGGATGCTTTAAAACAATATTTTTTTTAAAAAAAATTGACCAAATAATGAAAGACAATCTGAGTTTTCAGAATTTCCCTTTCAGGAAGAACCTTGCCTGCTTTTGTATCTCTGGACTGCTTTCTAATGAGCAGGTTTTACTTGCAGTCATCTCCTAATACAGAGAAAGGACACACAGAGACATGCGCATCACCACCTCAAATGCAGAAGCGTCTGAATTGCAGAAGCAGTGAATTAGAAAGGAAAGAAAAGGGGATCAATGGAATAGTTACCTTGAATAACCAGCCACTGGGATACTTCCAGTTACAATCTCAGTCCCTTTCTGCCTTGCTGCCCTGCTGGCTCAGCTCTGCTTGTGAAGTCCCTTACTCCCTTCCTCCTCTCCTTTGCTGTGTGCTTTGGTGCTTAATATGAATTTCCCTTTTTAATACAAGCAAGTATGTAGACTTTCCTCCTCTACTATGACATACTTGGCTTCCTTCCCTGCCAGCCTCCTACATGCAAATGCAAGCTCTCTATTCTGCAGTTTGAGGAGGAAGCAAAAAGAGAGAGAGAGATGATGGTGGTGGTAATGTTAATAGAAGAGTAGAATATTGGCATAAGAGAGAATTTTTGCTGATCACTTTATGGGTTCCAAAAACACAATAAACATTTAGCAGATTCAAATTATCTTAATGTATTTTTTTTAACTAAATTGGTAGTTGAATTCTAAACTTAGATACATTAGGGACGTTTACTTTTGTAAATAAAAAATAAAAACTTGGGACTGCAATTCACTGTGCTGAAGATAAAAAAATTAAACTGAAAGATCAGTCACGCAAAAAACTGTCTTTCCCAACATAAAGAGTGGGAGAACATTTTTGCAATCTACTCATCTGACAAAGGTCTAATATCCAGAATTTACAAGGAACTTAAACACATTTACAAGAAAAAAACAGCCCCATCAAAAAGTGGGCAAAAGATATGAACAGACATTTCTCAAAAGAAGACATTTTTGTGGCCAACAAACATATGAAGAAAAGCTCAGCATCACTGATCATCAGAGAAATGCAAATCAACATCACAATGAGATACCATCTCATGCCAGTTAGAATGGCAATCATTAAAAAGTCAAGAAACAGTAGATGCTGGCAAGGCAGTGGAAAAACATGAATGCTTTTACACTGTTGGTGGGAATTTAAACTAGTTTAACCATTGTGAAAGACAGTATGGTGGTTCCTCAAGGACCTAGAATCAGAAATACCATTTGACCCAGCAATCCCATTACCGGGTATATACCCAAAGGAATATAAATCATTCTACTACAAAGACACATGCACACATATGTTTATTGCAGCACTATTCACAATAGCAAAGACATGAAACCAACCCAAATGCACATGAATGATAGACTGGATAAAGAAAGTGTGGTACATATACACCATGGAATACTATGCAGTCATAAAAAGGAATGAGATCATGTCTTTTACAGGGACATGGATAAAGCTGGAAGCCATTGTCCTCAGCAAACTAACACAGGAATAGAAAACCAAATACCACATGTTCTCACTCAAAAGTGGGAGCTCAACAATGAGAACACATGGACACAGAGAGGAGAACAACAAACACCAGGGCCTGTTGGAGGGTGGGGGTGAGGGGAAGGAACTTAGAGGACAGGTCAATAGGTGCAGCAAACCACCATGGTACACATAAACCTATGTAACAAACCTGCATGTTCTATACATGTATCCCCCTTTTTTTAAGAAGAAAATAAAAACCTGCCTTTCCTTTTGTTCGTAAGCAGATAAATACAGATAAAAGTTTAAAAAATCTCTGTTAGTGGCAGGAGGCAGATAGGGTCAGGTCCTCAGTGAAACTCCACCTTCAAGCCAAAAACAGCCTGAAGGCTGAAAGACCAGACTGCTGGTTCTGGATGAAATCCTTGACCTGGAGTGAGAATTTCTGTTTGTATTTGCATGCCCTTTCCCAGTTGGTTTATTCTGAATAATGCTTTTTAACCAATTGAATGTTGCCTTTCCCAATACTACCTACAGCCTGCCCCTCCCTCATCCTGTGCCTATACAAACCCCAGACTCAGCCAAACTGGGTGATATGACCCGACTTTTGGTGAGAGACCACCTTCCCATCCCTTCTCCACTGAGAGCTGTTTTGTCACTCAATAAAATTCTTTGCCCTCTTCATCCTTCAGTTGTCAGCATGACCTCATTCTTCTTAGACACAGGATAAGAATTTGGGACCCATTGAATGTGGGTACTCAGAAGGCTGTAACACTGTGGTCCTCTGCCCTCTGCTAGTGGATGGCAGCTGCCCCACACTACAGGAAGCAATGGTGGGGCCAAGCCATCCCTGGAGTCATGAGCCAGAGAGGGGCAAAGGGGTGACTGAGCTGTTAACATGCTGCCATCCATCAAGCTGTGGACAGCTGTATTGGGGAAAAGCTGAGTGTTGGAAAAAAAGCTGAGGCAGGGCTTGCATGTCTGACATAATGTAAAAGAGTCTTGGAACATGTCTGGGGTCCAGGGTCTAAAACCCCTCACGGCCTTTGGAACACCAAGCTCTGTGCCAAAGGGTGGAAAGCTGCCCTGCCACACCTCAATCTATGCCCAGGGCATAAAACCCTTCATGGCTTGGATAGAATCCAGGGCTCAGGGCACAAAACCCCTCATAGCCTCTGGAATGTGTCTAGACTTGCCGGATCCTTGCTTCTAGCACTCCTAGGCTCACAGGTCGATTGTATCTTAAACTAGAAGAACATGTTTCCCATTATGTCAAGTAGCAGAACATGTTCCATATGCTTGAAAGAAAATGCTAAACCATCACAGCTGTAGATCATGCGCTTGATACACCACTTTCTTTGAACCCCCACTTCCTCACCACCTGCTTCTTTGTTTGATCACTAATAAATAGTGCGGGCTTCCAGAGCTTGGGGCCTTCACAGCCTCCATACTAGCATTGGCCCCCTGGTCCCACTTTATGCACTCTTTTCATGTCTCATTCCTTTGACTCTGCTGGACTTCGTAGCTCCCATGGCCTGGTGTTGGGTCTGATCACCCAACACAGCTGAACTAAAAGAGCTAATTAGCATGTTGTAACAATCCTTCTGGGGCTTCAGGGTTGTGGGCACCTCTACCTCTGCACCACTGCATTTCCCTCAGGGTGACATGCTGGTCCAGCCACAAACTCTGCACAGAGACCATACCTGTGCTGGCGTTTTGAATGGCCAGCTTGACCCCATACTCACTTACTCATACACCCTCTCCTGCCAGGATCTGAGCATGCAGTCATGGCAGCCACAGGCCAAAGTGCAAGCCAGACACAGCCTGACAGGCTGAGTAGATGAGGCACTTCCTGCTGCAAGCTTGGCAAAGGGGCCTAGAAAAATCCTGTGTAATCTCCACAGATAGTTACTCCATGTTCACCTTATCTTATGTAAAATGTTGATTCACTGAACATTATGTATTCACTGAACACTATATGAATAAATAATTCACTATTCCCCTACCTGCTCCTTTTATCTTGCAACATGTGGATTCAGCAATGTGATTATATCCATCCTTATTTGTTCCCCTTTAGCCTGCTTTTCCCCTTCAAATATTGAAAACTTCAAAGTTGTCTTTGGAGAAAGGCACAAACCACGGACTGCTTCTGTAATTCTCTGTTCTTTCTTCTAGGCATTGTTCTTAACCTCAGCAAAATAAACTTCTAAGTTGATTGAGACCTGTCTCAGATACGTTTTGGTTTATGAGTTAACTTTATTGTGATAATTACTCATATCATTTCCATAGTTCAAATGAATCATTTACTAAGCACTTTCCATATGCCAGATAATATGCTAAATGCTAAAAATGAGGAAATTAATTAGACACAGTTTCCCTTCTTAAGAGTCTTATAGTGTAGTTCAGGAGAAATATCCATGAACAAATATTTTAATGTAAGGTGTGTAGTGTTGTCAAAGAGGTAAGCACACAGTACTGTAAAAGCACAAATGAAAGACCTCTAGGCTATCTAGGGATACCTAATGACTTCCTGAAAAATATGAGTAAGTCTTATCAGATATGAATAAGAATTAGCCAGAAGAAAAAAGGTAGAAAAAGCATTCCAAGCATAAGGAACAGTTTTACCAAAGACATAGAGGTGTGAAAAACTATGTCATGTGCTAGAAACTATAATCATTTTTTTAACTGTTGGAGTCAGGAGAGGAAGGATATTTTAATCCTAAAATCTATATCAATTTTATTTAAAGTTTCTATGCAATCTAAGTAATGCATGGACCAGTTATCCAATATGGATATCTCTAATATAATGATTTTATTTCACATGTAATTTCTCTCTTTAACCTCAAGTTAAATCATGGAATTAAAAGGTGGACATTTTCAAAAAGGAAGTGTGAATGTTGTCATGGCCATGTCTCTCTGAACTTTAAACCTCTTCTCTCTCAGTCAAATTGCCAAATAGAATTCTGAGGTATGGTGTTAGAAATAATGTGGTTTGGAGTGAGAGTATTCTTGCCTGTAAGGAATGAAAAGCCAGATTCAACAATAAAGATATTTTTATTTTCTCACATAAAAAATCTTTAGGCAGTTCAATTATACCATTGGTTATTTCAGTAAATAAAATTACTTCACTAAAGACTCCTCTTATTATCATGTTGAAACTGTCTTTGCCATTCAAGCAACTCCCTTCATGGTCACCAAATGGCTTTAGCAACATCAAGCAAGGAAGTGAGCTAAAAGGTTATTCCCTTCAAAACAGTGTGAAATCTCTCTCTCTCATAAGTCACACACTTTAAGAGTATTTAAATAATGCAAAAACAAGAATGTGGGCAATATTGTTACATAATACTTAGAACATAAATTATTTCGGACTCTCTGATTAGAAGATCTCATCACCTATAGTTAGTCAAACATTTCTTTTTATAGTAGGGAAATCCTTCCCAGTAGCACTACCTGTCCCTACACCAATCACATTTGCTCTGATTAGGTCATATGCACATCCTATGCCAATTATTGGCAAGAGGAATGTAATAACCATCATTAAATAAAATCGTTCAAATCTATTTTATTGCAGTTCTTGGGCTGGAGAAAAATAGAGTTTCCTTTAAAGCATATTCCTCCTACAAAATCTGAAAAAAAATCCCGAGGTTCTGTTAGCAAGGATGAAGCTGAACAGTGGCTTCTGGATTGGCAAACAGTAGTATCCACCACAAGCCTTTCTGAGTCGATGTTAGGCAAATGACCCCAAATTCTGACATGGCACAAATAACATTTCTCCCCATCTTGGAATGTGAGTTTTTAGATTGGGAAAAGTAAAAACAAAATTTCCTGACTACCAGTCCTCCAAGGCTGGCATATATATATATATATATGTGTATATATATAATTTCTATCTGTCTATCTATCTATCTATCTATCTATCATCTATCTATATATAGACTTTATAGCAGGAATATGCTTTAAAGGAAACTGCATTTTTTCCAGCCCAAGAAATACAACACACACACACACACACACACACACGTATATACATATATATGCAATTTTAACTATTTTTAGTATGCTATTCAGTGGAATTAATTACCTGTGTAACAAATCTGCACATCCTGAACATGTACCCTGGAACTTAAAAGTTAAAGGAAAAAAAAAACCCCAGCCTTAGGCAGGTCTTTCAGGAGGTGTTCCAGAAGACGGCATTGTTTATCATGGGAGATGTCAGCTCCATGCCTGTTATTGCCCCTGAAGACCTTCCACTGATACAAGATGTGGAGGTGGAAGACAGTGAATTGATGATCCTAACCATGTATAGACCTATGCTAATGTGTGTGATTCTGTTTTTGTTCGTAATAAAAACTTTTAAAAAGTAACACAAAATTAAAAGTGTAAAAATGCTTATAGAATAAGGATATAAAAAATAAAATATTTCTGTAGAGCAGCATAACCGGTTTGTGTTTTAAGCTAAGTGTTATTACAAAAGAGTAAAAAATATTTTAAAAACAAAAATTTTACAAAGTAAAAAGTTTACAGTAATCTAAGGTTAATTTACTATTGAATAAAGAATAGTATTCTTATAAATTTAATGTAGCCTTAAATCTTTTATAAATTTAATGTACAGTGTTTGTAAAGTCTACAGTAGTGTTCAGCAATGTCTTAGGCCTTAACATTCATTAACCGCTCATTGATTCACCCAGAGCAACTTCTACTCCTACAAGCTTCATTCATGGTAAGTGCCCTGTATGGGTATGTACCATTTCTTATCTTTTATAGTATAAATGTATTGTATTCTTCTTATATTTAGATATGTTTGGATACACAAATGCTTATCATTTTGTTACAGTTGCCTGCAATATTCAGTACAGTAACGTGCTGTATAGGTTTGTAGCCTAGCAGAAATAAGCTACACCATATAACTAAGGTATCTAGTAGCCAACACCAACTAGGTTATTATAAGTAAACTATATGATGTTCTAATGATGATAAAATAACCTAACAACATGTTCATCAGAGCATATCCCCAACCTTAAGTGATGCATGACTGTATTTGTTACAATCAGTAAATCTACAATGACCCATGATTATCACTTACGAGGCACAGTTTACATTAGGGTTTGCTCTTGGTGTCATGCATCTTGTGGGTTTGGACAAATTTATAATGACATATACCCATTATTACAGGGACAAACAAAACAGCTTCACTGCCCTAGAAAACATGTGTTATGTCTATTTATATTTTTCTCTCTCCTAACCCCTGGCAACCATTAATCTTTTTTACTTTCAGCATAATTTTGCCTTTTCCAGAAAGTCATAGAATCATCCAGTATGTGCCCTTTTCAGATTGACTTTTTTCACTTAATATGCACGTAAGTTTCCTTCGTGTCTTTTCTTTTTCTTTCTTTCTTTTTTTTTTTTTTTTTTGTTTTGAGACGGAGTCTCACCCAGTCACCCAGGCTAGAGTGCAATGGGAGTGCAATGGCGTGATCTCGGCTCACTGCAACCTCCACCTCAGGGATTCAAGTGGAGTAGCTGGGTTTACAGGTGTGTGTCACCATACCCGGCTAATTTTTTGTATCTTTAGTAGAGATGGGGTTTCACCATGTTGGCCAGGCTGCTCTCAAACTCCTGACCTCTTGATCTGCCTGCCTTGGCCTCCCAAAGTGCTGGGATTACAGGCATGAGACACCACGCCAGGCCCGTGTCTTTTCTTATAGCTTGATCGCTCATTGCTTTTTAAACAATAAATAACAATTTATTGTTGGAATATACAACTGTTCATTCCTTCAACTACTGATGGACATCTTAGTTGCGCCCACGTTTTTGACAATTATGAATAAAGCTGCTATAAACATCCATTTGCAGACTTGTGTGTGAACATACATTTTCAACTTTTTTGGGTAAATATCAAGAAGCACAATTGCTGGATTCTATTATAGGACTGTGCTTTGTTCTGTAAGACGCTGAAAAGCTATCATTTAAAGTAAAGTTTCTGTAGCTCCATAAATTTCACCAGCATTGGCTGTTGTTCAATTTTCTGATTTGGGCCATTCTAGTAGGTAGGTAGTGTTACCTCACTGTTGTTTTAATTTGCATTTTCCTGATAACATATGATTGAAAATATCTTTTTCTATGTTATTTGCCATCTATATATCTTCATTGGTGAGGTGTCCACTGAGGTCTTTGGCCACTTTAAAATAAGGTCATTTGTTTTTTTAAATTATTGACTTTCTTATTAATACATTAGATTTCTACATACTTATGGGGTACAAGTGATGTATTGTCACATAGTAATTATCAAGTTAGGTTATGTAGGTTATTCGTCACTTTGTGCATTTATTTTTTCTCTGTTAGTAGCATTTTAAGTCTTCTAGCTAATTTGAAGTGTAGGATACATTGTTAACTATAGTCACACTATTCTGCTATCAAATATTGGATCTTATTCTTTCTACATAACTGTATTTTTGTACCCATTAACCAACCTCTCTCATCTATCCTTGAGAAACACACATCCTTCCTCACCTCTGGTAACTATCATTCTGCTCTCTACCTCTCTTAAATAATTTTAGCACCCACATATGAGTAAGAATATGTGATGTTTATCTTTCTGTACCTGACTTATTTCATTTAACATAATTTTCTTCAGCTCCAATCATGTTGCTGCAAATGACAGAATTTCATGATTTTTTATGACTGAATAGTATTCTATTGCATTTTCTTCATCCATTCATCCATTGCTGAACACAGGTTGATTCCATACCTTCGTTATTGTGAATAATAGTGCAGTAATCATGGGGGAGCAGGTATCCCTTTGATACACTGATTTTCATTCCTTTGAATAAATACTCAGTAATGGGATTGCTGGATTATATGGTAGTTTTATTTTTAGTTTTTAAATAAATATCCATATTGTTTTCCATAATGGTTGTGCTAATTTACATTCCCAGAAACAATGTATAAGATTGTCCTTTTCTCCACATTATTGCCAATGTTTGTTTTCTTGATGATAATTCTTTTTTTCTTGATGATAATCATCCTAACTTAGTTAAGATGATATCTCCTGTAGGTTTGCATTTCCTTGACAATTAGTAATGTTGAGCATCATTTCACATACTTGTTGACCATTTGTAAGTCTCGGTTGAAAAAATGTTTATTCAAGTTTTTTAACTCCTGATATGGTTTGGCTCTATATCTCCACCCAAATCTCATGTTAAATTGTAATTCCCAATGTTGGGGGAGGGACCTGTTAGGGGGTGATTGAATCATGGGGGTAGATTTTCCCCAAGCTGTTCTTGTGATAGTGAGTTCTCATGAGATCTGATGATTTAAAAGCTCATGGCACTTCTCCCCTACCGTCTCCTGCTGCCATGAGAAAAAGGTGCTTTCTACCCCTTTATGCTTCTGCCATAATTGTAAATGTCCTGAGGCCTCCCAGCCATGCTTCCTGTTAATCCTGTGGAACTGTGAGTCAATTAAACCTATTTTCTCCATAAATTACCCAGTAACTGGTAGTTCTTTATAACAGTATGAGAATTAACTAATACAGAAAATTGGTACCAAGAGCGGGGTATTGCTGTAAAGATACCTGAAAATGTGGAAGCAACTCTGGACCTGGGTAATGGGCAGAGGTTGGAACAGTTTGGAGGGTTCAGAAGAAAACAGAAAGATGTGGGAAAATTTGGAAATTCCTAGAGACTTGTTGAATGGTTTTTGCTGAAATGCTGACAGTGATATGGACAATGAAGTCCAGGCTGAGGTGGTCTCAGATGGAGACTAGGAAGTCATTGGGAACTGGAGCAAAGGTGACTCTTGCTATGCTTTAGCAAAAAGACTGGCAGCATTTTGCCCTTGCTGTAGATATCTGTGGAACTTTGGACTTGATAGAGATGATTTAAGGTATCTGGTGGAAGAAATTCGTAAGCAGTAAAACATTCAAGATGTAACCTGGCTGTTTCTGAAAGTGTACACTCATATGTGTGAACAAAGAGATTATTAGAAACTAGATACTATATATAATAGCAAAGCAGACCATGAAAGTTTGAAAACTTTGCAGCCCAGTCATGTGGTAGAGAAGAAAAACTCACTTTCTGGGAAAAAATTCAAGCCTGATGCATAAAATTTTCAGAAGTAAAGAGAAGCTGTGCATTAATAGCCAAGACAATGGGGAAAATGTCTCCAGGGCATGTCAGAGACCTTTATGGTAGCCCCTCCCATCACAGGCCCAGAGGCCCAGGATAGAAAAATTGTTTATTTGAGCTAGGGCTCAGCTGCTCTGTGCAGCCTGGAGACATGGTGCCCTGCTTACCAGCCACTCCAGCTTCAGCTGTGGCTAAAAGGGGCCAAGGTACAGCTCAGGCTATGGCCTTAGAGGGTGTAAGGCCCAAGCCTTGGCAGCTTCCACGTTGTGTTGGGCCTGCAGGTGCACAGAAGGCAAGAGTCGAGGTTTGGGAACCGTATTAGTCAGGATTCTGTAGAAAAACAGAACTAATAAAATAGATGTTTATAGGAAAAGAAATTTATTAAAGAGTATTGACTCACACAATCACAAGGTGAAGTCCCACAATAGGATGTCTGCAAGCTAAGGAGCAAGAAAGCCAGTTGAGTCCCAAAACCTCAAAAGTAGGGAAGCTGACAGCAAACTTCAGTCTGTGGCTGAAGGCCAAAGAGCTCCTGGCAAACCACTGGTATAAGCCCAAGTCCAAAAGCTGAAAAACGTGGATTCCATTGTTTGAAGGCAGATAGCATGCAGCAAGGGAGAAAGATTTAGGCCAGAAGACTCATCAAGTCTAGTCCTTACAAATTCTGCTTGCTTCATTCTAGCTGTGCTGGTAGCTGATTAGAAGGTACCAACCCAGATTCAGAATGGGTCTGCCTTTCCTAATCCATTGACTCAAACAGTAATCTCCCTCGGCAACACTCTCACAGTCACACCCAGGAACAATATTTTGCATCCTTCAATTCAAATATGTTAACCCTGAATATTAACCATCACAGGAACCTCCACCTAGATTTCAGAGGATGATGGAAATGCCTGGAGGTCCAGGCGGAAATCTGCTGCAAGGGTGGAGCCCTCATGGAGACCCTCTACTGGGGCAGTACAGAAGGGAAGTGGGGGTTGGAGCCCCCACACAGAGTCCGCACTGGGGCACTGCTTAGTGGAGCTGTGAGAAGAGGGCCACCATCCTCCAGACCCCAGAATGGTAGATTCACTGACAGATTGCCCCATGCACCTGAAAAAGCTGCAGGCTCTCAATGCCAGCTCATGAAAACAGCAACAGAAGATGTACCCTCACAGCCACAGGGGAAGAGAAGCCGCCCAGGGTAATGAGAGACCATTCCTTGTATCAGTGTGGCCTGGATGTAAGACATGGAGTAAAAGATTATTTTGGAGATTTAAGATTTAATAACTGCCCTGTTGGATACTGGACTTCCATGGGTCCTGTAGCCCCTTTGTTTTGGCCAATTTCTCCCTTTTCAAATGGGAGTATTTACCCAATGCCTGTACCCACATTGTATCTTGGAAGTAACGAACTTGTCTTTGATTTTACAGGCTCCTAGGAAGAAAAGACTTGCCTTGCCTCAGATGAGACTTTGGACTTGGCCTTTTGAGTTAATGCCAGAATAAGTTAAGACTTTGGGAACTATTGGGAAGGCATAACTGGTTTTGAAATGTGAGAAGAACATAAGGTTTTGGAGGGACCAGGAGCAGAATTGTATGGTTTCAAATCTCATGTCAAATATTCTCAATGTTGGGGGAGGAACTTGGTGGGAGGTGATTGAATAAAGGGGGTGGATTTCCCCCATGGTCTTCTTGTGATAGTAGTGAGTTCTTACAAGATCTGATAGTTTAAAAGTGTGTGGAACTTTCCACCTCACTATCTCTCTTTCCTGCTGCCATGAGAAGAAGGTAATTTCTACCCCTCTCCCCTTCTGCTATAAATGGAAACATCCTGAGGCCTCCCAGCCATGCTTTCTGTGAAGCCTGTGGAACCGTGAGTTAATTAAATATATGTTCTTCATAAATCACGCAGTCTCAGGTAATTCTTTATAGCAGCGTGAGAACAAACTAATACAACTCCTCTTTAATTGAATTGTTGTTGTTGAGTTGTTTGAGTTTCTTGTATATTCTGTATATTAGTCCCTTGTTAAATGAATCGTTTTTGAGTGTATTCTTCTATTCAAAAGTTTGTCTCTTCACTTGGTTGTGTCCTTTCCTATGCATAAGGTTTTTAGTTTAATATACTTCAGTTATCTATTTTTGTTTTCATTGCCTGCACGTTTTGTTTCATTGCCTGCACGTTTGAGGTCTCAGCCATAAAATCTTTGCCTAAATCAATGTCTGGAGTGATTTCTTTATGTATTCCTGTAATAGTTTTATAGTTTTGAATCTTATACTTAAGCAGATTCAGGAGCATGGGTTTTCTATCCATTTGCTTGTGTTCTGTTCAATTTCTTTCTTCAGTGATTTATAAGTTTCCAAATGGATGTCTTTTACTTTCTTACTTTTACATGTATTCTTATGTCTTTTTGTAGGTATTGTAAACAAGGTTCCCTTCTTGATTTCCCTTTAAACTAGATCGTTGTTTTATAGAAACAGTACTGATTTGTGTATCTTAATATTCTGCAACATCACTGAATTTATCAGTTCTGAAACTATTGGTACAGTATTCTTTATTTTTTGTGGGGTATTTAGGTTTTTCTAAATGTAAGATTATGCTGTCTGCAAAGAGAAATAGTTTGACTTTTCAAATTCGGATGCCTATTATTTCTCTCTTGACTAATTACTCTGGATAAACACTAAGTGCAATGTTCAACAGCAGTGGTGTAAGTGGGCATACATATCTTGCTCCAGTTGTGAGAAAAAAGACCTTCAGAATTAGGCTAGGAGGCACAATGGCTGACTACAGGCAGCAAGCAGGAATATATGCCAATGAGGTACCAGGACATTGGAAAGGCTGGCACACTCCAAGCAGAGCTTTGGAGGGAAGACATGGTGAGTGGACAAAGGGAAGACAAAAATACTGGCTGAAGTTGGAGGAAGATGGAAATTCAGCATGGGGTACCACACACTGGGACTCATTTCTGGCCACCAGTGACTTCTGGGGAAGGGGTAAGTAGGGCAGTTCAGAAGCAACCCACTGTCACCATAAACCTTTGGAATCCTGGCAGCAGGAAAACCCATGACCCTCGCAGACACTTGAGTTGTGTGGGAGAGCTGCTTAGAGAGGTGGTAGAAGCAGAACTCCAGCCAGTCTGAAGCCCAGAGGGTTTGGTGTGGGAGTATCTGTAGTGGAGCACAACCAGAGATTCCCATCCTACAAGGCTTTAATTAGCACCCACACCCAACTGTGCCACACCACAATGGCTGCCACTGTGAAATCCTGAATATAGGAGCAACACTAAGGTTGCCTCCAAAATTTGGCTATTGTGAACAGTGTTGTAAAAAACATGCAGATATCTCTTCAATGTACTGATTTCCTTTCTATTGGGTATGTACCCAAGAGTGTGATTGCTGGATTATATGGTAGCTCTGTATTTAGTTTTGTGAGAAACTCTAAACTGTTCTTCATAATTATGCTAGCTTAAAAAAAAAGTGTACAAGGTTTCCCTTTTCTTCACATACTCACCAGCATTATTGATTGTCCTTTGGATTTAAATTATTTTAAATAGGGTGAGATGATATCACATTGTAGTTTTGATTTGCATCTCTCTGATGATCAATGATGTTGAGCACATTTTCATATGCCTGTTTGCCACTTGTGTGTCTTCTTTAGAGAAATGTCTATTAAGATCTCTTAAGATCTTTTGCTCATTTTAAAATCTGATTATCAATTGTTTTGTAGAATTGCTTGAACTTTTTATATAGTCTGGTTATTAATCCTTTGTTAAAGGAGTAGTTCGCAAATATTTTCTTCTAGTCTGTGGGTTGTCTCTTTGTTGATTGTTTCCTTTGCTCTACAGAAGCTTTTTCACTTGATGTGATCCCATTTGACCATTTTTTTGCTTTGTCTGTACTTGTGAGATATTACTCAGGAAGTTCTTGCTGAGACCAATGTCCTGAAGTTTTACCCCAATGTTTACTTGTAGTAGTTTCATAGTTTGAGGTCCTTGATTTAAGTCTTTAATCCATTTTTATTTGACTGTAGTATATGGCAGGAGATAGGGGTTTAGTTTAATTTCTTTGTGTATGGATATCCAGTTTTCCCACCACCATATTTTGAAGAGAGGGTCTATTCCTTAGTGTATGTTTGTGGCACTTTTGTCAAAAATGAGTTCAATGTAGGTATGTGGATTTATGTCTGGGATCTCAATTCTGTTTTATTAATCTATGTTTTTGTATTTATGCCAGTAACATCTTGTTTTGATTACTATCGCTATATAGTTTAATCTGAGTCAGGTAATGTAATTATTCCAGGTTTGTTCTTTTTGCTTTGGATAGCTTTGCTTATTCTGAGTCTTCCACAGTTCCATCTAAATTTTAAGATTTCTATTTCTGTTAATAATATTTTTGGGATTTTGCTTGTACTTTATACTGTAGCTAAATGTGTATTAAAATGTTGTAATACAGTAGTAACTAAAGCAACCAATATAATGATAGTTCAACACCATGATGTCATGCCCAGGACTCATGTTTCAAGCTCCATGCTAGGAGCTTTCTCTTCTTATATCCCAGTCCCCAATCTTCCAAACTCTACAATAAGTAACCAAAGTGATATGCATCCCTGTATTCCTCAGTATTGAGACAGACAAAAGACAGAGGCGGACTGAGATAGACTACAGACCCCTCTTAGTGGCCTGCCAGCCCACACCCCAAGCATGAAAATAAAAGAAAATTTTGAATTCCTTCAAGGGAAATTCCAGACACCTGATAGCCTTGAGAACCAAATGAACAACCTGATAAGCAAAAAGGTAATAATAGATTAAAGCAATAGCCAAGGAAATTAGAGCCACAAGACTGTTGGTTTCCTATAGAAACTAAAAATAACATCTCAGCATATGCCCGTGAGTTGGTTTTCAGAAACTCAGACTCTCACCAACTGAAAAATGCCATCTGCTGGCAGGTAGACCTCAGAAAAGAACTAATTCTGACTTCCATTCTTTGTTCTAAATTTCTTCCTGAGGGTC
Organism: Pongo pygmaeus; assembly: GCF_028885625.2. Lineage (NCBI taxonomy): Eukaryota > Metazoa > Chordata > Mammalia > Primates > Hominidae > Pongo > Pongo pygmaeus. The sequence goes on along the minus strand of NC_072396.2, from coordinate 57,283,998 downwards.
TTGGAGACAGCCACACCCACAGGCCAGATCTTAACATTTCTCTCTGCTGACCCTAAGATTTTAGATGATGCTTCACTTCCTTAACCAATCACAAGTTAAAGAATCTGTGAATTCACCTATAACCTGTAAGCCTCTGCTTCAAGATATCTTACTCTTCTCAGCCAGGACAATGCATAATCTCCATCTGTTGATTTACAATTTTGCCTGTTTCTTGTTTTTTTGTTTGTTTGTTTGTTTTTGATGGAGTTTTGCTCTTGTTGCCCAGGCTGGAGTGCAATGGCATGATCTCGGCTCACTGTAACCTCTGCCTCCCAGGTTCAAGCAATTCTCTTACCTCAGCCTCCCAAATAGCTGGGATTACAGGCATGTGCCACCCTACCTGGCTAATTTTTTTATTTTTAGTAGAAATGGGATATCACCATGTTGGCCAATCTGGTCTCAAACTCCTGACCAGATGTGATCTGCCCGCCTCAGCCTCCCAAAGTTCTGGGATTACAGGGCTGAGCCACTGCACCTGGCCTAAAAACTCTAGTTTGTAAGTCATCGTGGAGGTCAGGTCTCAATGTGAGTTTCTCAATTATACTTGATTGATGCCTTGCAAATAAACACCCTCTTTTCTCTGACTGTAAAACCTCAGTGTATGATAGGGTTTGGCTGTGTCCCCATGCAAATCTCAACTTGAATTCTATCTCCCAGAATTCTCACATGTTGTGGGAGGGACACAGGGGGAAGTAATTGAATCATGGGGGCCAGTCTTTCTGGTGCTCTTTTTGTGATAGTGAGTAAGTCTCACGAGATCTGATGGGTTTATCAGGTGTTTCTGCTTTTGCTGCTTTCTCATTTTCTCTTGCCGCTGCCGTGTACGAAGTGCCTTTCACCTCCCAACATAATTCTGAGGCCTCCTTAGCCATGTGGAACTTCAAGTCCAATGACATCTCTTTTTCTTCCCAGTCTTGGGTATGTCTTTATCAGCAGCATGAAAACAGACTGATACAGTAAATTTGTACGAGTAGAGTGGGGTGTTGCTGAAAAGATACCAGAAAATGTGGAAGTGACTTGGGAATTGGGTAACAGGCAGAGGTTGGAACAGTTTGGAGGGCTCAGAGGAAGACAGGGAAATGTGGGAAAGTTTGGAACTTCCTAGAGACTTGTTGAATGGCTTTGCCCAAAATGCTGACAGCGATATGGACAATAAGGTCCAGGCTGAGGTGGTCTCAGATGGAGATGAACAACTTGTTGGGAACTGGAGTAAAGGTGACTCTTGTTATGTTTTAGCAAAGAGCCTGGCAGCATTTTGCCCCTGCTCTAGAGATTTGTGGAACTTTCAACTTGAGAAAGATGATTTAGGGCATCTGGTGGAAGAAATTTCCAAGCAGCAAAGCATTCAAGAGGTGGCTTAGGTACTGTTAAAGGCATTCAGTTTTATAAGGGAAGTGGAGCAATAAAAGTTTGAAAAATTTGCAGCCTGACTATGCGATAGAAAAGAAAAACCCATTTTCTGGGGAGAAATTCAAGACGGCTACATAAATGTGCATGAGTAGCAAGGAGCTTAACGTTAATTCCCAAGACTATGGGGAAAATGTCTCCATTCAATGTCAGAGAACTTCACGGCAGCCCCTCTCATCACAGGCACAGAATCCCAGGAGGAAAAAGTGGTTTTGTGGGCTGGGCCCAAGGCACCACTACTGTGTGCAGCCTAGGGACTTGGTGCCCTGTGTCCCAGCTGCTCCAGCCATGGCTGAAAGGGGCTAATTTTACAGCTTAGGCTGTGGCTTCAGAGGGTGGAAGCCCCAAGCCTTGGCAGCTTCACGTGGTATTGAGCCTGCAGGTGCACAGAAGTCAAAAATTGAGGTTTGGGAACCTCCAACTAGATTTCAGAAGATGTATGAAAACATCCGGATGCCTAGGCAGAAGACTGCTGCAGGAGTGGGGCCCTCTTGGAGAACCTCTGCTAGAGCAGTGTAGAAGGGAAATGTGGGGTCAGAGCCCCTACACTGAGTCCATACTGATGCACTGCCTAGTGGAGCTGTGAGAAGGCAGCCACCATCCTCCAGACCCCAGAATGGTAGATCCACTGACAGCTTGCACTGTGCACCTGGAAAAGCCAGACACTCAACGCCAGCCTGTGAAAGCAGCTGGGAAGGAGGCTGTACCTGAAAAGCCACAGGGATGGAGCTTTCTACGACCATGGGAACCAACCTCTTGCATCGCCTGAACTGGATGTGAGACCTAGGGTCAAAGGAGATCATTTTGGAGCTTTAAAATTTGACTGCCTCACCGGATTTTGGACTTGCATGGGCCCTGTAACCGCTTTGTTTTGGCCAATTCCTCCCATTTGGAATTCCAATACCTGTGCCCCCATTGTATCTAGGAAGTAACTAGCTTGCTTTTGATTTTACAGGCTCATAGGTGAAAGGGACTTGCCTTGTCTCAGATGAGACTTTGGACTGTGGACTTTTGGGTTAATGCTGAAATGAGTTAACACTTTGAGGGGCTGTTGGGAAGGCATGATTGGTTTTGTAATGTGAAGACAAGAGATTTGGAGGAGCCAGGCTTGGAATAATATGGTTTGGCTCTGTCTCCACCCAAATCTCAACTTGAATTTTATCTCCCAGAATCCTCACTTGTAGTGGGAGAGACCCAGGGGAGGTAATTCAATCATGAGGGATGGTCTTTCCTGTGCTTTTCTCATGATAGTGAATAAGTCTCACAAGATCTGATTGATTTTTCAGGTTTCCACTTTTGCTTCTTCCTCATTTTCTCTTGCTGCCACCATGTAAGAAGTGTCTTTCACCTCCTGCCATAATTCTGAGGCCTCCCCAGCCATTTGGAACTGTAAATCCAATTAAATCTCTTTTTCTTCCCAGTCTCGGGTATGTCTTTATCAGCAGTATGAAAACACACAGATACAGTGTAGAAGTTTGACTTTACTGTGCCAGGAAAGTAAACCAAAGTTTGGTTGAGTAACAAAATCAGAGTCCTGTGTACAGAATGGTTCAGCTGGGGTCCTCTGTTAAAAGTCTCAGAATGCTGAAATCAGAGTGTTGTCAGAAAAGCTGTGCCATTCTTAGAGGCTCTGGAGATGAATCTGCTTCCAAGTTCATTTTGGCTGTTGGCTAAATTCAGTTCCTTGCAGTTGTAGGATGGAGGTCCCAATTTCCTCGCTTTTAATTGCTCTCAGATGCTAGAGACTGCTCTCATTTCTTCTCATGCTTTTCATGTGGTATGCTTTCCCGGAACAATTGAGTCCCTTTCATGCTTTGAATCTCTCTAATTTCTCTTCTGCCATCTCTCCTATGTCTTCCACTATATCTCTCCTACTTACAGATTAAGCAAGTTCTCTGTTTTTATGGGCTCACATGGTAGATGAGACTCAGGGGATAATCTAGGATAATCTCCCTGTTTCAAGGTCTGAAACCTTAACTTTATCTGAAAAGTCTCTTCTGCCATTTGTAAACCTAAAATAATAAAAATAATTAGAATCTAATTTAAACAGAGTTCATTCAAGTGCAAAGTGTGAGGGTGAATGTCCAGGGGGCAAAGCTATACCAAAGAATGGTGATCAGTGCTCCCGGTATGGGAAAAAATAAGAACCATTTATACAGACAAAATGGAGGTGTTAAACAGAATTACAACATTTTCCATACAAAGGCTAAAATAGAGATATAAGATTTGATTTGCTACTATTGATTACATTCTAATGTAGTTGCTTAACATTGTATTGTAAAGTAGTAAATGTCACAAGGGTCTCTACCTTCATGTTGTTTATAGGTTTAAATGAAAAATAGGGAGTCTGGTTAATGCAGGAAATTGCAACACAAAGATCATGCACTAGATAAGAAAAATAATTGTGCAATGTGAGTCAGCTTTCAGGGCTAACCTTTCCTTTTAGCATAATACATTTGAAAGTTCCTGAAATTTTATCTTCTTCTTACACATTTAAGGTAACAGTCACAGATTCTTGGGATTCATGTGTAGACATGATTTGGGACCATTATTCACCTGCCACAATAAATAGTGGAATTTATTCCATTTTCTATTTAAAAATATAAAAGATTGACATCTCCGTATTTTGCAGACTTCCTGATTATGCTAACTTTCCTTGATTGGATATATATTGACACTCGAGATTGAGGTGCTACACATTCAGAGGATATTAAATCACAATATGATCCTTTGGTATCTGATCCAAGTACCACAAAATTCTAAATTCAATTTCTAATAATTATTTCTATATTTATACACACACACACACGATATAATCATTCATATTAATGTGAGAAGCCTCTACTCATAACTGCTTTGATATTATTTACTAGCTAAATAAATTTGAGCAGGTTGCCTAATCTCTTTGTGCCTTGATTTTCTAACATATTTTACATAGGAAATAGTGGTAAATCTGCCTAATAGTGTTGTTAAGATTAATGGATTAATAATATATGTAAAGCATTTATAAAAGTACCTGGAGTATGACACATACTAAATGAATATTGTTTTATGTGAATCCAGTTTTGACAGACCTTAAAAATATTTAATTGCTCTAACATTAACAGTAATACATACAAAAATTCAAACAACACATAAATTAAAAAAGACCCCCCCCCCATAATCTTCTGTTGAAGATATATGTGAATTTTAAAGTGATTTTACAGTTTTAGTGGGCCATTTTGGCATAGCTGCATAAAAATATTCTACATTGATCCAATGTAAGGTTATATGGCATGATTTGTAAATAAGGTCTGAGATATGCAGTTCTTTCCATTGCATCTCCCTATCAATACACACAAGCACCTTTGATGTAATGGTAAAGGGGAGGTGGGTGGGGACTACATTCTGTAGTCCTCTATTTACATCTCAGTCTTTCAGTAAGCCTGTATCCCTAGTTTGTGACCCTGACATGTACTTCTTAGTCATTTTTTTTCTCTCCTCTTTGGTGAGACAAAAAGATTATTAGGGGCTGTAATTGGGTATCCCCTTTTTTCCAAGTTGGTTAGACTCTGGTAAATAGTTTATCTTAAGGACAGTCCTTATTAAGTAGAACAGAGTACTCTGAGCATATTTCTTTTTATAATTGGAAAATGTTTATTTTTTTCCAATTTTATTTTACATTCAGTGGGTACATATGCAACGGGGAAGGTGAAATAGCGGTTTGAAATATGTTATTGTGAATGATGCGGCAATGAACAAAAGGGTGTATGTGTCTCTTTGGTAGAACATTTCATTTTTCTTTTGGTAGGTAAACCAAAAAGTATCTGAGAGAGGCGTCAATCAATTTAGAGGTTTACTTTGCCAAGGTTAAAAATTATAACCCACAGGGAGGCCTGAGAACATGTGTCCACAATGGTTGTGGGTAATAGCATGATGCTGAGGTTGAAAGTATGAAGAATCTATCAACCAGGTAGTGAGTATAGTATCCAATAGTTAGTCTTCTTACAACCCTTAACCCCTGCCATGTCCCCTTGGATTCCCTAGAGTGTATTGTTTCTATTTTTAAAACCATGTATACCAAGTGTTTAGTTCCCACTTATAAGTGAGAACATGTGGTACTTGGTTTTCTGTTTCTTCATTAATTTGCTTAGAAGAATAGTTTCCAGCTGCATCCATGTTGCTGCAAAGGACATAATTTTGAGCAGTTTAAAGATTTCTCAAAAAATGGGACGTGAATTACCATTAGACCCAGCAATCCCCCTACTGGGTATATATGTGCTGAACCAAAAATTAAAATTCTAAGTCCCCCAACTGACCGAATGGACCTTCTTCTCAGCCAAGGGGACACAAAGAAACATAAAAAACTAGTTCACAGCATGATAAGAAGTGGGAGTCAGACATACCTCATTATACTCTCATTTCTTTGGAGTTCAGGCACAACTAACTAGCATTAACATTAAAATAGAGATCCTAAGACTAACAGAAAAAAAAACTCTTTGAAGCAATTAAATACCAACTCCAACCAGACTCTGTTATAACATCACAAGACAGATAACAGGCCTTAAAAGGAAATAAAAGTATTTTAATTAGGTGGCTGGCAAGATACCTCAATAGGAACAGCTCCAGTCTGCAGCTCCCAGTGAGATCAATGCAGAAGGCAGGTGATTTCTGCATTTCAAACTGAGGTACCTGGGTCATCTCACTGGGACTGGTTAGGCAGTGGGTGCAGTCCACAGAGGGTGAGTCAAAGCACGGTGGGACGTCGCCTTACCAGGGAAGCACAAGGGGTTGGGGAACTCCCTCCCCTAGCCAAAAGAAGCCATAAGGGACTGTGCCTTGAGGGACAGTGCATTCTGGCCCACATACTACACTTTTTCCACAGTCTTCACAACCCACAGACCAGGAGATTCCCTCAGATGCCTAGGCCACTAGGGCCCTGGGTTTCAAGCAAAAAACTGGGCGGCCGTTTGGGCAGAAACCGACCTAGCTGCAGGAGTTTTTTTTTTTTTTTTTTTTTTTTCATACCCCAGTGGCACCTGGAATGCCAGCAAGACAGAACCATTCACTCCCCTGGAAAAAGAACTGAAGCCAAGGAGCCAAATGGTCTAGCTCAGAGGATCCCACCCCCACAGAGCCCAGCAAGAGAGGATCCACTGGCTTGAAATTCTTCCTGCCAGCACAGCAGTCTGAAGTTGACCTGGGATGCTCCAGCTTGGTGGGCGGAGGGGCGTCTGCCAATACTGAGGCTTGAGTAGGCAGTTTTCCCCTCACAGTATAAACAAAGCTGCCGCGAAGTTCGAACTGGGCAAAGCCCACCACAGCTCTGCAAAGCTGCTGTAGCCAGACTGCCTCTCTAGATTCCTCCTCTCTGGGCAGGGCATCACTGGAAGAAAGGCAGCAGCCACAGTCAGGGGCTTATAGATAAAACTCCCATCTCCCTGTGACAGAGCACCTCGGGGAAGGAGCAGCTGTGGGCGCAGCTTCAGCAGACTTAAACATTCCTGCCTGCTGGCTCTGAAAAGAGCAGCAGATCTCCCAGCATAGTGCTCGACTTCTGCTAAGGAACAGACGGCCTCCTCAAGTGTGTTCCTGACCCCTATACCTCCTGTCTGGGAGACACTTCCCAGCAGGGGTCGACAGACACCTCATACAGGAGTGCTCTGGCTGGCATCTGGCGGGTGTCTCTCTGGGAAGAAGCTTCCAGAGGAAGAAACAGGCAGCAATCTTTGCTGGTCTGCAGCCTCCGCTGGTGATACCCAGGCAAACAGGGTCTGGAGTGGACGTCCAGCAAACTCCAGCAGACCTGCAGCAGAGGGGCCTGTCAGAAGGAAAACCAACAAACAGAAAGGAATAACACCAACATAAACAAAAAGAATGTCCACAGAGAAACCCCATCCAAAGGTCACCAACATCAAAGATCAAAGGTACATAAATCCACAAAGTTGAAGAAAAACCAGTGCAGAAAGGCTGACAATTCCAAAAACCAGTACTCCTCTTCTCCAAAGATCACAACTCTTTGCCAGCAATGGAACAAAACTAGATGGAGAATGAGTTTGATAAATTGAAAGAAGTAGGCTTCAGACGGTGGGTAATAACAAACTCCTACAACCTAAAGAAGCAGGTTCTAACCCAATGCAAAAAAGCTAAGAACCTTGAAAAAAGATTAGAGGAATTGCTAACTGGAATAACCAGTTTAGAGAAGAACATAAACGACCTGATGGAGCTGAAAACCACAGTACGAGAACTTCGTGAAGCACACAAAAGTATCAATAGCTGAATCAATCAAGTGAAAGAAAGGATATCAGAGATTAAAGATAAACTTACTGAAATAAAGTGTAAAGACAAGATTAGAGAAAAAAAAATGAAAAGGAACAAAGTCTCTAAGAAATATGGGACTTTGTGAAAAAACCAAATCTACGTTTGATCGGTGTACATGAAAGTGACAGGGAGAATGGAAACAAGCTGGAAAACACTCTTCGGTCCAGGAGAACTTCTGCAATCTAGCAAGACATGCCAAAATTCAAATTCAGGAAATACAAAGTACATCACAAAGATACTCCTCGAGAAGAGGAACCCGAAGACAAATATTCATCAGATTCATCAAGGTTGAAATGAAAGAAAAAATGTTAAGGGCAGCCAGAGAGAAAGGTTGGGTTACCCACAAAGGGAAGCCCATTGGACTAAGTGGATCTCTCTGCAGAAACCCTACAATCCAGAAGAGAGTGAGGGCCACTATTCGACATTCTTGAAGAAAAGAATTTTCCACCCAGAATTTCATATCCAGCCAAACTAAACTTCATAAGAAAAGAAGAAAAAAAGAAAAGAAGAAAAGAAGAAAAAAATCCTTTACAGACAAGCAAATGCCTGCCTTACAAGAGCTCTAGAAGGAAGCACTAAATATGGACATGAAAAACCAGTACCAGCCACTGCAAAAACATACCAAATTTTAAAGACCATTGACACCATGAAGAAACTACATCAACTAATGGGCAAAATAACCAGCTAGCATCATAATGACAGGATCAAATTCACATATAACAATGGTACCCTTAAATGTAAACAGGCTAAATGTCCCAACTAAGAGACACAGACTGGCAAATTGGATACAGAGTCAAGACCTATCAGTGTGCTGTATTCAGGAGACCCATCTCACGTGCAAAGAAACTCATAGGCTCAAAATAAAGGGATGGAGAAATATTTACCAAGCAAATGGAAAACAAAAAACAAGCAGAGGTTGAGATCCTAGTCTCTGATAAAACAGACTTTAAATCAACAAAGACCAACAAAGACAAAGAAGGGCATTACATAATGGTAAAAAATCAATGCAACAAAAAGAGCTAACATATATATATATATACACACACACACAAACACCCAATACAGGAGCACCCATATTTATGAAGGAAGTTCTTAGAGACCTACAAAGAGACTTAGACTCCCACACAATAATAGTGAGAGACTTTTAACACCCCACTGTCAATATCAGACAGATCAACAAGACAGAAAATTAACAATGATATTCAAGACTTGAACCCAGCTCTGGACGAAGAAGACCCAATAGACATCTATAGAACTCTCCACCCCAAATCAACAGAATAAATATTCTTCTCTGCACCACATCACACATATTCTAAAAGTGACCACATGATTGGAAGTAAAATACTCCTCAGCAAATGTAAAAAAATGGAAATCATAAAAAGTCTCTCAAACCACAGTGCAATCAAATTAGAACTCAGGATTAAGAAAGTCACTCAAAACCCCGCAACTACATAAAAACTGAACAACCTGTTCCTGAATAACTACTGGGTAAACAACAAAATTAAGGAAGAAATAAATAATTTCTTAGAAAACAATGACAACAAAGACACAACGTACCATACTCTCTGGGACACGGCTAAAGCAGTGTTTAGAGGGAAATTTATAGCACTAAATTCCTACAGGAGAAAGCAGGAAAGATCTAAAATTGACATCCTAACATCACGATTAAAAGAATTAGAGAAGTAAGAGCAAACAAATTCAAAACCTAGCAGAAGACAAGAAATAACTAAGATGAGAGCACAAGTGAAGGAGATAGAGACATGAAAAACCCTTAAAAATCAATGAATCCAGGAGGTGGTTTTTTGAAAAGATTAACAAACTAGATGGACCACTAGCCAGACTAATAAAAAAGAAAAGAGAGAAGAATCAAATACACACAATAAAAATGAAAAAGGGGATATCACCGCTGATCCCACAGAAATACAAACTACCATCAGAGAATACACTACACACCAGGAAGAAATCGAATCCCTGAGTTGACCAATAACAAGTTCTGAAACTGAGGCAGTAATTAATAGCCTACCAACCAAAATGAGCCCAGGACAAGACGGATTCACAGCCAAATTCGACCAGAGGTACAAAGAGGAGCTGGTACCATTCCTTCTGAAACCATTCCAAACAATAGAGAAAGAGGGACTCTTCTCTGACTAATTTTATGAGGCCAACATCATTCTGACACCAAAACCTGGGAGAGACACAACAAAAAAAGAAAATTTCAGGCCAATATCCCTGATGAACATAGAGGCGAAAATCCTCAATAAAATACTGGCAAACTGAATCCAGCAGCACATCAAAAAGCTTATGTGCCACGATCAATTTGGCTTCATCCCTGGGATGCAAGGCTGGTTCAACATATGTAAATCAATAAACATAATCCATAACATAAATATAAACAATGACAAAAACCACGATTATCTCAATAGATGCAGAAGAGGCCTTTGATAAAATTCAACACCCCCTCAAGCTAGAAACTCTCAATAAACTAGGTATTGATGCAACATATCTCAAAATAATAAGAGTTATTTATGACAAACCCACCGCCAATATCATACTGAATAGGCAAAAGCTGGAAGCATTCCCTTTGAAAACAAGCACAAGACAAGGATGCTGTCTCTCACCACTCCTACTAAACATAGTATAGGAAGTTCTGAACAGGGCGATCAGGCAAGAAAAAGAAATAAAGGGTATTCAAATAGGAAGAGAGAAGTCAAATTGTCAGCAAATCTCTATTTACTGACTTGGAAAAAATTATACATATATGTTAACTAGTGTTAACATGTTCCCCCCACTCTCCTTTTGCTCTAGGAATTGAAATCTAGGAATCGAATGTGGGTGAGGAAAAAGCTTGGAGACACTGTGAGGGAAAGACACTTGGAAAAGCTGCAGACATTTTCCCAGACCCAGAATTGAGAGCAGGACTGCCACTTTTAACACCAGTGCATACAAACTCAGCCATTCCTTGGTGACGCAGCAGTGTGTCTGCACAGGCATTTCAGTCTCAGGCCAGAGACCAGAGTACCTGCTCTGGAGCAGGATAGGGGCCTCCACAGCCAGTACTGTGGAAAGTGCCTTAGCAGTAGGCACTGGAATTGTGCTTTCCCCGTTACTAGTCTGGATGGGAGGAGAATTATTACAGCTGTAGTTTCTCCTGGGCAGTGAGATGCAGCCAGGGCCTGCTTGACAACTTGAAACTGATCTGTGTGTGCCATTTCTGGGTCCACCACCCTGTTCCCCTGAGATCGTGGTGCAGTGAGGCCTCTCTGCTCCACAACCAGGCAGAATTGCAGGCATATGGAACACCTGTGTACCTGGTTCAGCGGCCTGAACCACCCCACCCTTCCTGGACATAGATCTTGGTGCAGTGTGGCTCTGCTCCATGATCATGCAGACCTCCAGGCATTCAGAGCAATTGTTCACCTGGTCCAGCAGCCTGAACTGCCCCACCCTTCCTCAACATAGACATGGTTTAGCAGGGCTCTCTCTGCTCCACACCCAGGCAGATCTCTAGGCATCTGAAGTACCCATTTGCCTGGTTCGGTAGCCTGAGCCACCCCACCCTTCATGGACATAGATCTTGATGCAGTAGGGCTCTGTCTGCTCCATGCCCAGGGAGATCTCCAGACATCTAGAGCACTCACTCTCCTGGAATAGGAGCTTAGGCTACCTCTTATCCCCATGCAGAGAGTATTTGGAGCCAAAGAGGTTTCTCAGCTCCATGCCCAGGCAAACCTCTAGAGGCCTGCTGGCCACCCACTGGACTTTCCCCTGGCACTGGTGCTTGTGTGTGCCATCAGGGGACCAGCAGGTGGAATTGCCCAGTCTGGCCCCACCATTCGTGGCTCCCACCCCACCAGGGCTAAGCAGGGATCTCAGATCTCTGCGCAGTCTACAAATCAGCCCAATGCCTGAGGCAACAGAGAGCTTCTGCTAGTAAACAAAGATTAAATATATACCTAGCCTCCTTGGCTACAGCTGTTACCTATAAGCGCCATCTATAGGCTTATAGGACAAACTGCACAGCCCAATATAAAGCCTGCTGAAAGAAGTACACAGGGCTATAGAAGCAAAGCCAAAAGACCTTACCCAGCATTCTCTATAGTAAGGGAAAGAAAAAAACATTTCTTTAAAAAATTTTAAAAAAATACAGTGAAAGAAAAAAATCTTACCCCCAAATTAGAAGTGCTAGCATCTCCAAATGAAGAGAAACCAGCATAAGAATCCTGGTACTATGAAAAATCTGAATGTAGTGAAACCACCAAAAGATTGCACTAGCCTTTCAGCAATGGTCCTTAACCAAAATGGAAACTCAGAAGTGACAGATGAAGAACTCAAAACATGGGTGGCAAGAAAGCTCAATGAGATGCAAGACAAGGTTGAAAATCAATAAAAATAAACTTTTAAAGCAATTCAGGAAAGGATGAGACAAACATCTTAAAAAGAAATAAATCAGAGTTTCTCAAATTGAAAAACTCACTTAAGGAATTTCAAAATACTACTGAAAGCTTTATTAATAAACTGGACCAAGCAGAAGAAATGATTTTGGAGCTTGAAGATGAGTCTTTTGAGCTAACCCAGTCTGATAAAAATGAAAAAGTAATTTTTTAGAATGAGCAAAGCCTTCGAGAGCTATGGAATTATGCAACATGAGCAAATCTACAAATTATTGTAATTCCTGAGAAGAGAAGAGAAAAAGCAAACAACTTGGAAAATATATTTTAGGGAATAATTAAAGAAAAATTCCATTATCTTGCTAAAGAGGTAGACATCCAGGTACAAGAAATACAGAGAACACCTGTGAGATAGTGAACACCACAAAGGCATAAAGTAACCAGAATGTTCAAGGTATACAATAAAGAAAAAACCTTGAAAGCAGTTAGAGAAGGGGAGATCACATAAAAAGGGAATCCCATCAGGCTAACAGTGGACTTATCAGCAGAAACCTTACATGCCAGAAGATATGGGGGGCCCATTTTCAGCATTTTTAAAGAAAAGAAAGTCCAACGAAGAATTTCATATTCTAGCAAACTAAGCTTCGTAACCTAAGGATAAATAAAACATTTTCCAGACAAGCAAGCACTAAGAAAATTTGTTACTACTGGACCATACTTACAAGAGATCCTTAAGGGAGTTCTAATCATGGAAAGAAAAGTATGATACTCACTACCACAAAAACATACTTAACATACTTAAACATACTTAAGTACATAGCCCGCAGGCCCTACAAAACCCAATATAAACTAAAAAGTAACCAGCTGACAATCTCACGATACGATCAAACCTCACATATCAACATTAGCCTTGAATGTAAATGGTCTAAATACCCCACTTAAGAGGCATGGAGTGACAAGTTGGATAAAACACAAGAGGCAACCATCTGCTGTCTCGAAGAGACCCATCTCACATGTAATGATACCCAAAGGCTCAAAGTAAAGAGGTGAAAAAGTACAACATAAATGGAAAAAAACATAGAGCAGACATCACTATTATTGTATCACGTAAGGTAGACTTTAAGAACAGGAAAAAGGACAAAGAAGGACATTACGTAATGATAAAGTGTTCGATTTAACAAGAAGACTAAACTATCCTAAATATATATGCACTCAACATCAGAAAATCCCAATTCATAAAAGAAGGACTTCTAAGACCTACACGTAGACTTACAAAGCCACACAATAATAGTGGTGAACTTCAACACTCCACACACAGCATTAGACAGATCATTGAGGCAGAAAACTAACAGAGAGATTCTGAACTTAAACTAGTCTCTTGACCAATTGGACCTAATAGATATCTACAAAATATTCCACCCATCAACCATAGAATGTGCATTCTCATCTGCACACAGAACATAGTCCACGATTATTACACAGAACATGCTCAGCCATACATCAAACATCATTAAATTCAAAAAAAATCAAAATTATATCAACCATACTCTTATACCACAATGGAATAAAGACAGAAATTAATACCAAGAAGCTCTCTCAAAATCATTCAATTACATAAAAATTAAACAATTTGCTCCTGAATGACTTTTGGGTAAACAATAAAATCAAGGCAAAAAATCAAAAAATTAGTTGAAATAAATGAAAACAGAGACAGAACATACGAAAATCTCTAGATGCAGCAAAAGCGGTGTTAACAGGAAAGTTTACAGCATTAAATGCCTACCTCAAAAGTTGGAAAGATCTCAAATTAACAATCTAACATCACACCTAGAAGAACTAGAAAAACGAGGAAAAAGTGAAGCCCAAAGCTAGCAGAAGAAAAGAAAGAACTAAAACCACAGTGGAGCTGAATGAAATTGAAACAAAAAAATTCATACAAAGAATCAACAAAACCAAAAGTTGGTTCTTTGAAGGGACAGGCTGCTAGCTAGATTAACAAGGAAAACAAGAGAATATCCAAAGAAGCACAATCAGAAACAAAAGTGACATTATAACTGATCCCACAGAAATACAAAAAATCCTCAGAGACTATTAAAAACCCCTCTGGCCGGGCGCGGTGGCTCATGCCTGTAATCCCAGCACTTTGGGAGGCCGAGGTAGGCGGATCACAAGGTCAGGAGTTCGAGACCAGCCTGGCCAACATGGTGAAACCCCATCTCTACTAAGAATGCAAAAATTAGCTGGGCGTGGTAGTGGGTGCCTGTAATCCCAGCTACTTGGGAGGCTGAGACAGCAGAATCGCTTGAACCCCAGAGGCAGAGGTTGTAGTGAGCCGAGATCATGCCAATACAATCCAGTCTGGGCGACAGAGCAAGACTGTCTCCAAAAATAAAAAACAAAAACAAAAAAACAACCCTCTACACATACAAGCTACAAGCTAGAAAATGTAGGAAAAAAAAGGTTAATTACTGGAAACACAATCTCCCAAGATTGAATTAGGAATAAATTGAAACACTGAACAGACCAATATCAAGTTCCAAAATTTAATCAGTAATACAAAACCTACAAACATAATAAAGCACTGGATGAGAAGGATTCATATCTGAATTCAAAAGACACACAAAGAAGAGTTGGAAACAATTCCATTAAACTATTTCCAAAAACCAAAGAAGAGAAACTCCTCCCCAACTTATTCCACAAAGCCAGCATCGCCCTGGTACCAAACCTAGCAAAGACACAACAAAAACAATACTACAGGCCAATATCCCTGATGAATGTAGACCAAAAAGATCCTCAGCAAAATATCAGCAAACAGCCCACCAAAAAGTTAATTCACCATGAACAAGTAGGCTACATTCCTGGGATGCAAGTTTGGTTCAACATATACAAATCAATAAACATGATCCACAACATAAACAGAATCAAAAACAAAAACCATATGATCATCTCAATAGACAGGGAAAAAGCTTTTGATAAAATCTAATATCCCTTCATGCTAAAAACAAAACAAAAACCTCTCCAAGAAACTAGGCATTACAGAAACATACCTGAAAATAATGACAGCCATCCACGACAAACCCACAGTTAACATCATACTAAATAGACAAAAACTGGAATCATTCTCCTTGAGAACTGGAACAAGATTAGGATGCCTACTCTCACCACTACTATGCAACATAGCACTGGAAGTCCTAGCCAAGCAATCAGGCAAGAGAAAGAAATAAAAGGCATCCAAATAGAAAAAGAAGAAACAAAACTATCTCTCTTCACAGACAATATGACTCTCTATCTAGAAAACCCTAAAGACTCTGCCAAAAGGCTCCCAGAACTGATAAATAACTTCTGAAAAGTTTCAGGATACAAAATCAATATACAGAAACAAGCAGCATTTCCATACACCAATAAAGTTCAAGCCGACAGCCAAATCAAAAATGTAATCCCATTTATAATAAACACAAGAAAAAGAAAATATCTAAGAATACATCTAACCAAGGAGATGAAGAATCTCTATAGAAGAACTATACAACCACTAAGTCACAGATGAAACAAACAAACGAAAAAACATTCCATGATATGGATTGGGAGAACCAATATTAAAATGGCCATTGTGTCCAAAGCAATCTACAGTCAATGCTTTCCTATCAAACTACCAATATTATTTTTTTTCATAAAATTGGACAAAACCATTCTAAAATTCCTATGGAACCCAAAAAGAGCCCGAATAGCCAAAGCAATCTTAGGCAAAAAGAACAAGGCCAGAGGCATCATGTTAACCCTCTTCAAACTATAAGGTTACAGTAACCAAAGCAGCATGCAACTGATACAAAAACATACACATACACCAACTGAATAGGTTAGAAAGCCCAGAAATAAGGCCTCACACCCAGAGCTATCTAATCTTTGGCAGACAAAGTCAACAAATATAATCAATGGAGAACGGATTCCCTATACAATAAATGATGCTGAAATAGCTGGCTAACCATAAGCAGAAGGATGAGACTGGACCATACTACCTTTCACCATATAAAAAAATAACTCATGGTGGATTGAAGATTTAAATGTAAGACCTCAAACTATAAGAGTCCCAGAAGAAAGCCTGGGAAACATGATTCTGGACATGGGCCTTGGGAAAGAATTCATGTCTACATTTTCAAAAGCAATTCCAACAAAACAAAAAATGGCAAGTGGGGCCTAATTAAACTAAAGAGCTTCTGCATAGTAAAATAAACTATCAACAGAGTAAACAGACAACCTACAGAATGGGAGAAAATATTTGCAAACTATGCATCCAACAAAGGTCTCATAGCCAGAATCTATAAGGAACTTAATAGAACAATCAAAAAATAAAATAAAACAAACCCATTAAACAGGGGTAAAAGACATAAACAGACACTTCTCAAAAGAAGATATACAAATGGCTAATAAAAACATGAAAAAATGCTCATCATCATGTCAGATAAATGCAAACCAAAACCACAATGAGATGCCATCTGACACCACTCAGATTGGCTATTAATAAAAAGTCAAAAAACGACAGATGCTAGTGAGGCTGCAGAGAAAAGGGAATGCTTATACACTGTTGTTGGGAATGTAAATTAGTTTAGCCAGTGTGGAAAGCTGTTGGGAGATTTATCAAAGAACTTAAAACTGAACTACCAGTCCACCCAGCAATCCCATTACTGGGTATATATCCAAAAGAAAACCAATTGTTCTACCAAAAAGATGCATGCACTCACATGTTCACTGCAGCACTATTCACAATACCAAAGACATAGAATCAACCTAGGTGCCCATCCTCAGTAGATTCGAAAAAGAAAATGTGGTACATATGCAAAATGGAATTGTACGCAGCAAGAAAAAAGAATGAAATCATGTACTTTGCTGCAACATAGATGTGGCTGGAGGCCATTATTTTAAGTGAATCAGGAACAGAAAATCAAATACTATGTGTTCTCACCTATAAGTGGGAGCTAAACATCAGGTACTCATGGACATAAAGATGACAACAATGGACACTGGGGTCCATTAGTGTGGAAGGGAGGGAGAAAAAGGATGGAAAACTAACGAGTACTATTCTTATTACCTGGCGGATGGGATCATTCATATCCCAAACCTCAGCATCACACACTATATTCAGATAACAAACTTGCACATGTACCAACTGAATATAAAATAAAAGTTGAAAAAATATATACAAATGAAATAGTAGTTATCTCTGGCCTGGCACAGTGGCTAATGCCAGCACTTTGGAAGGCCAAGGTGGGCGCATCACTTAAGGCCAGGAGTTCAAGACCAGCCTAGCTAACATGGTGAAATCCTGTCTCTACTAAAAATACAAAACTTAACTGGGATTAGCTGGGCGTGGTGGCGTAAGCCTGTAATATCAGCTACTCAGAGAATCTGAGGCAGAATCGCTTGAACCCAGAAGGCGGAGGCTGCAGTGAGCTGAGATCACGCCACTGCACTCCAGCCTGGGCGACAGAAAGAGACTTCCGTCTGGAAAAAAAAAATAGTGGTTATTTCTGATTATGAGTGTTTTTTCTTATTTTCTTCATTATATTTCACATTTAAAATTTATTTTATAATGAGTATATATTCCATTTTATTAAAAGGTAATCATGTTTTAAAATCTAAAAAGTAAGCATAAATTTCAAAAATGCCAGACCAAATTAAAGGGGTTTCATGCATGTGAATATTTATGGCAGATTTACTCAGAATCCCCAAAACTGTATGCAACCAAGATGTCCTTCAATGGGTGAATAAACAAACATACTGTGGTAGGCCAATGAAGTGGAATGTCATTCACATTAAAAGAAATGAGGTATCAAGCCACAAAAGGACTTCAATGAGTCTTAACTGCAAATTGCTAAGTGAAAGAAGCCACTCTGAAAAGGCTGCATACTGTATTATTCTAATTATATGACTTCCTGAAAAACATAGAACTATAGTGATGATAAAAAGTTCAGTGGTTGCTAGGGGTTCAGAGGGTTGAACAGTTGAACCACCAGGGACTTCGTAGGACAGTGAAACTATTCTCTATGATAGTGGTACATATAGGATACTACATGTTTGTCAAAAACTATAGAATTTTACAGCACAAAGAGTGGATCTTAATATATACACATTTTTAAAAATTTTAAGAGGTTGAGGGATCCCAGGGATGAAATGTACAATGTGACAAAACAATTTAAGTGTAATAAAATATACGAAACCACCTCATTGAAGGGTGTGGGAAGAAAGATCTTAATGTAAGTCACTATAGAAATGAGTCGAGTCTGTAAGACTAAAGGCAAAAGAAACTCTACATAAGCTCTTGATTTTATTTAACAAAGTTATTTCCCATGAGGTACAGGTTAACAGTTCTGATACTGCTGTACATGTGTACTGAAACTGAACAATAAGTAAATGGATGGCAGATAACTGAAGCCAGGTTTCTCACTGTTGCAGTTGAGAGGTTACAGATAAGTAGAGAAAGGAAGTTTGAATGATCATATGGATTATTAATGATCCTTTGGCAATGGATTAGAATTGGAGACATCAGAAAGATCTCATGTTTAGCTTAATATAGATCCAGACAATTACACATAAAAGAAACATTTATAGAAATGTGTATATACAAAGGTCTTGATGCACATATATTTCCTTGCTCGGTCAGCTAACAGGGCCTAGAATCAATAACACCCCAATAGCAACAAGAACACCTAGCACCCAGATTTTGGGCTCCAGTGCAATTCTCCAATAAATGAAACCAGGGGTCGTAGAAGAAGTGGACCAAGAAATATACAAGATAATCCTGGAGAAACTTGCTGTGCCAGAAAGTAAGGAAGTGCTAAAAACAGGAAAAAAAAAAGACAGAGTGTACCAAAAGGCCTTGTGAGTCAGCCAGAAAAACACTCAATGGCCAAAGATGGAGCAATTTGAGCAACAAAATAAAATAGTATTGGATTATAACCTGAAGTATAAAATATCCATGAGTTTATACTGATATAAATATGCTTTTAAATAAATGGCAGCAG